>NC_079153.1:58324825-58648083 GCF_947563725.1 Argiope bruennichi | reverse complement strand
GAAAATTTCACAAAATCCGTTGTTGAAGATTAAATTAGGCAGATATAAAACAGAAACTACGTATTTAGTTCAAAGTTATATCCCTTTTTCAGTGCCTTTGAAACACTTAAGATAACGTATATGTAAAATTTTAATGCAATATATTAATAAGTTTTTAAAATATCATGTTTTACGTATGAAACTATTTATCAAATCCCAGTTTTTCAAAAAATTAATTTAAAGTTTTCATTTGTCTTGTAAAAAAAACTGCTTCGTAAACATAAACAATGTTCAAAAGCAGATGTAATTGCCAATCCTATCGGTATAAAAACTAGTCAAAACATATTCTAATACGCATAGCGTGCTGATAAAACATATTATAAAATAAATTATCATTCAGAGAAGCGTGTATTTGACAGAAAGTTTAAAAACACTTAACTTCCAGTTTCGTTTTAAGCAACAGGGGTTTATAAAAAATCACATATCTTAGGTTCTAGTTAATGTAGAATTAAGAGAAACACAGATTTGGAAACCCAAATAAATGGATTTTAAAATAAAACAATAAAAAAATTATGAATTTGGACCAAAAACTGCCATTTAAACATATACAGATACCTTAACAACAGCAGGGATTATTCCAAGCCTGATTAATCTAAAGTAACTTAATAGTTATTTGTCCTAAAATAAAGATATATAAAACTTCATGATTGTGTCAATAGAAAATTGAATCATTTTTTTGATTTAAAAGTTAGAGTGCCAAGATCATTTTACTCAATATGATTTATGGGATCGAATACATAAAATTTAGACTTCATAATTTTGAGAAGTGTATTTATTGACGGGAACAAAATATTATATTATTATTTACGTCATTTAATGCTTTAGAAATTAAAACTGATAGCTTAATTTTATGATAAATGAAATAAACTTTTTCAGAATGCAATTTCGAGATATCGCATAAATTATAAAAGTAGTACGCATAGTTTTTCAATGCTGGACAATTCTGTTTTCTTAGTGCTCATATATTCAATTATTTTTGTTTTTGTTTCAGCTAAAATGTTCTTATAAATTGAAGTTTAATTACCTCTATTTCTAATTTAAGTTCACATTTTAGGGATATTGACAAAACAATGAACACAATGCAGTAAGTCCACTAAAAATAGCATAAGATTATCAGTATTCTTAAAATATATACAAAATATTTTGTATATATTTAAAATACTATACAAAATATTTTACTTAGAAAGCATTTATGATAGTATTGCATAAAATATTATACAACATGTATCTACTATATATATGCTAGCAGTACCCTCACAGCGTTGCCCGTGGCATAACATCTAAGAGGAAAAATTAGCTTTAGACTTAAATCTAGCTTGCACCCGATATGACATGGGAATGTCATGTGTGATCAAAAAGATATTTAGAAATCATCAAAAATAACTACAAAACAATTTTTTATACCCCATATTCAGAAATATTTAGGGCAAAACTTTGATATACAGTCACTTGGCGCCTTGCGAGATTTTCCGGTGGGCTTTATTTGGAGTTACATGGCCACCATTTTTTTTATGTTGCTGAATGCTACTGTATTTTGATCTTTCCTGTTCATTCCCTTTGATTTTTTTCTTGCTGAACATATTCTTCTGCTTACTTTCATTATTTTCGATTAAATATTTTTTTTGCATGCATTTTATTTTACTGCATTTATTGACTTTTTTTTCTATATTTCCGTTAATTTGCTGCAGCGTTCCTCGAACCATTAGATTGGAAACGCTATTGCCGCCGATCACTCCACATTCAGCAATTTCGCTAAAATTTGTCGATAAACTTTTTGGGTGAAAATGACTGTATATCAATGCTGTTTCTTATTTAGACTGTTAAAATGGTTAGACGTAAACAAAGAAATGCATCGCATATGAAAAACACAGCTCTTGCTATATGCACATGCGAAGTTTGAGATTTCCGCTCAAGCGTGGATAAGTGTAAAAAACAGATACTGCTGCTTTACGCATGCGCGTATCGCAGTTGGAAAATAATTGAAATCGAAATTATAAAACTCCTTTTTTTATTTTGATATGACTTCAATATACTAAAACCTTCCCCAACAAATGCCCTACAAATTGGTACAAATATCTCCAAAATTAGTTAAATATTTCTCGAGTTCATAAGGGTTTCAACATACAAACGCTTTCAGCAGATTTCATTTTATACTATATATATATATATATATATATATATATATATATATATATATATATATATATATATATATATATAGTCGATAAATTTATATATCGACTATACACACACACACATATATATATGTGCGTGTGCGTGCATGTTTGTGTGAATATTTGTGTATGAATATGTACGAATGTGTATGTGTAATAATTACAATCACAAGTTGAAACATATATCAAATATTATATGTCTCTCTCTATCTGTGTGTCTTTATATATACAGGGTGTTGCCGAATTCGAAGGTTGCCGAATTCGAAATTCAAATGGGTGTTAGGAGGCATTAAGAGGATAAAGAATCACCATGCAACATGGGGTCCACAGCACCTTTGCAAATATTAATAGACGGTTGCGGGAGACAGAATCCTTCAAAATAACGCGGCCAAATGCAGGGGCCGAACGCCTCAGTGGCGCAAAGTACCTTGTTTTCTTGCAGCACGTCCTTCCGGATTTACTGCAGGAAATACCGGCCATTGCACGCCTGAACATGTGGTTAACGCATGATGGTACACCAGCGCATTTTTTGAATTCTGTGTGTAACTACCTAGATGATACATATCCTGGAAGGTGGATTGGACGTGGCGGACCTGTTGATTGGCCTCCACGTTTCCCGGACCATAATCCTCTGGATTTCTTCTCCTGGGACCACTGGGAAATCTCTTGTTTATCAGACACCTTTGGATACAGTGGAAGATCTTAGAGCACGAATCGTCGTAACTACTGGAGAAATCGCAAGCGCACCTGGCATGTTTTAGAGCATCCGGTGGCCCTTTAAACGTCTTTGTCGGTTGTGTAATGATCTTCGCGACCGCAACAGTAAGAAATTTTTATAAAAGTTTCTCATCGTCTCCTTTCTTAAGTTAAAATGTCTGTGCTGTAAATGTATGCTGTATCTGTATTCCAGCAAATACATTTTCACCATCGTTTGCGACTTTATATTGCTTTGAAAATTCTTATCGCCTTGATGCCTACTATTACTCCTCAGAATATTTCAATAAAATTTTGCAATACCTTCGGTAAACACTGGTGCCGATGTTGCAGCGATGTTTCCCGGCAAAAATTTCAGTTTTTCTGGAATATCTTAAACCCTCCTCAGTTTTCACACTACAGACTTATATCAAATAAAAGGGTATAAAATTCCTTATACTTTCAAGCTTTTATTTTTCTTAAAGTTTTAATATTTTTGCAGATAAGGGTTCTAAACTACTTTTTCATTTTCAATAATTTACGACCCCCTGGTTCATCAAATCAGTATGTTACTTACATGAAAAATTGCCTTTAAGAATGTGCTTTCACTTCAAAAAAATCATAGTTGAAACACCATTTGTTTTGTTTTTTAATTAATTTTTTAAATTTTCCAAAATTTTTCCCACTTCCCATATTTTTGCGATTTTCACCCCCTAAACAACGTTTGGGACCCCATGTTGGATGGTGATTCTTTATCCTCTTGATACCTACTATCACCCCCCCTGAATTATATATATATATTAATAAATTTTCTGTATTGAAAACATTATTACCATAATTATATTAGAGTAACAATAATGCTTACAAATTTAACAGATGAATTTAATTGTTGCTTTGAGGAATAATGCTTAAATGCTGTGTGTTGCTTATTTCAATAGAATTCAACAATAGCTGAATAATATTCTACTGTTGTAACAATATTGCAAAGATGCAACAACGCAAATGACGATATGTTGAATTCATTATTTGCTTACATTTCTTGAGATACGGTGAGCTTTATTTCGATTACAAATCGGCGTTTGATTTTTCAAAGTATTTGTGTTTTGAAAAACTAATTCAAAATGACGAATCAGATAGTAATTACTGTTTGCGTTTTGCTTTCCTGGTTGTGGAGCTTATTTGAAATATTCTGCAATTTTAACTTTTGGTACTGTCTCCACCTTTTTCCATATGTGGCTTTTCTCATGACTTTGAGCAACTTGGACTCTGAACTCAAAAAGAGTCAAAATGTAGCTTTGCAAACAGGAACTGAATTTATTGAGATTATTGAGGTGAAGGATGTGTCGACTTCAACGACTGATGAAAAGAAACCTGTATCTGAACTAGTACTGCTTCTTGCCAAAAAGTTTGTAAAACATTATTTACTCAATTTGAACATTGATAATGAAATGATTATGATGATTTTCCGGCAAATACATGTGCCATACTTGCGATAAATATATATACCAGATGAACTGAAACAAAAAAGCTTTCTGGACAAATAGCCCAGACTCCTCCGCATTTTCTTCCAATTTTCTGGCACACACAATATAAACTTTTTGGAACATTTTATGTTTGAAACTACATTATTAAGAGACAGTTACAATTAAAACCACCGAAAAATATCTGGGCACTAACTGTAACAATTTCTGCTCACTTCGTTCAATAGTTATATCAAGAATTCTCCGAATATTGAGATCTCCTCAGTTTTGAGAAAAAAGAAAAGAAGCCAATGGAAAATCATCCTCAAGTCAATCTACTCTGGTATCTCCTCGTCGTTTTTGAGTGTTTTGTAAATAGTCCTATAAATATTGTATATAGTGTTTATTTTTATTATTTTGTTTGTATATATATTATCACTGCGGACACTATTTTATTATTTTATTTATATGATCACTGCGGATAATATTTTAATATGAAGATAATTAATTTCTTCTGATACTGTGAAGATACTTTTCCAACTGTGACTGCATAAAGCTTTATGAAGGCACCACGGACTATGAAATTTAAGCCTGCACTTGAAGGCCTAACCGATTTTGACTTCTGCCTCTGTGAGGTAGGCCGGACTTTGACTATTTAGTAGAACTTCTGGTGGACATTTAATTTGAAGAATGAAAGAACATCCAAGACCAGTATCTGACGTTGGTATTATTGAATGAACTGATCTCGTAAACGATAGCGACATAGCTCTGGCACTTGCTTCTGGTTGATCTAATGGTCTGTAAGAACATACAAAACTGAATCTTACTTCTCAGCAGTAAGGCGAGAGAAGTGGCACGAATAACTGGTATACCAAAGACTTCGGTGTACCGTATCCTTCATGGTGTATTGCAATTGTACCCATACAAATTGCAATCGCTACATCAGCTCTTACCAAATAATACAGCTAAGAGATTGGAATTCTCAAATTGGGCTTTGGCGAAAATTGAAGATGATCCGAAATGGCTGCTGAAAATATTGTGGACAAATGAGGCTCATTTTGCTTTCCATGGAGCAGTTAATACCCATAACTGTAGAATATGGGCACATGAGAATCCACATGCTTACACTGAGAAGCCCCTGCAGTCACAACGGGTTACTGTTTGGTGTGGTTTCACTGCATCCATTATTGTAGGCCCTTTTTTCTTTGAAAAGCCCTGTAAAAAAGCAGGATGGAAGACATGTTCAGTTAATGGAGCAAGTTACTTGGAAATGTTACAGAAAGAAGTGATACCTTTCTTATTGGAACACGATGTCCTTGACACAGTGACATTCATGCAAGGATGGGCACCTCCTCACATCGACACCGAAGTGAAGGCCTTTTTGAGAAAGACTTTTACTGAAAAACGGATAATCAGACGTCACTTTACACATGAATGGCCCTACGCTCACCAGATTTAACACCCCTTGATTTTTGGCTATGGGGTTACATTAAGTCTCGGGTGTACCACTATAGGCCAACTTCGTTAGTGCAGCTAAAGGAATTCTTTCGCCACGAAATCTCAGGCATTCATCCGGATATGCTGTATGATGCAGTTACCAGTGTTGTCTCCCGCTTCCAAACTGTTATTTGTGGTGATGGTGGACACATAGAAAAAGTACTGTAGTACTGGTGTGATACGCATGTAAATAATTGCTTGCATGCAAATAAAAGTATTTTGTATGTTTTGCTTGTGTTTAGCGCTCTCTATCGACAAACTATTTCTTTGTATGAAAGAAATCCCCCTTCATGAGAATAACAGTTTCGCAAACCGCATTAAAATATACTCATTACTTCAATTTTTATGAATTTTTAAATTATTTACAAATTTATGGGACATTTATTTATTATTTACAAATTTATATATATATATATATATATATATATATATATATTGTTACGAAATTTTCCGGGGTTCGTTTGGATAGTGGGTGTTATATAGTGTGGAGAACGCTCAATCAGCAGGCGGCAGTAGAAAAAGAAACAACGACGTTTATTTACACGAAGACACACATGACAGCACAAAGACGACAACTATATACTGCACAGAAGACGATTATCTTCAGCCGAGACGTGCAGCAACAACAGCATACACAGCAGTATACAACAGCATGCACAGCAGCATACAAGAAGACTCTACTGCAGACAGTAGCACACAGCTTAGTTCAGCACTAGCTTCACTCCTTCGCTGCTCCGCTTAACTCTGGAAGGCCAATTCTTTATCGTCGATTCCGACTACTCTCGACTTCGACTAATCTCCGGCTACTCTTCTCTGTCGCTTCCGACTACGACTGACGACTCGACTCTGGCAGCTGCTGCTGCCTCCTTTTATAGGTCTCAGGAGGCGGGGCTAGAAGCCTCTCAAACCAATCAGGAACGTTCGAGGCATATCTCGGTTCCTACTGGACGGATCCGGAAAATTCTTGATGTTTGAGGTATAATCTATTTTGGTGCCAAAGTCACCAAATTCGTTGCCAAGTCGCCAAATGGTCGCTAAGTTTGTCGCCAAGCTTTGACCTTCTATGGAAACAACTATGGTGGGAAGCCACATCACAGATTCGTAACAATATATATATATATATATATATATATATATATATATATATATATATATATATATATATATATATATATATATATATATATATATATATATATATATATATATATATATATATATATATTATCATTGTCCTGTTTATTTTTCTCACTAGTATTGTAATATTGAGTAGTATAGAGATAACAGTGATGGGATAAAATTATGTGTATACTATTCAAAGTAGTCCCGCTCGTAGTTTCAAAATGATTATGCAGCATAGTCGCCGAATTCCAGATATGTTCTATAAAAGAAAAAAAAATGTCATTAAAGGGAAACTTCAGTAAATTTATGTTCTGTATGAAAAATTATTCTAGTTTGAGATTTTTGAATAAAATATTCCTATTTATGGATAGTATCCAAAAGAAAACTTTCAAGAAAAATAAATATCTGTTAATCAGACTATGATTACTTGCTGAAGAGAGGGTTTTGTTAGATTTATTTAAAGAAATGGACATGTATAAGCCAATTTAAAAGTTAATGGATAAATATTTTTTTTTAGGTGGGAAAAACTATATTTATGAAAATTCGTTTATTAAAATTATTTAGAAAATAATTTTTTTTAATGTTTTGAGAGTGAGTAATTTGAATTTTTTAAAATAAATATATGAAAAATAATTCACTGAACTCAGAAAGATCATAAAACAAGATTATTGATTAAGTGAATGCTTAAATAATACGAATTATTAAAGCTTATTCTAAAATATGCTTTTTAAAAGAATAAAAACACATAAAAATATTATTACAACGAGGATGATATAATAAATTAAAAAACACCGTTGTCATGTTTATAAGTAAAGCTGTCACGCAAGGTATTTTTGCTCAAAATTTATGCTTTACTAACGTAAAGTCAAAACGCTGAAATCTCTGTTCTTTTCTTTTCCAAGTCATTATAATTTAAAACTAATTATTCATCTATTCCTTTTCACAAAGACGGTCATTCATTTTCACAACTTTTCCATGATAGCATGCATATTGTTCCTCCGATTAATTAATTTCCTCATTTTAAGACTTTCAAAGTTTTGTAATTAGCAAAATTGGCAAAAGGTGGAGATCAACAAGATCAAGAAACAGGAAAGCAAATTTTCCGAACTTTCATGAATGGTTTCTGATTTTAAAAGAGTTTAGAGGAACTCATATATTACAATCAGAAAGCCAAATGGATGAGAAAATAGTTTTCTTTTTATAAGTAAAGTTAATATATAGAAAAAAAGGACATAGAGATATAGATAAGATGAAGTGTTTTATTTTTACTATATTTTTTTTCTCATTTACTATAATTTTAATTTCAAATCTTCTTAAATTGTAAGTCCAAGCATTATGGGATTAAAAGAATTGTGACAGTGAATGATTAAGTGAGGCGATTCATTATGCAATCAGTAAAATAAATAAGAATGCAAATATAGCTTATAATTGTATAAATTTTTGCACTTGCATAATTTGAAGCACATTGTGAAGTATATTTATACTTTTTATGGTTCTTGATTTATAAATAACTTGCGATATTTTGCTTCGTTTTTCTATTTATAAAGACATTAAAACTTTCAAAGATTTCTCGAACGGTGAGTCCTTAGAGGCTATATTAGACTTAATAAGAATTAACATTATATTTTGACACTGCAAGAAAGTTTGTTTAATTAGATTTTGTATTTTTAAGCCTTGATAAGATGGAGGGTAAGAAACCTGTGTTAGTATATTTATCTCCACACTTCAATATTCTTTTTTAGGGGAAAATACATTACCATCGAATTCAACGCGTTCTATGTCCTGGAATTCGATGAACTTATTAAGGAATCATGTTCCAAGTTAGCAATAATATTGCAGTGAGTCTCACATTCAAGAATTAGGTCATCGATGCTATATTTTTATCGAGTGCAAAAATATAAAGCCATCTTTTTGAATATTTTCCTGGATAATATAATTTGATCAACTTATTTCCATTAATTTTTATCAAAATTTAAATTGAGATCTGCACATAATACATACTCTAAGCAAACTTTAGAAATAGGAACAACGCATCTGTCATTACAACTTTACCAATTAGCTTCGAATACATTTCAAAATAATGAATCATTTAGTTAAGCAATAATCTATAATTATACTTTTTAATTCAATAAAAGGGATAATGGATATGTTTTCCCTTGTAAAATCATGTTTATTCATCAAGTTTAATTATTTTTTTTCAAATTAGAGATTATTTGTTTTTAAAACAGGTTTAACTCTGTTTCTGAGCATATTTGATGTTTTCGTACATACATTGTTTATTTTCGCGCTATTTTAAATTAAATGAAAACAAAATATAAACAATTTTTAAATATTCTTCACTATTTTTTTTAATTAAAAAAGTTAATAATAAAGTTTTTACAGAGGTTTAGTGTTAAAAATGTAAATTTAAAACTAAAATTCTTATAAAATTTTGAATTAAATATGTCAAAAAGTTGGCACTTTGCTGATCAGTATTTCTGCATGTATGTAAATGGAATGACTGAAATAAATGAAATTTGTCATAAGATCTTGTGACTGAAATTGTAGCTATCGAATTTTGATGCCAATCCACCAAATAAAAGACATCAAAAATTTTAATACAATTTTAAAGTGCTGCTGTATGAACTGTATGCTAGGGATTAATATTTAAAAAAAACCTAATAAAATTGCATGATAGACTCAATAAAAATGCTAGATTCACACCCAAGATCAATATTTTGTACCTCTTGTTCCCTTGTGTCATGTCATGCAAAGAATTTGTGACCTTGTCCTGGATATACAGTCTTATGCAGGAGAGGACCATACAGTTATTGGAGAGTACGAAAAGGTTTTCGCAAGACTAATACCATTTATTTTATTTTTATTTTCCAATCAAATTAGAAACTTTAAAAAAAACTATATTCTCAAAGTCACTTTAGTACATTTAATTTATTTAGTGAAACTCATTCTTTAAAAATTCTTATTCTAAAGCCTTTGTTGCTTTTAACAGTGTCACGACTGCATGTCTTTTCCTCAACATAAATTTCTTTTTTTCCAGTTGTATTGGCTCCATGTAGTCAGAGAAAATGGATTTAAAGCTTTCTTTCACTTACTTTAACTTCATTTGTTGCTACAACGAAATTCCCATTTAAAGAGTTAATTTTTCCATTTAAAGATTTAGATTTATTTTTCCACTCTCTTCACGCAAAGAAGATAAATGGAAATTGAAACGATAGAAGTGCCTTTTTTCCTTTCATTTTTTTTCTATAAAATTTTATTTACTCTCTAGAACGGAATATTTTGTTGAACTTCTAGCTAAAGTTTAAAGTAAAAGATTGATGGATTCCTTGGTAATTTTTTTTCTTTGAATTCTTTCTTCAAACTCCATAAACTAAAATATATCAAGAAACAAAACGTGATATAAGCATTTTCTGGAATTGAAATGACATGCAATGTTGAGAAAAACCCTTTTAACATCAGAATTTTGAAAACTTTTGCTTACGTTCGTAAAGATGTTTTGTTGCAAAATATTTGAGATTCCAAATCCGTCACGAAAATTTCGATATGAGGCCAAAAATAAATTTTTGGCAAAAATCTTCATTTTAATAAAAAAATTTTAATTAATATTATTTTTAACATTATTTTTTTCTGGAAACTTTTAAGTTTTTAACCGAAAAAAAAAACTTTTATGTCCCGGATTTCAAAATTCACTTTTCTTCTCCAATATACTAGTTCAAGCATCCTAATAAAATAAGGCATTGTTCAGCTTCGACGAGAAAATATTTTTTGCAATAAAAAAAAATTAACAATTTAAGTGCGTTTCAGCCAAAGTAAATATAATTTTCTACACATACAATGTAACGGAAGATTTTGTGTTTTTGAAAATGAAAGCATTAGTGTAGGTATTCATTATAAGTATAAAATTATATAAGTGTAAGTGTTAATAAACTACCTTATAGAAATTATTGCTTAAAATTATATAACGATTCCGAATAATTTTAAAATACACAATTTAATTTCACACATATTAAGAGCTGCATGGTGTAACTTTGACAAGATAAGTTGGATTTCTTTCATCAATCTTGCAGCAAACGAGTTTTTCAAAACGTTTCAATAGTCATATTCTTAATGATTCATCATTAATCATTAAAAATTCATCATAGTTATAATTATTAATGGTTATAATTATGATTAATTTATTGTTTGAAATATTATTTTAAATATACAGGCAATGAACTGGATAAGAATGAATAATTGTTATCATTTGAAACTAAATTTATCTCTAATCTCGTCGTCGTACGATGTCTTAAATTTGCATTCCAATCGTTCGCTATATATATTTCTGATGATTTTCACTTCTTTGACTTCCACTTGTTTACTCTCTAATCCACGGATCTAACTGACCATATTTCAGCCTGTTTTGGCTGGTACTCAATAAAAGAGAAAACAATAAAAGACACCCATTTGGCCTCAAATTGAGAGTCAACTTCCGGTCATTTACCATTTCTCAAGTTCCTCGACAAATACTCACAATAATCATTAAGAGTGAATGAATGTTAATATCTACAAGATAATTAAATGAATTCAACATGACTCGAAATACGTTATATCACTATTGAGATATGGAATATTCATAATTAAGTTTTATTTTCATTTTAGATTTGAATGAACTAGTTCTAAGGAAATGTACAGTTATTAAAATCATTCTAATAAATTATTTGAAGTGTTAACTTATTAAAAAGATACGAGTTAAATTATCAAGAGATATGGTTTCACATCAGGATATGGAATAAATTTAATGATGTAGTCTTTTTCAAAACTAATGTAAAATGAATGACCTTTATTTGCAATTGAATATAGTCAAATCAAATATGTAACTACAATGACATATGTATAATTTAACTATATTTTCATTTTGGATTTAAATGAAAATATCTGAAGGAATACTCAGTTTCCCCAACATGTTAATTAATGTTATCAGCAAGAAAACGTATTAGTAAAAAGAAGTTTTCACAAAACAGTACAAAAAAGCTTTAATCATGTAATTTTCTACAATTCTTGCAATTTAGAAAATTTGAAATACTGACGAATCGAATTTAAAAGACAAATTTTTGCACTCAAGCAGAATTTCAATAAAATTCTGAAATTCATAAAGGGGTAACTGATTCTGAACTGTATTACCACATTCAATTTATATTTTCCTGAATTTATCAAAATATTTTACATAAAGAGATTTTATGCTCTATTAAGAATACTGCTGTTATGAAATATATTCCACGAATGAATTTCAATCTTTAACCAAATCGCTTCGAAAGAACCGCTTTCTTTCTATATAATCCCTCTGAAGAATTATAAATTACCGCAGTTTATAGAATTATTTTGCTGCTGAAACGGTAAAGTTAAAATATAATAGCTATGTTTCTCAAATTTATTTCCTCTGAATTCCTGTACATGGCTTTAAGAAGCTTTTAACATAGGAAACGTAATAGAATTTTCGAAGTCTTAATGCCAGAAATGCTGGGATTTCCAAGCGTAAGAATACATCAGGCGTTATGTTCTATAAATTTTACGTTTTAAGATGGTTTTCTTGTCCGTTTTTTGTCACAAAGAAATCTTAAAAAAGAATAGTTTTCTTTCTAGAAAGAAATCGTTAGAAGCTTCTTCAGAATAACTTGCATTTAAAAGAAATATCTTTTAATTACCAACTTGTTCGTTCCATAAAAATAATTCTATCTCTAAAAAGCTCTATTTGTGGAAATTTCTGTTTTTATAATCTTGCAATTTTTTACTCGTATGATGCTGAAATAAATAGTTAAAAAAATTATTTTTAATCGCTTTCAGAAAGAAATATTTATTTCAATGACCCATTTTTATAGAGACATGATATGATATTTAAGCTCTATCTATGATATTTCAGTTAAATTCAGTCATTACATTTCAAATGAATTCAAAAGAAATATAAAACAACAATTAGAAGAAAAAAAACCACAACAAAGTAAAAATACAATAACAAAACTAACAATAAAAACAAAAAATAGCACTAAAATTAAAAATTAAAAACGAAAAGGCCAGTACATACCATCAACAGTCAAGGAAACTTTAAACTAATTGTTTCTTCTAATTGTTGTTTTATATTTCCTTTCTGTTAAAATGGTATATCTCTTGAGCATAATTTCAGGGGATTTTCGGGTCACGAGGAATCATTATTAGGCAATGTCTGTATTTCCTCACAGAAAAAAATCCCTTTCTTTGAATCCCTGCCTGAGGGTGACCCTTGAAAGAGTCTTCAGGCCGCATTCTTTTTTTATATTTTTTATAATTTTTTTGGTTTAATTTTTATTTGATTTTTTGTTTTTCCTATTAACTTGATTCTAATACTTTTGTGTATATATATATATATATATATATATATATATATATATATATATATATATATATATATATATATATATATATATATATATATATATATATATATATATATATATATATATATATATATATATATATATATATATATATATATATATATATATATATATATATTGGTTTTTTAAACAACTTTTATCTTATTACCTAAAAAAATTTGTTATTATATCATAAATATGTCAAAAATATTGCTAAACAAAGTAGACACCAAATACAGGATGTTTATTTGGATTGCATTAGGTAACAGTTTGATTTTTTATTTGATGATTATTAGATAATTTTTTTTTTTCCTCGTTTGACTATTTTAAGCCAAATTTTGCGCTGTAGCTTCTGAGGGTAAAGGCCCCTGAGCACCCGAGGGCAGAAGTCTGACTTCTAGCTCAATGAAATTAGCACACACACACTCGCTTACACAACCCCTTTTTACTTGAGGGTTAATTCGCGTGCCTCATAGAGAGAACACAAGGAAGAGAACAACCATGCTCGAACGCGAAACACCTAGATCAGACTAGACGCGGTACCCCTAGGCCAGGACGTCGGCATTATTAGATAATGATTGGTAAATTAATTGAATTTATAGTAATCATACGCAATACTTATTTAATTTTCTAATGGATTGACTCACTATCATTGACCTCTTTTTGTATAATGTGACATTTATTAGCCAAAACTGATTTACTCTTAGAAAAAATAAAATAAGTTCTGCAATTACTTATAAAATATTAAATAGTATTAATATAATGACTGATGGTTTGAATTTAATATTACTTTATTATGTCACGTGGTACAAACGGCCACTTTAACAGAAAAACAGGTCTATCACGTGAAATATATCAAAAGGTAATTATTGATCTAATTGTTGTTGTTTTAATATATGTGTCTTCATTTCATCCCTTCTATTTATCAACTATGATCAGTTCTTCAGACTAATTGTCACGTGCATGGTGAATATATCCAAGAAATATTCTCCTTTCGATGATTCCGTCAGAAAGTATTGCTTATCTATTAATGCTTATCTATTGCTTATATATCTATGACCTACTTCTACAAATAGGAGGTTAATGATTCTTTTACACATTTAATAAATATCATTCAACATATGCCAGCTTTATTAAGATATTGACCTTCTTAAAAGGATACTTTAGATACAGAAGTAACAAAATTAAGTCTGCATGAAACCATTGCATACACACAACTTTTATTTCTGTAAAAGCCGACGTTAATGACTCTGTTGCTCTTTATATAATTTGTGTGCATCTATTATGGTCAATGTTAACTATTGCTTTATTTAACAGAAAAAATAATGAAAATTATTCATTCTATAAAAAAGTTCTTTGGCAATAGAATTCTTAGTAGATTAGGGAAATATATTATTTTAATTATAGGGGAGGTGTTTATTAAATACTTTATCAATGATATAGAAAGGAGAAATTAATAAAAGCATACAACTATTATTGAATTAACCTTTATTTTAAGAAGAAAACGGATATAAAAAGAAATATTTAGGTTAAAATGCTTGGAGTAAAAGCCATCTTTTGTTTTTTCCAGAAGCTCTAAAATCATAAAGTCTTTCATTATTAAACCTTCACTTTGGTTCTCTTTTTTCATATAAGATTTATGATTCTTGAGATTTGTGATTCTTTTCTTTTTCCTCAAGAATGCCTGACCACCAGAAATAGTCTCCCAAAAACGTTTTTGCATATTCTCTAAAACTAGCCATGCCAGAGAAAGTTGTATATAGTATTGGCATACAATAGTTACAAAATACAAATTTTGGTCAAACATTTAGCCTTTTTTTCTGAAATTATCCTGTTATCGTTGGCGAGTTATTTGGCGATTAATCCCTCTATGCGTTAATAGAATCCAAAAGTCGAATTTATAGTTTAGATACGTTTTTCTCAACCAAAGGAAACAAACATTTTACACAAATTTGCGCTTGTAATCTCAAAATACGGTACCAAATGTAATCGTATTGTGATTACGTTTTTGAATTATCGCATTTACATCTTTCTGAAAGTAGTCATCGAAGGAATTCTTTTTTCATCGACAGACTTCTCTTTTTTTGTAAATATCTTATTGATTTATATTAGAACAATCGGTCAAACGAACTTCCTCTGAACAGATTTTATTCAAAATTTGATAAAAACCTGTTAATTTAGAATAAAGACCGTATGCTAAATTTTAACAGTCTATCTCAAAGCGTTTTTAAATTCTCTTTAGCATAGACAGACTGACCGAAAGACATCTTTCAAAAATGTGTTTTTTGAACACAGAGAAGTTTAAAACGTAGAGACCATACCATTACCCTAATTACTCTATACTACCAATACGAAAAGTAATATATATATATATATATATATATATATATATATATGATTTCTAAAAAAAATGGACACATTTTATTAATGATCTTAAATTCTTATCATTTTGTTCAATTTCTTTGCTATTCTTCTGTCCAATTATGTGGAAACTTGTGTCTAATTAAATGTAGAGTGAAAATAATTCTTATAAGAAAGAGCTAAATTCATCAAATATTAAGTCATCATCAACTGCAAAGTGATATTTTTAATAATACAAAGGTTACTCTTTTTCATGATGTGTAAAATAGACTTTCAAATGTCAGAAATTATTTTAGTCCCATACAATGCGAATATTTAAATAAAAGAGTTTTCAACTCCTTTTAAAATCTTATTACATTTCAAAAAATATGAATTGATGTATTTATACTTCTAAGAATCAAGCCATCTTTCCCCTTTTAATAATAATCAGATGGGAAAATTACCTATACTACATATCTCTATTTTTAATGTAACAAAATATTAATAGGAATTGAAGGAAACAAAATTTTATTATGGAATATATTAATTTAAAATTACTTATCTCTATACAAAAGATAAAAAGAGTAACATAGAATAGAAAACTGTTATCAAAAAATAAAAGAAGAAATGATTCTCTAGAGACGCTAAGTAAGATAAAAAAAATTATTTTAAATTTATGGCTATGTGTATGTTTAAAACGTGCTTTCCAAGTGAAACGATTTTGTAAAGCTGCTATAAGTATTAAGTAAACATGATCAAACATTTATATTTGAGATTGGAAAATATATGCTGCACATGTTTCTATGAAACCAACATATTTAAATGTTTTTTGTGCCTTTTTAACTTTCTGATATATGCTTTTGCTTTAATGGGTTATTGTTGTGTCTGTATGCTGTTTTTAAGATATTTTCGACTCACGGTCAAATTTCTTCGATTTAAATGGATAAATTTTTTATCTCCATTAGAAATAAGATTTGTTGAGAAAGCTAAGAATTTAGGGTTTCGATGGTAATATTATATGAATATTTATACTCAGATTGAAGTCACTCGGAGTAATTTAAAAGATACGATAATATACCTTTTTTGGTGGTGAAAAGCTTTGAAAGAAATCAAATTTGTCCAGTCAAAACCAGCCCCTTTGTTTCAATCATAAATTTATTTTTATTAATTCATTTTTTTTTTGCATTCTTTAGATTTAGAAATTTGTAAATTATAAATGAAACATATAATTGAACTTAACTTTCTAACCAGTTTTAACAAAGCAGGAAATGCTAAAACATATATAGAAACAATACGTGCGAAACTTTTTAACTGATGCACTGTATTGAAAGATATTAAATTAGTTAATGAATTTCTAGTATTTTTTTCAGAATTGTGTTCATGTAATTTTTTTATTTGTCATTATTATTTTGTGTGTGATTATTCTTATGCTAAACTGGCTAATTAATATTGTTGATAGGTGGCGCTGCATTCTCTAAACTGTATCATTTGAGAGTGAGTGACGAGCACTTGTGCTTTCACACTTCTGTACCAGTTCTAGAATAAATTGGTGCAATTAGAGACAGCTCACTCGCTGTTAGTGGCAGTGTTATATATGAGATGCTATGTGTTATCCGAAATGTTCTGTGATTTTCGTCCATGATTTTTTTTGCGTATGTGTGATGTCAAATTGTAAAAATAAATAAGCTGAAGGCAACCAAGGATTGTTCATTGGATTAAAACGCCACATACCCAGCTACAAATTGCTATTAAGAAAAATTTCGTTTCTGAATATTTTATTTAACTGTGATGTAGAAACAAAATGCCCCGTTTTAACAGCTGCAAAGAACATTTAGATTTCTAAACTATCTGTCATAGAAGGAGATATTTTTCACGAAGAAATCAATAAAAATATGCACATTTAATTGAACAAGTATTATTTAATCATCTTAAAACTTTAAATATCTCAAATGTTAAAAATTGTATGTACCTGGGAAAACAAATTTCAATCATAATTCAAACTGTGATACGATTGAAGTGAGTTTATAACTTTTCTATGTCTGCTATTAATTTTTTTTAATTTATTCCAATTCACAGAAATTACACAAATGCTTGGGTTTACAAGGAAACTCAAGGAATCAAATAATTAATTTCCAAGGAATCAAATATGGAAATCTAGAAAATATTAAAGACAAATAGTCACATTCTATACATTTTTTTCTATAATAGAAAATTGTGTAAAATATTTTATTTAAAGCGTAAATGTTATATTTACAGTTTTAAAACATAGTTTGTGACAGTTTCCAAAAAACATTAAAATTTATTCTTGAAAATTAAAAAATTAAAAAGGCTTTAAAGATATATATATCATTTGAGAATTAATTTCATGAGACAGTCAAAATTCCAACGACAATTTCAAAATATATATGTAAGTTTTTATCATTAAATTTATATATATATATATTTTAAAGTGCACTTACTGAATGCAATACATCAAATTACTTTCGATCTTAAACTTTATTTTTACTAAGAATAATAGAGAAAGGCTTAAAAAATACTTTAAATATCCATAGAAAGGTTTCAGTCAGCGTTTTTTTGACGTATTCGATATTTATGTCTTTTGCTGTTAAAGTTAGAAATCCCAAGTGATTATAACTGGAATTTTCAAAGAGCTTCCACCATTTCAAATACTATTTTTATACATGCTTCTTTTCGCGGATTGCTCATTTGACTCTTCCCTAAAAATTCTCAAGCTATTGTAAGGAAAATTGTTGCTACCATTTTCAAAATTGTTTTCTATTCAGAGGGGATAAACCTTACCTTTATTTATCAAAGATGTATATTTTATGAATTTAGTTGGTTTGGCTTTTAATAGTGATCTTTTTCGAAATTCCGAATAAACGGTTTCCTGTAGAATTCTTTTTCGTAAATTAATTTTATTTTCGAATATTACTTAATTTGAATCATCTTGATGATGTGTGCCAATAAACTGATATAATTTCCTAAAAATATTTTAATTAAGACTATTTTATTGCAACTGGTTTTTAAAATCGAAATAACCGATATTCTCTCACCAATTAACTGAAAAGACTTTTTTCAGCAATCATATTTTACTACACGTCATGTATTCCCATATTTTTATTACCTAAACTTTAAAACAGAAAAGAAAATGCAATGTGTTTGTAGATTGATATCCTATGATAATTCATAGATCAATACAACATGATCCATGCCAAATTAATCTTGGAATTTACTATGAACGATATAGCTGAGTTAGACACAATGTTAAAAACAATTCTTTTAATGGATGAAATAATTCTTCGTTTTTCGTTCATTTAATTATTCAATTTTTCTTTGGTGACATAATTATATTTCTCATAATATTTTTCCATTTTTAATTTAGAACGTAGTTAATTTACTTCTATTTAAATTATTTATTATACATATATTTCTATGAATATTCAGTGAATGAATATACCAGATTTTTGGACAAATATTTATTCTATAAAAATGTTGTTTTAAATATTTCCCAGATCTCTGGGTTTTCCATCACTTACAGCCAATATTTATGAAATTATTTAAACTGTTTATACTGTATAAACTATCTAAACTATAAACTAACATCTTAAACTATTTTCGAACAGTTTTGTCTTATTTGAATTTCAACAACAAGAAGTTTGAAAGAACAGCAAACAACTAGAAATAAATGAAGTCGAAAAATAAAGTCAAAATTCACTACTTTTTATTTATATTAAAATACATAAATTCATCCTTAATACATACAAATTTGATGTTCTGAAATATTCTGAAAAAAACATTCTATGATCTCCTCTGATTGAATTATGAACTTTTTACATTCAGATATTTGTAACTATATTTTTGAAATTTTCATTGAAAAAAATTAAACCCACTATACCTGATATAAATTTGTCTTCACTGTATTTAGATACTTTAAATAAAGGAAGATTGCTATATCATTTTTTATATTGCAAATAATTATATATAATAGTTATTAAATTTCAACAATTATTTTATCAGTTGCTCGGGAAATATTATTTAGATCTGTCTGCTTCTAAAATAAATAAATCATCTGTTGATGAAAAAAGACCTGGTAAGAAACATAGTCATCGAGTACATTATGCTAATCAACTTTTCCCTTATTTTACATGAAATTTTTGCATAATAATTTCATAACTATGTATTTATTTAAAGAAATCAGTCTGAATTCCTGATATACTGTTACATGATAAACAAGGATATAATGCATATTTCCACAAGGAAACTTAATTCATATGTGTGCCATATTAGAGTACACTATGGAAATATCGATTTTCTGTTCTTTCCCTTGAAAATCTCATGAAAAATATAGGAATAAGTATCCTTGGAACATAAACTTCCAATAGTATTCATTGGTTTGAGAGGTTCTTTTTGTTATTGCATTAGAGTATCGAAAAGGATTTAGGTGCAATACGGAAAAAAAAAGATTTTTTTCACCTTTTTTTGTATGTGAACATGTGCGTGTGTACATGTGTGGTTGTTTGAGAGAAATTATTGGCTCACTTGTTTTGTACTGTCTGAATTTTTTTCTAAAATCTAAAACACGAGACATTTGTAGATGCTTTCAATGATACATTTATTCTTTATTTTTAATTTACTTTTCTAAAAGAGGAATTTTTCTTTCAGTGAAGAGGAAAACTTTGAAAATGATCACTTGTATTTTTAAAAAGAAGAAACTAAAATGCAATTGATACTTCTTTTTATTAGAGAAAGGAAAAATCTATATAAAACTTTTATTTTCTCTTCTAAATATAAACATTTGTTAAATAGACAGATATTCAAAATAGAATTTTGAAATGAAAAGAACTAATACTTTCTAATAACCAATTTAAATTAAACGAATTTATTTACTAGAATAAAAAACTGAGCCGTTTGAATTTGATTAGCAAATATTTGTTATGTTTCATTTCCTCTTATTTGATGCTTGTCCCGTTCAAATAAACAGCAATTAATAGGATATTTAATTAATGAATGTAATTAAGTATTTTAAGTATACATAAGACAAAATAAAATATTTATTGTTGCTTAGTACTAAACAATTCCATTTTCTAAGTATAATTTAATAAGATAGGAAAAATAGTATCTCAAGATAAAATATTTACTGCGTATAACATATATGCGTATTTCATATGAGTCTGAAAACATTTGTTTACTGGTGTTGTACAGATTACCCTTTGTTTGGAGATATCAAAACTTGTACACTAAATGTGAATTGGAATTTTAGTTAATTACAAATAAGCCAATCTTTTAGCGTTTCTTTACGATAAATTATGCAAGTTTTACAGCGCAAAATAATTTTATGCCATTTTAAAATTCCGAAGCTACTTTATTGAATGATACCGATTCAGCCATCATGCAAATTTTCTTAAATTATATCAATTTATTAAATATAGATTTTCCCCATAATTTTCAACAATGCTTGCAATTTTGTATTGAAATTCAAGACCATTTTCCCTACTTTTTTTAAACATCTAACTGCTTGATTTTCTTCTACCTTTGAGAGTAAAAAAAAAAGAAAGGTTTTGTTAATTTTCAGTTTACATGAGAAATTAAAAATTGAAATTACAATACCACAAAAAACAAGTTGCATTTTGAAAATAGATTATTTGGTCAGTTATATTTTCATTAATTCAATAAACAGAAAGATTTAACTCTATTAAAATAATACGGATTTAATGACTATCACGATTTGAGGATTAAAGAATATTTCAAATTTTTATTAAAACATTTCAGATTCTAAATAGTTTTTTTAATTGATTATATCTATCCGAAATGGTTTTGCGATGGTTTGCACAAATGATTTTTCGATTCTCTTAGTTCTTCTAGAAGTTTAATTACTATGTTTAAAAAAATGAGACACTGAATTAATGTGCATGCATGAAATACCTGAGTTTAGTGTTCAAACAAATTATCTGCTTGTATTACAAAAGAAATGTTATCATTTTAAATCTACATTACTGAAATTGCATTATGATTTGACATTTTAAAAATATTTGGTATTCTATGTTATTAATAATTTAAATTCAGTGTCTTTGGTTTTAAAACGTAATGTAAATACTAATATTACATTAAAGATAGTTTTAATCAAAGTATTTTAAATTTTATTTTAATATTTTAGATTTTTTTAAAAAGTATTTTAATATTTTAGATATGCACATTTTCTTTAATTACATAGTACGACACGCATGATGCAGAAATTGTTCAAAACGCTTTTACAATGTGAATTGTAAGATTTAGAGCAATCATAAATGTTGAATATTTACTCCTAGACTAATAGAGATTCATTTTTTTTTTAAAAATTAGCTCTTAATTTAATTAATTTTACTATTAGGAGTAGCCTCTCCCAAATTATTTGCTTACTGTCTTACAAAGTTGCTATCATTTTTCTTTGAAATTCACTTGTGGATTTTGGAAAGGTCGCGAATGCCTTGAATGACATTTGGCGAATATTTGTTGCGAAGTATGCCCCATTCACATGAATGAAGCATTTTTGTTGAATTTATTGCATTTTGTTGAATCTATAGAAATGCTCAAAAATCGTGTATCTATATTCACGCTTTTTTTAAAGACAGATTAAAACCAAAATTTGACATAGAAATGCACTTTTAAATACAAAATTACGTACCAAATCTCATGTATTTAAGTCATTGCGGTTTTGAGTATACACAATACAAAAATATAGCTGTCAATTACTTGTTAGATTTTTTAAAAAAATTATTATGGACCTAAATTTTGATGCTAAACTTGTATACCAAATTTTATCAGTCAAACTGTTTACAATTGCCATGCTAAATTGTACTCGGTCAGTCAGACAGAGAGATATAGTTTGAATCAATTTAGTTCAAAATGACATAGAAATCTACAACTTTTGAGTAAAATCTTAGCATAATCAAACTCTCCATTCATCCAGCTGGGTGAATTATATTCACAGAAACACAAATAGTATGTATGTGAACCTATTTCTAAAAATGCATTTTTAAGATTCAAGGAGATCTGATCAAGAAGATCAAAGAAAATCTCAAATGCGAATTTTGCGATGATTACATTACTTTTTTTATATACTTCATATACAAATAAATAAAAAATTAATCTAAATTTTAAAGACACACTCAGTTTAAATTTTAAAAATGATTTAGGTTTATATTAAATTGCTTAAATCATATTCACACCACTTTAATTATGCAAAAATTAATCTGTTCAATAATCCAAATATATTTGCATATAATTATGGCGTTAATCATAATAAGTTTTAAAATAGTTTTAATCATATTTTATCACAATCGTTTTCATTGTTAGAAAACGATTGCTTTAATAACCATACTCATTGAAACAATATTAAACATTTTTTCCCCTTTATCATGTGATAAAATTAAAATTAAATTTTTAATTAAAATCGTGTTAAAATATGTTTATGCTACAATGTTTTAAACTAGATTTTCGAAGTTTTTTTAATTTTTTTCTTTAAAATTGAATATCAGTATTGAAATAGTGCCTGATTCCTTCTTCTGAGACCATTTTGTCTAAACTCTATTTGCCAAACCATTTACGTCCTATAGTTAAGATACGGGTTTCTGTTAAAACATTTAAGCTCTGACAGCGCTATTGACTTGCGTACCATTAATAAATTAACAAACTAGTTTGAAATTCATTGATAGTTATGTTTATTTGAACTAGTCATGCGCCTTCATTATTATTTCCATGATTAAATTAGAAATGGCATTTAAATTTCTCAGCATCTATTAAGAAGGCTATAAATTTTGAAGCTGCTGTATAACTTGTACATTATTACGGTATAAATTACCATTATAAAAACATCAACAAAAGACAATGACATTATTTATTGATAAATTTTGAATTTAATTTTTGAATACATATCAGTGGAATACTTATTTTATACATCGTAAAGTCAAATCCTTTAATTATGGTTTAGTTTCGAAATAGGTAGTTCCTGAACTACAATAGTTAAAAATATCTTACTAAATAATTTATAAAGAACCAGATTCTGATATTTATTACTTTTCTTATGTGATTGCAAAGGAATGTCATTGAAAATGAATCCTTTTTAATACACAAAATTGATCTGGAAGTTTTCTTTTTTCTTTATTTACTTAGTTTTGAGGTATTTTTGCTTTTCTATTACTTATCTTTATTATTGCATTTGTATATTTCTCACTTATTAATTGTTCATGTTACTTGTATTTTACTTTAAAAAATTAAAATTCATTTTCGTATATCTGAAACAGAAAACATCTCTACGACACTGTAAAAGAGAATGTAAACAAGTTGGATAAAATAGCATGGATGTTTGCAATGATAGTACTAGATAGAAACTTATCATATACTTTCAAAAATTATTTATACGACTCTGTAAAAGGGAATGTAAACACGTTGGATAAAATAGCATGGATGTTTGCAATGATAGTACTAGATAGAAACTTATATATTTTCAAAAAATTATATATACGACTCTGTAAAAGGGAATGTAAACACGTTGGATAAAATAGCATGGATATCTGCAAAGATAGTACCAGATGGAAACTTATCATATACTTTCAAAAATTATATATACGACTCTGTAAAAGGGAATGTAAACACGTTCGATAAAATAGCATGGATATCTGCAAAGATAGTACCAGATTGAAACTTATCATATACTTTCAAAAATTATATATACGACTCTGTAAAAGGGAATGTAAACACGTTGGATAAAATAGCATGGATATCTGCAAAGATAGTACTAGATAGAAACTTATCATATACTTTCAAAAATTATATATACGACTCTGTAAAAGGGAATGTAAACACGTTGGATAAAATAGCATGGATATCTGCAAAGATAGTACCAGATGGAAACTTATCATATACTTTCAAAAATTATATATACGACTCTGTAAAAGGGAATGTAAACACGTTCGATAAAATAGCATGGATATCTGCAAAGATAGTACCAGATGGAAACTTGCCATATACTTTACTCTGTGATGTTGAAGCATGACCGCTGATAATTCAAGACCATTGTAAATGAATATGCATACATCTGTTTATTATTCACCTTAATAACAATTGGTTGTAAAATGTAAAGTTGGAGTAAAAAATGTTAACATTTGATCTCTAAGATTTCAAAATAGGTATATTTGTTTCATGTCATTTCGATGGTGATTAAGGAAGAAATCAGCCATCCATTCTGGTAATTATAATTTGATATTGAACTTAAGAATTATATCGAATGCAATGACTGTCACTATCGACACGGAAAAAGACATACTCTTCCAAGCACAACAGTAGCCGAAAATTGTAGGAGATTGATGAAGAGGGATATTATATATTTATAATATGTTATGGCTGGAAGGTACAAGACAACATTATCTCATTTCATCATATGAAATGAATATGCATCTGCAAGAAGTTGTATCATTGTTGATTATCTTGCATGCGATAAGTCATATCATTGATTCTCCGACCCGCTCTAATACGCATAGATAATAAATACTGAATGACCAGACCGCCGCAACAGCAACACTGGCGGAAATTGTGGTTGAGTCCTAAGGACCATCACCAGCCAAGGTAAAACCCTTCCATAAGGAAGTACGTCCCGTCATCAATGGGAGGAGCCAGACCCTCCCCATATCTTTTCGTGTACCCTCCTGTGAATGGGAGAACCAATCACCATGTCGGAAGCATCTCATCCTCATTTCGAGGTGCCTCCCGGGGAAATCCTGCATGTGGCAAACATTCACTGTAGAGCTCTCTTTTCTCTTGCGTACAGCCGACCACCCCGCCACCACTGAACGTAGCAGTATCGACAGGATTTGTTGTGGCCGACTGCTATCTTGAGTATTGTCCATCCTTGCATTGACCGATTTGTCAAACTGACATTCTCCTCGAGGTAATTGGCCACAAAGTGGTCAATTATTGTCCTTCTTCCTTATCTACAAACTCTCAAATAGTTGGTAAAAAACTGACAATTTTTGACATCATGTCCTTCAGAGTTTTAAGATTACCTGGTACCATCAGTACTGTACTTAAGTCATTATTTATAATTTTCAGATTTTTTCTTAACTCCGAGATTTCAATACATTCCTTTAAATAGTGGTAAACAGTACCGATTCCTCCACAAATGCATTTATTGTCCTGCATTCTTCCAAATCTTTGGAAATATGCAGGAAATCTCCCATGTCCTGATATAATTTGAATTATCAGTGGATGGTATCTTCTTATTTTTATTTCTGGATTAGGAATAAAATCGAAAGTTACTCTTCCGTTTTTGGACATATACCATCTGTCAAACCATTGCAGCTTTATTTCTTCTCTTAATTCCCATTTTAAGACACCATTTGATTTGGGGACAACCATATCAACACCCTCTTTCTGTGCCGCCAACTTTGCATATTGATCCGCCTTTTCATTACCATATATCCCAATATGGGCCTTAACCCAATTCAACTCTATCCACTTGTTGGTTTTTACACTTTTTATCTTTTCTTTTATCGTCCATATTTCCTTATTACAATTGTGAGAAGATTGTATGGCTTGTAGGACGGAGAGAGAATCTGAAAAAATTGAGCACTTCTGTCCGTCCTCCACCCTTTCACAATATTCAATGGCCATCTTTAAAGCTTGCACTTCTGCCTGGAAACTTGTGGCATGGTTCGATAATTTCACAAGACTTTTATCGATCTCTTTCCCATAGTAGTATACTACTATTGCAGCTCCTACTTTATTTTCATCTTTTGAACCATCTGTAAAAATTTCTATTCCATCCATATCTGGGATTTTAATTTTAAAACCGTGAATAAACCATTCTGCAGGATGTTGTTCGAATTTGTCAAAATACATCTCATAATCTTTTTTGCTGAAGCATTTGTTTCCTATTTTAACTTTATTACTAGAAGTTCTTATTTGAAATTTAGTGAAAATTTCCGTTGCTCTTAGGTCCATTGGCAAAATTCCCATTATCACTTGAAGGGCTTCTGTAGAAATGGTTCTATAAGCCCCAGACATAATGATGAGAGGGCGCCGTTGGATTGAATTTAATGTTTCTCTGATTTTCTTTAGATTTAGCCTATGTCCCCATGCTCCGTGCCCGAAAAGAACAAATGGCTCAATGGCCCCAGTGTAGATTCTTCTTAGATGGTATTTCCTTTTTCCATAAAATTTATCCGCAACTGTCACTAGTTTATAAGTTAATACATCCACTTTTTTCTTGACCTTATTAAAATGTGACGTAAATGTTAATTTACTGTCCCATGTAACTCCCAAGTACTTAATTTGATTTTAGGCAATATTGTTATTGCCTATTTTTATGTTAGGCGGATCTGTTAATTTTAAACGTTCTCCAAATGTAATAGGCATTTGAATTGTTTTCCTTTCATTAAACTCAAGTTTATGAATTTTGCCCCATTTTACTAGCCTATGAATTATTTGTTTTCCTTTAATTTCCAGTTCATCTTTTGTTCTTCCCGAGATTATTAGTAGCACATCATCGGCACACGCCTGCATAAAGCAGTTCACTGGAAGATTGATTTTAAATGCAGAATTCATAACCAAGTTCCAGAATAACGGTCCGCTGCACGAGCCCTGTGGCACTCCTCTATCCATTATAAATTCCCAATTATTCTCTCCATCTTGGTAAATACATTTCCTTTCATTTAAGTAATCTTTAATCAATTCAAAAAGATTGCTCGGGCAATTCATTTTTATAAGGGCATATAAAATGCTTTTCCTCCATACGGAATCAAATGCTCCAGCTACATCCAAAGATATAACTGTTTTTTTTAGTTGTTGATTCATCGCACCTTTTATTTTACTCCATAGTGCATTTTGGGCTGTTTCACAAGAGTGGTTATATCTAAAACCATGTTGATCATGATGCAGTCTATTTTGTGCCGTTAATAAGTGCTGTACTCTTTGAGTTATCAGTTTATCCAAGATTTTACTTGCTGTTGTTAGCAAACAAATTGATCTATACGATTTAGGATCCTCTAAGTCTCTATTAGTTTTAGGAATTAAAATCAGTTTTGCTACCTTCCACTGATTAGGGAACGCACCTAATTCTAGGCACTTGTTGTATAACTCTAAAAGTATGAATGGATTCTTTCTGTTATTTTCAGCAAGCATCTCCATTGGGATGTTGTCTAATCCAGGTGTTTTCTTTTTGGCCATTTTATTAATCGTTGTTCTTATTTCATTTATTGTAAATATTTTATCTTTTTCTTTTGCTTTATATAACTCAATACTTTTCCTCGTTTTCTTCTGCTTTTTACTTTCTTGTTGGGATTGTTCCTCTTTGAAAAGGCATCTCACAATAGTTTCTATAGTTTCTTTTGTATTTTTGGTTTTTGTACCATCCTGTTTTTTGACACCGTGCAAAACTGTTTTCCTTTTCATTTTATCTGCCGCTAATTTATAAGGTAGCTCAAAAGGGTTCATTCTCGTTATTTCTCTACATAACTTTTCAAAGCATTCGATACTTTTCTTTCTTAACATACCTCTGTATATTGATTCATTCTTTTTATAAATTTGTCTTCTCTTCATTCTCTCTTCAGTGTTTTTACATCGTTGGTATCTATGCCGCAAGGCTCTTGTCAGTTTTCTTTGTTTCTCCAGTTCAGTGTCCCACCAGGGGACCCTGAGATGATTTGTCTCTTTACTGTTCGATCTTTGGCTAATTCCTTGAATGAATTCTGTAAATTCTTCTACCCATACTTCTAAATCTTTTTTAGTCTTTATCCTTTGCATTGTTTCTCTTATATCAGCATATTTTTTAGCCACTTGAAAACTAATTTTTCGAATTTTCCACTTGCTTAATTTAAATCTTTCTGCTGAAACAACTTTGCCACCCATATTAATTTGAAAATCCAAAAAGCCATGGTCACTCAAAGTACTTTGGATTACCTTCCAGCCCATTACTTTGTCATGCAGGTCTTTAGTTGATAAGGTGACATCAATCCAGCTTCTTCCACGTGCAGATTGAAACGTTGGCAATGAGTTTGGATCATTCCAAATAACAAGGTTCTTCTTAAAATTGAATTCTATAAACGAGCCGGCTTCATCTCGTGGTCTATGATCGGGAATTTCGTTTCCCCACAGTAGACTATGAAGATTGAAATCTTCTCCAATAAGTATGGATGATGTCCCTAACTGTTCAAGCAGATTTCCAAGTTCTCTGCAGATTTCTTCTTTATTGTGAGTCGGTGGGAAGTATGCCGATACCATAGTAATTTCACTATTTCCCACTGATAAATTGGCTGCTACTATGTTTTCGCTAGTAAATCTTGTCAAAACAGAAATATCTTGGTTTCTTACTGCTATAATCGCCTTCCCGTAAGAGTGAGAAATTATTCTCCATCCTAGGGGAAGTCCTATTATTTTTCCTTTCATTGTATATGGTTCTTGTAACAAGTAAACATCTGGAATATTGTCCCCAAACAAATTTGGGAGTTCCTTTGTTGCATATTTACCCCGACCTATATTATGTTGAATAACACGCCAAGAGTAATAATTGAAAGGCTTATTAACATAGTTCGTCTGTTTAATCAACTGATCTCTCTCCCTGATAAATACAGGGAAATGTTCCGATGTTGCAATATGATCCGTTCGAATCATAATTTTTGTTCTTTTGCGATATTCTTTACAGTTTCTGCATTCTGGATTTTGCTTTGTGCAATTTTTATAGTGATGCATTTCCAAGCACTTGGAGCAGCTATCTTCTTTTTGCATACATTTAGATCGAACATGCCCAAATTTGAGACATTTGAAACATCTAAGGGGTTCCACAAATTCTCTAAATCTATACGATCCGAAACCACACTGTAATCTTGCTTTATCTTTAATTATTCGGAACGCTTTGGGGACCAAACTCATAACCCAGTGAGACGAGCTGCCTCTTCCTTTTTTCCTAAATAGAACCCGCATATTCCCTACTATGTCATTGCTTAGCTTGATTTGATTGAGAAAATCCAATTCCTCCTCCTCCCTGGGTCTCTCACTCTTTACCACATCATATATAATGATTTGAGGCATTCTTATCTGTGGAGTAGTAGCCTTGCATACATTTTGCAAATTTGCATGACTGTTAATAGCATCTTTTAACTTTGTTACCATTTCCGGTGTTTCAACTTGAATCAGAACTCCATTTCCCATTGCTGGCTTCAAACCCATAATTTTAATTTCCATCCCCTTTGGGCTGATATTCGCTCCTAATGTCTTTCTCATTTTAATCGATGAGAAAGACATTAGAAGCGAATTTGTCATCTGTTGAATTCATTTTGGTTGCTGAAGAATTTGACAAAACTTTCAAAAATAAGTCTCTCAATTCTTCAGCCGCGTTACCTTCAATCCTATATTTACTGATAATATTTTCAAATGTTTCCAATATTCCCAGTGGCCCAAAGGGTTGCTTATTTTCCTCTGGTATTTCGTTTTCACTTGCATCCACATTCTTTGCTTTTTTAGCATTTGCAATACCATCATTTCTTTCTTTCTCTTTGCCTTTACAAGGAATGCACGGTCTTTTATCTTTAGGGAGATTTTCCCCTGTTTTCATTTTTACATTTTTCTTTTTCCGTTTTGTGGCCATTTGCATTTTGCTGTCCGTCTGCATTGACGGTTCAATTATCTCATTTGAATCAGAATCCGATGATTTTTTAAAGTCTTTATATGTCAATCCTTTAAATCCTTTAATTGGAGTTGGTGTATCGGGGATTATCATACCCGCTCCTTTTGGTGAGTAAAATAAATTCTCATCATCAGTTAGAATATCGCTATCATCAGCAAAGTGTTCCCTATCCGTCTTGTTTATGTCTGATTCCATTTTTTTCCCACAAAGTCTAAATTTCTAGTGCAACAGAGAGTAAAGCTTAAGCAAGCTTTTAACGAAATGTTTGGAAAGCTTTCCCAATTTTAAATTTGAATTATTAGAAAAGAATGTAAAAAAAAACTGTCCAAATAAAATCTCAATAATTTTTTTTTGCACCAAAAAACTATCAAAAGTGTAACAAGAATTTCTTCTAATTAGATGCACTAAAGAGAACTGATATTTTCCAAACAATTTTGTTGTCAACTAATAATCAACACATTTATGGACACTTTCCATAAATTGGAATTTAAAATGGGTAAAAAATCACTAAATAAGAGTCTGCACAATAAATAAATCTTTCGATACAGAAGGACAATATCCGAGTCCTGCAAATAGTTCATGCACTGAACGCAGATATCGATAGCAGTTTCTAAAATGTTAAACAAACAACAAAATGGCTACCCAAACAAGTGGGCGTTTCTGCCACAACTACACTTCAGAAAGTCAAAAACTTCTAAGATGCTAAAGAATTTTGGAATAAAATTCAAAAACCTGTTACTCCAGGGTTTCGGCTACACTTGATCATCACATTCAACAGAAATTATCCATCATTTTTCATTTTATAGCCATATTTTGAAGAGCACAAGAAAATATCAACCACGCCGATCACTGCGGATCCGAATCCATTCACTGTAGAGCATCTATTTCCAAACCTTTGATTAAACATGTAGTGCTAAAAAAGATAATGGGCCTACATATAGATATCATATGGTCAGAAAAATCTTTACTTGCATTATTACAGAATGGATGTGCATGAATTTGAAAAACGACTATAGAAGCATATCATGTTAACTGTCTCAGTCTTATAGTTAAGTATGCCTGAAATTTTAAAGGGTGGTGGACACATAAACACAAACATTCTAGACAAATAAATAGGATAAAGACATTACATATAAACCGTGAGATTAGATATATCTCGCATGTTATATGTCCAACAGAACCAGGACGACTTGACCGACCAATTGTACAAATAATCTCCATAATACAAATCTTCATCCAATAGTACATATGCTCCTTGTTGAATGAATTGCGGATCAAAACGATTACTACTATTTTTAAATTATAGAATATACGATTTCAACTATTTATATGGAAAATCCTACATAATATTTCTTAATATTCTACAAGTCTTTAGGACTGATGGGCATTAGGAAGTAAAATAACAAGTCTGTTTTTGTTATACGACTATTTCAATCACAGAAAAGTTTCGAATTTTGTAAATTTTCTTATCTTTATAAAAAACGTGAAAGTAATAATGTTAAAATTTATTTTCAGTAGAAATAACAACATTCTCAATTTTATTTTTATGAGAAAAATTACTGTATTTTGCAATAATAAATATTTAAAAGACGTTATTTAAAGCTTCTCATACTTTAATTTTAATGAATTTGGTTAGCCTTACTGCAAACCTTCATGAATTCCATGCCATTTTTTTATTGTAAGTTAAGATTTTAATATTGATTTAAACAATTCTTTAAAACTTATATAAAAAGTATAATTTATTCAATATTTAATGCTTAAGAAAACAAATAATTTTATTACTGCAAAGAATTGTTCCTATTTACTATATATATATGTGTGTGTGTGTGTGTGTTTACAAAATTTCATTATATTTTCTTCATATTTATAATACTTTCAATTAAATAACCATTTTTGCATTCTTAGTTAAATTAGCGCAAATTATATCATGTTTGAGTTGAAATGCAATAGAATTAAAATATTTTAATGCTTGAAAAAATAGCATTTTTTGATTTTATCATTTTAATCAAGTGATGTTTAGTTAAAAGAACATTTTTGTTTCTCGGAACATAGAATAAAATAATACAGATTCATTCAAACAAAATTAAAAATATATTAAATTCTAATAAAAGAAATGAATGGGAAAGCAGCTAGAAATGTTTCTTCCTTTTTTCAAATAACGAAAATTACGAATAAAACGATATTTTATCTTGAATCCTAAACCGTTTGAGTTTTATTCAATAATCTCCAAATAAATCTGTTCAGTGATTAAAAGCTTCTTCAATAAATCTCCTTAATATTTTGTTTAAAATAGAAAAATCATTTTTTTCTACCATTTTTTAACTGAAAGCAATTTGTAAGAAAAAAAAGTGTCATAAAATAATCCTATGCATGATGTTCTGAATATTTCTGAAAAGTTTTTAAACAAAAGACAGAAATCATAATTTCAACTCAAGAATGCAGCAGGAAGAATATTATTTTACACAGGAAGTAATTATTGGGAGAGCAATGTTCAGAGATCCGAGCAAATTCCATTCCAGACAGCTGGCAGTTCCGGTGATGCGACAAAAGTACAAGTGTTTGTCTTCGATACAACTTTCTAAGGTGGGGGAGGCAGGGAACTGTCTGGATGGCTGGGTGATTAATAGATGCTAAAGAGAAATGGAGATTATAATGAAATAATTGAATAATTATCTGAACAACGGATAGATGATTGGAAAGTAATTTCTAATAATTGAGATGGAAATTGATAAAAAGTAATTGATTTCAGGCAGTAGCAAATGATTTTTACATATATATCTACTTCTTAGACAAACATTTTTTTCATTTTATAATTTCAAGATATTTTAAAAGATTTATGGCAAAACTCTTTATGACAAATTTATGACAAAAGTTTCTCTCTCTCTCACACATACACACAAATATATATATATATATATATATATATATATATATATATATATATATATATATATATATATATATATATATATATATATATATATATATGAAAATCATCATCAATCAGAAAATGTGCATATTTATATATTAATAATATACAGAATACATCGAATTTTTAATTAACTGAAATTGAGATTATCAAATGGTAGAAGAATGAAAAATCAAACTAAGGCTAACAGCTTTTTATGGAATGAGATTTACTTTCACTAGAAAGAGAGTTCTCTGATGGAATTTCAGCGGTTTTAATTTGAATGGTTAATAACTTCCGACAAAGCAGTGTCATACATCCACTATTTTCTTAGAACAGAATTATATTAAGAGAATATCTTTAATAATAATAACAAAAAATGTTAGTTAGCCATTTTGAAATTTTATAGAAGGATTTTTTAGTAATCAATAATAAACGTTTTTTTTTAATTTTATTTTTATTTGAAGAATAGCGAATTTAATATTCCATACTCAGAATTCTTGGAAGAAAGATGACTCATCTTCTGACTTGTTCTCTAAATTAAGAAAAAGTCCCTACATCAAGATGTTCTGCTCAAGGATCACAAGTTTTATTATTTTAGTTGAATAAAATGTACTTATATAAATTATACTTATATAAGAGTGACCCTAATAAAAGCGGGGTCATGTTTCTTGAGGTTTCATTCCATGAAGTAGAACTTTCAGATATTTCTGCTAGATGACTGCATTTGTCAGGAGATATATATTACAAAGTGGATATTAGCAATGTGCCTTTTATTGAAACAGAAGTGATTAAATAAGTAGCGCTTCTTCATAGATTTCTCAAGATGCCAAAAAAATTTGTAAATGAATTGAAAAAAAAAATCGTTTTTCGTTTTTTTGCCAGTTTTTTCTTGATTGTAATAAAATCCATTCAATGACTCTTCTTATAAGTTATGTGTTTCTATTTCCGAAATGTACCCGTTCAACTCTGCCGTGGTGAATTGTATATAATTCGGCATTCTTTCAAAAATTATAAAATCGTACTACTCCTTCATTTTGAAAAATGTTGATACTTCATGTAAAATAATTTGTGCAAAATGTTTATATTTCTTTTCTTTAAATACAACTGTTAATGTTATTCTCTCTGTAAGTTTTTAAGTTTTACGAAAAATTTTGTTAGTAATAATATATTTTGTAGCAACAAGTAATTCTTAGAATTTTTATTTCCTAAACAAGGGTTTTAATTAATTTCTTTTTTTGCGATCATAATTGATCAATTATGGTAACTCAAAGAAATAACTTTTAGGTTCGACCAAAAGAATTTCTCTGGTTGCCATAAACGGCTCATATGTACCTAAATATACAGAAAGCCTCTCTGGTAATTACATCATTTGGTGAATGAAACTAAATCTCTCCTCTTATCTACATGGTTTTGAATTAGAGAAAAAAGTTTATTATAACCAAAAGAATGAGTAAAAATACCCAATCGGTGCTTGCTTATTGTGTCCCCATTATCATACTTCGCAATTTTTAACTCTAGCAATCTGCAAGTGTGAAACTTTTATTTTCCATGAAGATGATTTCCAGTTTATCGTATTCTTTTTTATTATGTGTCAGCCTCTAAGAATAGATTTGTTTTGAGAATATTGTATTTTTTACTTAACAAAATATTCTTTCATTGTTGATAATTTAGACTTATGTGAAATATAAATCTAAATATGATGATTCAGACTTATTGAATATTATAGTATGAAATATGATAATTTAGATTTATTTAAAACGTCTGTATTTAGATTAGTGTTCGGTCTTTTTTTCTCCTTGCATTCTAAATTAAAAACCATGGTATTTACTTAGGAATATTAATCATGCAGTTTAGAAATGATGGGACTCATTGATTCCTTAGGAGAAGTGTTTTGAGCTTTCCTTCAATTTTTAAACTAAGGATTAAAAACTGTAATGTTCGGAATCAACTATCATAATTTTACTTAATGAATTAATCATGTTATGATTGATGAATATAAGATATTTGCCAACAGTGGTATTACAATGACAAAGAGTTCAAAAATATTTCCTTTAAATAAAAATTACAGTTTTGTTGGCAAAAAATAAGACAAGCAGAATAAAAGAAAACACTGAGGAACATTTACTTGGTGTAAAAGGGAAATAGAAAAAGAGGAAATACAGGAAAATTCTAAAAAATAATACAGGGAAAATAAATAATTAAAAATTAGAAAAGTAATAAAGAGCGATTATAAAAAAGGGAAAATGAAAAATGATAACAGGAGTGAAATAAAAAATGAGAGTAAAAAGAAGAAGTAAACGTTAAAAAGTAAGTGAGAAAAGTATAACAAAAATAATAGGAAAAAAAAAGGAATAATAATTAAAATAAAAAAGAAATTAAAAAGATAATAAAAAACAAAGCAAATAGAATTCACTTAAAAATTCAATGCGGTTCACATCACGGATTCTGAAAACTAAAGCTGAAGTCGTTTTTATTTTTACTATTATTCAGAGGTTCTGAAAAGTTGATGATTTTGTTTGCAATGAATTGAATTGCAACATGACTTTCAAAGAAGAAGTTGAAAAATATTATTATCTTAGTGGAAAACTAAGTCCAAATTTCTTCTAGTTTCTGAAATTAGAGAACTTCTGGAGAGGACAGAAAGAAGGTTGGTTTGCCCAAATATCTTCTTTCATAAAAGATTAGTTAGGGAGCACTCGAGTACGTAATGCTGAATATATCCATCATGACAATCACAACAGCGAAGATTAAACCTTCTCAGGTATTTGGGACACAAATCAAGGTGTGTTGCTATTTGAGAAAGATATCTATTGCTTATACATCTCGAATTTTCGACTTCTGAAATTAATAAATCCTTAATTATGCTGTTTCGGATATTCAAGACATTAAAAAAATTCGATTGTCGAAGTTATTTCTTTTCATTCTCCTGAAAAATACTGGATTTGCATTTGCAAATTCAAATGATTTTCTGGAATATGTTCTTTGCACTTCAGTAAGAATGATTATTACCATAATGTAAATACTGAATTTTTAAATTTCTTTCAAAAAATAAAAAAAAGGCAAAAGCCAAGATTTAGAGTATTAGTAAATTGCTATCAAACAAAATGAAAATAAACCAAATAAAGATATCAAAGAACCTCAATTAACCAATGTGGAACGTCAATTCTCCTTTGTCAAGAGAATAAAAGAATGAACATTTTGCAATGTACGTAATTGTGTTTTGGAAGTTTTATGTACCTTATTATCATCGAAAAAAGTTTTCAAATTACTATAGTATTAACTTATATTGACCATCATTCTATTCCGCAGGGACAAAATAAATATTTTTTTTCGAAGAAAGAAATATTTATTAATTATTATTATTAATTTTACTATTTATTAATATAATCATTAAAAAGAAAATATATGGGAAATAGATATAAACTTATATGTGCAGTTATATAAAGATGATATCACATATGTTTATAGAAATAATATAGGATTTTCTCTGACAATATTTTGAGCTTTGAATAGATGGGTAAAAAAATCCATATAAATACCAATCTGTGTTGTGACTTATAGCACTTTACAAACCCGCTGACAGATATCTATCAGCGATTTAAGCCAAGTGAGCGTCTCTTGTTTTTCAGTTGAGCCAACTTGGGCCAAAAGTACGACTTAGCTACTTCATGCGTCACATTTGCTTGCACAACCCCTTTTTGCAGGGAGGGGCGCAATTCACGCACCTCACATATAGAGCACAGAAGAACAACCATGCCCGAACCGAGACCCCCAGATCACGGTGAAGGCGCACAACCCCTATGCTAGGAAGCCGGCAAATATCAATCTAATATCTTGTTCGATACATTCGCACTATTTAAAACTGATGCTTTCAAATATTCTTTATTGCAACGAATATGTGTCCTCTGCTGTGATAATAGGAATTATGATAGAAAGTAGATGCCAGAATTAAAAATTTAAGTTAAAATTTTGCGGTTGTAGTGACTTGATGTTTATTTTCCACATAGGAGCATAAATATTTTTTTTTCAATTTCTCCAATCCAATGATAGCGTTTGTTGAATAAATTAATGACGTAAACAAGCAATTATGATAGACACATGTTGAAGATCTGGAAAAGAAGGAATCTCTCAGTTTGGCATTTTCTGAAAATATCGTACCTTCATGCCTTTTTTTAATAATCATTTGGGTTCTTAATTAATGTTTTGGTTTTTTTTTATCGATGTTCCCCATCTTTGAAAATTAATATGGTTTCATTTCTTTGATAAATGACTTATTGTGGAAGGGAATGCCATTTCGCAAGGTGTAATAAGGAGGGTATTAACGTTGGATTTAAATGAAGTTAAGTTATATGCGAAACCTTGGCTTCACCATATATCATTCAGAAGATGATTTAATAATGAATGATTCATTTGACGTTTTAAGTGATGGAAATATCATAAAAAATTAAATTACTGCTTGAAGTTATGGATATTATTTGAATAATAAGAAAAAAATCAGAAATAAAAGAATGAATTGGAAAATTAAGATTTTAAGAAAGTCGTTACTGCAACTAAAAGTAAATCTATTTACTATTATAAAAGGGTTTTTAACAATAATTCTTTTATTGCATGATTTATAATAGGATATAAACAATGTTATAAAGCTATTTTTTAAATCTATGTTCAAAGAAAAGTCATATGATCAATTTCTTGTCACTTATACCGCAAACGATTTAATTGGTAGTAAAATTATTTAGTGTGTTGTGTTTGTGTGAAGCAGTTCATTATGGAAACATTTACTGATTATCTTTACACTTTTAAAATTTTTATTGAATAAATGTACTGCTATATTTCGTTGATGTGTAATCTTTCAAAGATTTAAAAACAACAATTCGATTAATTTAATAAAATATACAGCATATTTCGAAGCCTTTAAGACTTTTATAATATATCAGAATTTAACTTTCCGCCCCAAAATAAATTTAAGACGATATAATTAGAATTCAGATAATAGCTTTTACTTAAGATCAAAAGATAATTTCAAAGTTTTCATTGTTAGCTAAAGATTTTCTAATGTCTCTCAAAATGACTTATTAACAAGTATTTAAAATTTGAGAGGTCGGGAAGCACTTATTCCCTAACTAGAAGGAAGTTTATGGGAAATGTACTGTTATTAGGAAGAAAAGATTTGTTATTGGAGAATTGATTGCAAATATTAAAACTCTGATTATTCATATTAAATTCTGTTTTAATCCTTTGAGAATTTAAATAGAAACACTTTCAGTCATAACAGTGTTAATTTCAAAAGAAATAAATGCATTTCCTAAAGTAAATATTGCAGCCATATGATATAATTGAATTATGTGAATGGCGAAAAGGAAGAAATGAATTAATATTTATATGAAATACAAAAGATTATTTATTCCAAAGTATTGATTTTAAATTTTAATTCATAATCTAGAATAGGTTGTTTAAATTGCAACTATGTTTGGAATATTCTTCTAGATACTTTATAGCAGAATTTCTAATGAAATATTTACGGAAAAATGAATTACTCTTTATTGATGTGTTTAACTTTTTATTGAATATTTTTGAATACTGAAGCCATTATCAGTGTCTCTAATGTTTCATTTTCCATTTTCTTGATGGTGTCTATCAGCGTTTTCTGAAAAAAGATAAAGAAGATCTGAAAAAGATATATATATATATATATATATATATATATATATATATATATTTACAGCAATTCATTATTGCTGAAACACTGTTTTGAAGATATATCACTGTTAATGAATCTTATGCACAGTCTTAAGATTGCCAAAATAATACAATGTGCAATTTTATTCCAAAGAATATATTTCAATAGCATGAAAAGTTTGAAAATAATTTTATTTTTGAAAACAAATTGTATTAAAATTAGAATAGTTCGTTTACAGGTATAGGCTGATGATTACAGGTAAAGAACAAGATTACAAATAAAACTATTAATTAGCATTGAACTAAGATTCGTATTTGGAATAAAAGGATTTAAATATAATTATTTTCAAAAAAACTTACATTGGCAACGATGATTTAATGAATCTCAAGAATTTGGTGATACATATTTTTTTCATAAACTGTTGTTTGAAAATTTTTTAACTTGTTAAGAAAAACTTTGGATTGCATGGAATTTTATCTTCAAAGTAAAACTTCCTTTTTTGCAATTACGACAGTTAATCAAAGCATTTCATGGATGGATTACAAAGAATTTTTTTTTATCTGAATTTGTTTTGATTTTTAAAAGCATAAAATTTGCACGAAAAAAGTTTCTATTTTTTCATAAAAAGTGGATTTTTGAATGAGGTGTTTCATTTTATTTTATACTCTTATAAATCCCATTAAAGCACTGGAATGGAATATCTTCACTCACTTGTTAAGCTCTAAAATATTTCTTGTTTTTCCACTTTCCTTAATTTTGCTGTTAGCTTCTTTTTCTTTGAAACTGCATGCAAAAAATACGTTGAGAGAAATAATCACTGATGCTAAAAATATTGATTTCATAGTGAATGAAATGCTAAATATATGAAATATTGAAAGACATGATTTGTTGAATGCTGTTATTCAAAATCGCATTGCAAAGCTTGAAATAAAATTGGATTTGAATTAATTATAATAAAAATAAGCGGAAGGATTTTCTATTAAAATTTATTATTAAACTGATATACTCAGTGTTTCTCAGGTTTAAAATCATTTCATGTGTAACATTTTTTAACTTAAAAAGTACTTTTTTAAAAGTATTATAAGGTAAAAAAAATATTTATGGGATAAAATAGTTTATTAAAATTAAATATAGCTTAATTAAAATGTTAAGAAAATTAATAAAAGCAGATAGTTTTTAAAAGCTACATACAATTAATTCTTTCTTTAATTTTAAGTTTATAATTTAAATTGGTTGAATATATTCAAAACACCAGTGGGCCATCTGGCAATCAATTTTAAATAAATATAAATCATCGTTCTAAAATAGCGCCCAATTGCAAAATGGCCTTGAATAACGAAATATTACGACGATTCCCGTTTAGACATTGGGGTCGGGACAATGCTCTTTGTATTTACGGCAATTATTTAAGCAAACTCGTAAATAAAAAATTGCTTATCACACTATATTTATGAACTTAAAATAATTTCTCTACTCTCTATCAATTTTATTTCTAAACTTATTTATTATATGTAACGAATGTTTAAGCAAGAAATATCTCTTTCGATTTATTTTTTAACAGTATAATAGAAATAATGAGTAGATATTTTTTATTTATTTTCCCAATAAACAATTTCATCAAAAGTCTAATTCAGAAATAAAAAGCTAGCAAATGACCCCTTTTTCCTCTTATGAAGCAAGTAGTATCACTGCCATATAAGATATTTGCATATTTTTTAGACAAATGTTTGTTTTATTTTCCTTCTCTTCTATTAAACAACCAATTTTTTTTTATCGTTCATTGATATCTTGAGCGAATTATAATAAAAAAATTTTAATGAACTATTTCTTCCTATTTGTACAAGAAAAATAAAAGCTTAAAACTATGTGCAGAAACAGAAATTTGCAACTATATTGATAAGTTAAAGAGGAATTACACTTAGAATTACTCATTAAACATTCAAAGAAAGAAAAAATATCGAATTGTAAAACTGAAATGGATAACTAGAGACACTAACTAAAACTGAGGATTTATTGCCATGTGCATAAACGTGCTTCCTATATTAGTCCATAAACTCGTCAATCGCTAAAAAGTTAGTAAAAAACAGGGCCAAAATAAATTTTATTTTATCTAATATTTTATAAATTTATTGATTAAGATAACTTTTATCCATTTCTCAGCAGCATGAACAAAATTGCAAGTCTTTTTTATTATTATTATGCTTTATGGTCAAATTTGTTTCAGGAAAGTCTTTACTGCGTGCTTCCTATATTAGGCCATAAACTCGTCAATCGCTAAAAAGTTAGTAAAAAACAGGGCCAAAATAAATGCTATTTTATCTAATATTTTATAAATTTATTGATTAAGATAACTTTTATCCATTTCTCAGCAGCATGAACAGAATTGCAAGTCTTTTTTATTATTATTATGCTTTATGGTCAAATTTGATGCAGGAAAGTCTTTACTGCAGTATTTCCTAACTTCTTTTTTTCACCCTTCGTATCTTCCGTCCAACTTGTACAGGAATTTTATTTATAATAGTTAGGCATAACTACTCCCTTTACATATCGAAAAGAGCAGTTTAGCAAGTTAATATTTAGTTCCTACGACAGAAATATGGTTTCCAAGACTAATTAAACTCTCGAAGTACTAAAGTGGGATCAATTTAATCACTTGTAGGTATTTTATAATTTTTCTTTAAATGTGACTAAAAATATATATATTAAAACAATCTTCTAAGAATTCTCCTAAAGTATCCTTGTTGATAATTTTTTCAGAGAATTTTCAGTGTTTTTGGCATTAAATTTAATTTAGAAAAATTCAGAAAGTACTTCCTGTTCTCTAAATCAATAAAGAACACCATATGTTCATAAAAGGGCATCATGTTTAGAAAAGATTTTAAGAAAGATTTTTAATAACCTAAATTATGATTTTTATTGAATAGTAGAAGAATGAGAAGTATTATATAAGATACTTAAGTAGTATATAATATATTATTGTCATCATTCTTTATGAAGTGCTTTTTTTTATTACAGAGGAATAAATATTAGTATTTAAGATACTTGTAATATATTATCACCACTATTCTTTAAAATGAATGTTTTTTTTTCTCTATTTACTTGTTGTTGTCATACTGTTCCGTTGTGCTCTTTATAACATCATGGTTGTCGTTGTTTGTTGTTTCTTATGGCACTTGCCACGGACAAACCCGCTGTTCAAAGACAGCCGATTTAAGTCTAAGGGTGAGAGCCCCTTGTTTTTATCGTAGAGCCAACTTGGGCCACTTGACTACTCACGCATCATTCATTCGCTTGCACAACCCCTTTTTACAGGAGGGCACATTCACACATCTCACAGATAGAACAACCATGCCCATACCGGAACTCGAGCCCGGGACGCCCAGATCACGGGGAAGAACATCATGGACATTACTGATAAATAAATGCTGACTACCAATATCATTAATACATCTTTTGATTAGTTTTCTGGTTTGAAAATAATAAATATTTATTGAGAAACAGCCGGACCAATTATTGATATTTCAGTAAGATAGACAAGCTTACTTTGGGTAGGGCTACATCAAAATAATTTTAATATATTCGCTTAACTTCATAATAATTGCTTATTCTATAATTTCTGAAAATCTTTAAATTGACAATTAAAAGAAATTCTATTTTTTGAAATCGATATTAAATTCTACCAGAATGAGGTTAATTTTGACTTTTAATACTAATGAAATTTATAAATGTTTTGGTTTTAAAAATAAGTAAGAAATCACTGTTGAAATTTATTATTACTAATACATAAGTAGATTTTAAGTACCATTTAATTGCTTCACATTCGCAGCAAAATGTGAAACAATGTTATGGTTAAAAAGAGATCTTAAGGGATTATTAAACATTATGAGTATTCAAATAATTTCTTTCAAATCCTGTAAGATTTTTAACGTTTTTAACAATAATTGTTAGTCTTTCTTAGCTATAGTGATTTTCGTAAAGTTTAAAAATTCAGTCTTCCAGAGCTCAAAGAAAAATTTTCTTCCTGAAAAAATCCGAAAGATTCAATTGAAATTTTAGAAATCAGCAATAATTTAGCATTGTTTTATCAGATTAAACACGAAGAATATGAGAACATTTCTGCCAAAAACCACAGAAAGTAGGTTTATACGATTTTATTTTACGAAAAATGTATTGCAAATTAAGTTTGTAAGCTTGAAGCAGAAATTTAAAGTTTTTAGCGTAAGGCTTTGACATCATTCCAATCTCGATATCACTAGAAACTCTATAGTTATAAAATCTTACATTATTTTGAAGTACATCAATACAAACGTAAATAAATAGTTCATGACTATTGAATTAATTTAATTCTTACAGTTGTACTTGATAAATTTGTTGAAAGACATTTATTGGATTCCAGCTCATTCTGCATGGCAGATTCAGTCCCTTTTCTCAATGCACAAATAATTATCAACAAGCATTTTCTATTAACTACTATTGTCTTTGAAAAGAAATTTCCATTAAGAAAAAGAAAATAATATACGAAGCTGGTACTAATTAACATTTTTCTATGGTTCATATCTGCATCGATGCCTTAGCAATACAATGGAACTGAATGTTCTTCTTGTTCTGAGCCCAATACAGTATAGAAAATGTTTTTTTTTCTTCTGTAACCAGAATCAAACGCATGTTTCGAAAGGATAAAGTATTTGGCAATGCAGTATTCTTAGAATTTCAAAATATCGATCATGAATTGCACATTAAATTTGTTATTTTACTGGCAGCTTTCTTTCTCTCTCTCGGCCATTTAATATGGCCCTTGGGCTTTCTTGGCAATCAAAGGATTACGTCAAGAACTAAATTCTAACGTGAATTCGAGAGCCTTAATAAAAAAGTAATACATACAGATTACATGACATCGAACCGTTTCTCGAGATTTCGCCTGTATCTTCGCGATATATTTCGGATGTTTGATGATTAAATCTCAGGAGCGGTTATAAAAGGGAAGTATCAAAGATAATCTTACCGTTTTAGAATGTAGTTAATTCTGATTTAACACTCAATGCGCATTATAAATTTACTGAATAATTGACAATTAGACAGTAAAATGTTTAAGAATTTATCAATTAAGACATTTCAGCGGAGTATGAAAAAGAAAATTCAAAGTATTAATATAGAAATGATTAATAAAACAATTTTTTTCTGCATTTTTTTTTATTTCAGATAAATTTTCTTATAAAAATATTAAATAATAAATTCTTCAAACTAAATTCAAATTTTAGGTAACTGTAAATTACTTTCCATAAAATTCCTTTTCTTTATGGGTTGAAACTATTTCAAAAGCTGTTTGAACTCTTACAGGCAGAAACCATTTTTATATTCCAAACAATGGCAATGAAAAAATCAGAATTGAAAGTGGGTATTAATAAATCTGGGACATATAATCGATGACATAATATATCCCACCCACGCTGCAATAACTTTTGTTGAGTAACCAATTAAGTAATATCGGTCTATTGAGATAATACTTGACACATGTGAGGTTACTTTTTCTCAACGCTTCTTTTAGATAGTATCCTTTTATTAAACACTCTATGACAATACGCAACGGATATTTTTGGTTAATAATTCAATCAAATATTATCAGACTGAAAATATAACCATCTGTAGTTAAATACCTAGAACGGAAGGCTTTGATAATTTCATCAAGCCCGATCGACGATCATTTTAGTTTTATCGTGTAATTATATAATTTTTTTCTACATATTTCAAAAATATATATATATTATTTTCTTTCTATTTCAAAATAATTATAATACAAGTTTTCTGTATTTGATTTCAAATATATTTCTTAATAATTAAATTGTTGTGCATACCACGATTGAACTAAAGTAGGCAACATATTAAAAAGGTTTACATCTTCAAGTTTTTGAAATCAAAAAGTGTCCTGCAATCTTATTAAATTCTAATTTATTATAATTTGTCATTAACTCGATTAATAACAATTCTTGTTAATTTAAAGCATTCCAATTGCAGTATAATTTTAACTGTATAATTTCTAAATAGGATACAAGTAAATTATTATTCATAAATTTAAAGATTCATCATGCAATTTACAGCTTTTAAGATACTTGTAATTTTTAATTTCACTAGAAATATAACAGAAAAGCTCTTTCTTCTGTTCTTCATTTTAAGAATTGGCGCTAATGTTAGTTTGAAATGAAATCGAAAACTTTTATTTTTTGAAGTTAATTCAAAGTATCAATTTTAGAGGTTAATAAGATATTGTATGGTTTTATTGTGGTTACCATTCAAGAAGGCATATATTTAATAACAAATCTTTGGAAAAATCTGTAATAAACGTTGCAATGTAAAATACTGCTACAAGAAAGAAATGAACTGGATAACTAACTAGTAGTTTGCACTAACTATAAAATCATGTAATTTAATTCTAAAATTACTAATTTCTTGTTGAATGTTTTTGTCAATTTTTAAAATATTTTAAATTGAAAAAATGATTTAGAACATTACGTTTTACCTTTAAAAATGTATAATCTTAAAAACATTTCAAGGAGTCTTGCAATACTAATTTAATTTTAAATTTATTATTATTAATTTTTATCTTGATTTTCTAAAACAATTAAAGATATCTGTTTAATTGTAGAAAAAAACTCATTTTCCCCAAATAATAATTGTTAATGAAATTCGGGGAGAAATATTCTCTGTTGTGACAGATTCACGTAAGATTTAAACTGCCTAGAATTCAAGAAAATTGCAATATTTGTTTCTGTAAAAATTAGGAAACATTTAATTTATTAATTTTAATATTAACTAAAGTATAGTTTACGTTTAAAAAGTTGGCTAAAAAATTTAAAATGAAATATCGAATAAGTATGTATAGCACAATAACTTTTAGCTTATGAGAACCATGTATTTATTTTTTGGATGATACATGCTATTCTTACGGATTGGACTAAAAAAATTATAAAAGTCTTTTATCATTTCAAACTTTTTTGCATATAAAATTTTCTTAAAAATTCATGTGATTTATTAAGAAGCAAAATCGCCAAGTATCTATGTAGTAATTAATTCTATGATTTCTTTCTATATGTCAATGGTAAATTTTTTTTTCAATTCAGAAGGAAGACAATATAAAATAGTTTGACCTTATTTTTATTTATTTTTTATTCTTTTACTTTTTTTTGTTTTGTTTTACATCAAATAATTAGTTTTAAAGAATTTTTTTTTTTTAAATTAGTAATAATCAATGGTAAAATGCCTTATTTTGAAATAATTGGAATATTTGAAAATAACTTTTGAAACTTTTGCATATTTAATTTGAGTTTATTTTAATGACATTTATTTTTTACCTATAAGTTTCTAAGCATATATATATATATATATATATATATATATATATATATATATATATATATATATATATATACATATATATATATATATATATATATATATATATATATATATATATATATATATATATATATATATATATATATATATATATATATATATATATATATATATATATATATATATATTATTTTCTACTTGTGTTTGATTAATGTTAGCAATTTTTCCTCTCTCCATAATTTTTGCTCATATAATGTATTTATTTTATATTTGATGTATTTAATATACTCTGCAATTATATTATTCCTAAGAATTTACAGGTAATATAAATCAATACCATATCACAATTTAAATTAAAAATTCCTCCATCTGGTGACTTAATTATTATCCTTTCAAGGGGTTTAAATTCTTATGTTTTTCTATACGTTATATTTCCATTGTTATTATTATTCATTTTTTTTTTAAATCTGGCAAAAACATTTTTCAAATTGAATATCTAATTCATAAATAAATTCTCGGTATAAGAATGAATTTGATATCAATTTTGAAATTAAACTTTTATCGGCGTACAAAATACCATTATTTGTTTTTTGATTTCAATTTCCATTTTCTCTTATTCATATTTCTGATTCATTCATTAACTACCACAAAATTCTGAAAATAATTTTATTAATAAATCCTTTACTAGATGGTGCCACTCATACAGATACCAGTTTTATTTAAATTAAAGGATTAGAAGATAATGATTTACAGAAAATATTAAATCAATGCATGTCATATTAGCAAAAAAAAATATTAAATATTAGCAAAAATACTAAGGAATTATCGAATGTCGTTGAGATATCATATAATATACTAATACAGTTATCATTAAAAATATAAGAGATTAAAAAAATTCATAATTCTGGAATATCAGGAAGTGACGAAAGGTTCATTATAAAATTTCGTCTTTAGAAATATGAAATCAATTATTTTAACAAAAATAGGAAAAATGAGCTGGGACTTATTACATAATATCTCTATTATTTGATCATTTGAATTTTAGTTTAATATAAAATTTTCTTTGAATTTACACTTTATTTTGATTATCATTCTCATTTTGCAATTGCTATTGCTTTTTGATTTTAAACTCCTCAAGAATTCACTACATCGGAACAATGTATGCTTCTGCTTTATTTGTATTACTGGCACTGAATAAATGAGAAAATAATCAGAAAAAGTCAGGCTGGAAGTCTGAATATAAATTTCACACTCACTTTGAGCAAAGTAGGATGAGACTTTATCAACCAATAAATTATATTTTATAACTAATAAATATAAATACTAATTAATTTACTGTAAATAAAAACGTAGTGAGGAATATATTTTTTTACTAGATTATTCAGATTTACAAAATGATCTAAATAACTCTAGAAAACTGGAAATGCCAATATTAATCAATGCTTAGCGTTTGGTCACGTTGCCTTATATTGTTCACATAAACAGAGAGCAGAGTGAAAAAGTGTGTTCGTATCAAAATAATAAACACATATCACTTTCCCATTCTTTCATCTGATCAAGTCATAAATAAGATAAAGGAAAGCAAGCAGTGGAACACAAGCTTCCTAGTATCTTTTGCGGTAACGGAGGCTTCCAATTTCTTTTATCGTAATCTTAGCAGGATTAGTATTACCTAAGCAAAAAAATGTTGTTTATACGTCTGCTTTCAGAGAGAAATTGTTTGCTTATATAAGTGGAAAGAATGATTGAATTGTATTAATATTTTCTTCAGGTTGTTATGATGTGGTATTTTCTCAAAAAATAGACTCGCTAAAAAGAAATTAAAATGCCTTCAAATATTTGTATGTTTTCTTTTCGTGACAGTTGAAGACATCACTTCTTGTAAAATTCAAATTGCTGTTACTATTCTATGTCATTATCATTAGTTATAATATTCTTAATGCTAGAAAAACTCTAAATAATTTATATTCGGTTTCTTTTTTTGTCTTTAGACTGGAACCGTTATCGTAATCTTTCAGTTTTCTTATTACTGAAAACATAACTATTACGAAATTCATTAAAAAAACTATATTTTAAATTTTTGAATGAATAAACAGCCATCTACAGAACCCTTTTTAATTACCGTTCCTTAAGGAGTCCTTCATTTAAAAATTTACTTTAGAGTGGTTATTTCTGAACTAAATTAGCAACTTGCCATGTTGTTTATCAAAGCCAGTGATGTAGAATTCCAAAAGACAGGGTGTTGCTGTCGCAGGAAAAAATCGCCATTGCTAATCAATCAGCATTCAATTGAACTTAAAAGGCCTAAGTGAGTTTATGTGCAAGGAAAATCCAAATTAGTGTTTATTCTTGGCTAACTCGTAAGAGTTGACTTGTGAAGTGTGGAGTTAATCCTTTCTGATACGGTGGTGTACATTAATACCAATTGTTTATAACCATAGAAAGAATAATTCTTACTAATATCTATGATTTCTGGGAGATTATTCATTTGTCGATATATTCTTTGTAATCGATGATTGTCGATAGAAATTTTGTGATCGAGTTTCAAGACAGCAACTCTCTTAAATATACTATTTGATCAGTTCAATGAACTTGAAGATATTTGGTTTGGTTGTCTCATTGAAATGACTATATATAATTCACTTCATGTTTAAACTATCACTTCAATTAGTTTTTCTGAATGGCGCTGCATTCTACATTAGCAATGGTTCCATTTCTCTTTAAATGATATCCTTTTAATATCCAATTAACAATGCATTCAGTATGTAATGCATCATTGCAAAATATGCAATGCATAGAATGCACAATAAGCAAAAGAATCTCTCGTATGTCACAGGTTTGCCTTTACTTTATACTTTTTTCAATTAAAATAATATTACAATGTTTTCTCAAAATTCATAATTTTTCATAATTTAACTCTGGATTTTTCAGAGGACTAATTGGTAAGAGTTGTGAATTAATCTTTATGTTGATTAAAAGACAAATTATTTTGCAAACAACATATTATTCACGCTTTCATATATGTATCGTTTTCTCCAAAAAGAGTGACTATTAGAAAATAATATTAAAGTTTGATTAAATTTTAACATTATCATTAAAAATTAAATTACAGAATAAAGAATAAATTTCCTTTTATCGCGAAAGCCAGCGTTTCCAAACAATTATTTAATTGTATTTATTAATATTATAAATCTACTATAATGGAATATTATGATCGACAAAATTAAAACATTATAATATGCAGTTAATGTAAGAAAAAAGAAATGGGCAATTTTATCATTTTATTTCCTCATAGACTGTTTCATTTTTTCATTATTCTATTTTACCAATGGGAACAATAAATTTACTGGATATAATACATAGATTCACATTTTCATGACAGCATCTGTAACCATAAATCAGTTACATAAAATGAACAAAAAATCGATCGAATCTATATGGAAAATACTATGACATTCATAATATTTTTCATATAGAGTCATGAAAAAATAATTATATAGATAGATATAGATTCATATTCTCTAAAAAAATTTAGTTAAGTTATAAAATATGCTGCTTACAATAAGGTAAACTTAGGTAAATTTTTATTTTATAAACTCATCAAGCAATTAAGATCAGGCTACATCTGAGTGCACTTAATTGGTTTAGATCTTTTTCAATGTATTATAAATTTTATAAACAAATCTGAATTTTTAATATATAGAAATTCTACTTATATTCGTATTTAATTCATATATAGTTACCTGTAATTCTGATCATTTATAGAACAAATACGTGTTAATTTTCGAGTGAAATCAATGCTGTTGACCTGAGACAGAAAGGAGCATCTTGAAACAATTTGCATTGCTAACGACTTCCAGAACTTCATTGTGTAATTTGATGAAGGCCTCTGCTCGTCTCGCCGTAAAGAGATTGCAGCCTTTCCATCAAGTCTCTCTAACACCTATTTGCATTAGGACAGTTGGATAATCTACAATCTCCCTTAATTTCTAGAAATACTGTTAGAGATTAATGGAAAAAGAAACTAATGCCTGTTAGGATTGTTATTATATTAAACTTCTTGAAAAAAAAACAAGATTTTTTATTTAATTTATAATGGCATTTTATTCAAATGGAAGCTTTTATTCATGGAAATAATATTAGCAAGATAAGAAACAAAAATATTTTTTTAAGAAATAAAGAATAGTTTGTTTACTTCTCTCATCCTCATATATTTTTCTGGTTACTAAAATATAAAAAAGATAAAGTCTTTCATGTCATGAGTATGTAGAATTGTATCAGTTTACAAAATATTTGAAATACTTAGCATGAACACTATTGTATTTAACAATCATATACCAAAGCTATTATATTTTAATGTTGTGAGGAAAATCCATTTAAACAAATTATTATAATTAAGAATTAAGAATAATGACATATAATTAACCAATTCTTCGCTGAATTATACCTTGCTTAAATGATATTTGTCCTACCTGTTTCATATTTCTTGCTTTATTGGTCACTCACTATTTTATCTATAACTTTTGTAATTTTTTTTAGCACTCCTCAATTATTTTACTATATAATGCTTTGTAAATCTTTTATCTGCTATGATCTGAATTTTTTTCATTTTAAGTGGACTTAAGTCAGAAGCATCTTATTTTTTGGCGATGTAATATAATATAATTGTTGAAAATTCTCCATTCATATTTCATTAAGTGCAATGAGAAGATCAATACTTCTTTGCTAGTCAAATTTCTATTAAATTAAAATTCTTATCAAATACAGTTATTAATACTGAGATCTTGCAACTTGTTAAAAATACCATTGTTCGTTTCAAATGTACCCTAAATGTATGATTCAAACGAATCTGTGTGTTGATTCAAGTAAATTTTATCAATCTCGTTATTCTATTATTTAAAAAAAATAATCAATTTAATTCCTGTGTGATAAGTTCATTGTAATATAAAATAATTCTTAATCTTGACTGTAATTGGTATAGACTTTTAGACTCACCTCTTAGAATTCGATTACTGTTAAATACTGTTACAGTAAAATAGGATGATATTTTTGCAGTCACTTTGCAAAATTTCTGTGTTTAAATTTAACCAATTTTAAACACAAAAAAATGAAATTCATTTATTATTAATAAAATAATATTTTTGCATACAAATCAAAATTTTAATCCATAAATCTCTTAATTTCACAATATATAAAAACAAATTGAGAAGGGAAAACTTTGCAGAATTGACCTTCACAGAATATGCAAACCTTCACAGAATAAATAAGAATTAGTAAAGAGGTAAGAAATTTCAGTAAAAAAAAAAAAAAAAAAAAAAAAAAAAAAAAAAAAAACGAAAGAAAAGAAAAGAAAAAGCAATTTAAGATTGAATAGAAGAAGTCAGTGGAAAGAATATAATTGTATACAGGAAGTAATTCTTGAAGGAGCAATTTTCAGCGAACTGAGAAAATTATATTCCTAATAGCTAGAATTTCTACTGAAAGGATGAAAATGCAAGAAAAATTTTACGCAACTATTTTCTGAGATGGGAGAAATCTCAGGGTAATTTTTAGAAGTCAAAAGAAAAAAAACATATTATCATGCAAAATAATAAATACAATATTTCTGATATTGGATATATAATTGCGGAGATATTTTTTACAGATTTTGAAGGAATTAATGAATTATCTAGATAATTTCTGCAAGTCATTATAAGGAAAATATTACGCTCATGTATATTACGTAATTAGAAAATTCAATATCTTCAAAAACGTTTTTAAATATTTTAGTAAAAATTTCTGTATTTTTTATAAATTGTTCCTGTCAGTTTTATTTTATTATAGTAATTATAATCTTTAAAGACAGACACTGCGTTTTTTTAATAATTTATTAATTAATGGCACGTTTATTTATTAATTTACCCACAAGAAGTTAAAGAAACTAAACTTGATTAGACATAAGAAATGAAAAAAACTCAGTTTCTTTTAAGAAAATATTCTAATTCAGTAAAAAATGAAATAGTGGAAAATAAGATGTCGATAATTTCCATAAATTTTCCTAATTTTATGTACCTACCAAATGAGACTTGGTAATAAATGCCAAAAAATTATGGAGGTAAATGAGATTCACTGCCAAATAAAACAATAATTACAACTTAAACCTTTGACAACAATACAAAATATTGTTGTAAAAATAAATATTTGACAACAATATGTTATAAGAGCAAAAATGCAAGTTTGCCAGGTTTTTGAACTACAAACAAATCCAGAAGAATTTCAAATAGAAAAATGCACACTCATCTAATTTTTTTTAATTATTTAAATTTGGCACAAATTGTGTTCGGTTATCTTAAAAAAATGTTAAAAAAAAAGCAAAAATTTTTTTAAAGTATTAGCATTATTGTACTATTCATATAACAAAAATTTAATAATTTTTTAACATTTAACATTTAAAGATACATTATTATAAAATGAATCCTAAAATAACGACATTAATTTACCCAAACTGTTTAAAAAGAACCAAAATGCAAAATGAAGAGAATGGTGCAATTATTTTCATATATATACATATATTATAAACAGAAATAGTTTTGAATATATATATATATATATATATATATATATATATATATATATAAACCACAGATAATTAAATTTCAATTGAGGAATTAATTCTGTGCAATGTCTGCATGTGCAAGAAATTCAATAATTTTTTGAGAGTGTAATTATCTGCATAGTGTTTGATTCTCGCCAGATATGCAACTCACTGTTTATGTAAAATTGCCATTTTCTTGAATACATATTCAGTTGACAAGAGCAGCAATTTATAGTGTAATCTTAATTGTCTATAAAATTCAATATGCAATAAAATCATATAATTTTTTGTCTTTGTTCAGATAGAGCACGCGAAAAAGCCATATTATAAACAGGTAGAATAAAATGTGCTTGAATATACTGTTATTATATCAAAATTCTTTTGAATAATATTAAGATTATTTTTTAAAGTTCTATGTACTGCTTCACTTTTTCATATATTATTAAGAGACAAATAAAAAAAAATCTGAGATTTCTCTAATGAATGTTGTAAATAATATTATACATAATGTTATATTATATTTTGCTAATGCAACAATTGCATATATTTTTAAAAAAAATTAAAGTTGATTATCAGCACATTCTTATTTAATTATGAATTTTTAAATCTTTTTCTGGACAAAACGAAAAAATTTTATGAGTCTCTGAGTTTTTTTTTCATCCTTAACTTCATAAAAGATGGAATTTATTTTCTTTCGTTTATTTTTCCAACTAAATATGACAAATTTTCTCAAGGAAGTCTCATGTGATCCCAAGACAAAATGAAACTGAAGTACGACATGTTATTTCTTCCTTTCCTTAAATGAAAGAATTTAATTGAATCTGAGTAAATTCTACATTTTTTCCTCTATCTTAACTTTGACATTTTATAACGTAAACCTTTTTATATAAAGTTTATCAACAAAATATTAAACTTCCATATTTGATGTAATTAGGATTAAAATTTTAGATATTCATTTTTTAATTCGAAACTGTGTTACTCGAACTATATAAGAGCTTCAACTCATAAGGAATAAATTTACTCCTTATGAAAAAAAACAAAAAAAAAAAAAAACAGAACAGACATTTAAAAAAATAAATTTTATCGTGAAGACACTCTTGAGCATAGAAATAAGTATTGTCAATTCTATTCAATACAAACTGCAGCCAATTGAAAATCATACCAAAAAAAACATATATTTTGCTATAACGGTTCAATTATAACTTCTATTACTTATTAAAAACAAATGAAAAAAATAAAAAAAATGGAGATAATTTTGAAAAATTGATTATGAATTCGAATCTTGTTCGAACTGCAATCAGTTTAATCAAATTATTATTCCATCAAATTAAGAAATTTATTAAAATTTCCTTAGGCATATATTTTTATAGATATTTTTGTCTTCATTCGTCTTCAATTTATTATTAGAAAAAAAAGTGTCATAACTGATAAATATTTTATCAAATACTCAACATGGTTTATATTTTTATTGTAAATTTGAAAATGTTTCCATGATATTAGTTTTTTTTCTATAATTTCACATCTAACCTTATTTTGGATGTAAAACGTAGAGAAGTATGAAGATGCTGTGGACAGGCAAAGCAAACAGTTTTGGAATGTAGAATTGAATCTTTTAAATAAAGAATCGTTTAAAAAAGGTTTCAAATATCAACTTAAGAAATAAATCCAATAATTTAAATACAGTAAATATGTTTTTTTTTTTTTTTCAAATAAAGTTCGTTTTTAGTAGATGTGAAAAATTAAGCAAAATTAGTATCAGATAAAAAAAAAAGACATTCTTTTCGAAAATACAGTAGAAAAACAGAGCTGAGTGTACACAAGTAAATATCAGTATGCAGGTAGAAAATAGCAAATAAACAATTGCAACAGTACAAAGCGTTCAAATTCACTGGACACTTCGCTCCTTTCCTCGCATGAGCTCACCTCAGCTACCGATTACTAACTACTGATTCGACTTGGCTTCGCTTTTTATAACTCTGGAAACGTAGTACTATATTTTATAGAACAAATGTTGGAATCTGTGTTTAAATAGACTTATCGTCAAGATTTCAAAATATTCTTAGTTCTTCAGATTTACTCCCGATTTGATGCATAACGTCAGAACTGACTGATTAAATATGCGATAGAGCTAACTGTAAAATCCTTATTAGGGCACTAACTGTAAAGGGGCGCAATATTATAAATTCAAAACTATTTTTGTTTATTATATATATATATATATGAAAATAACTGTACCATTCTCTTCATTTTGGTTCTTTTTAAACAGTTTGAGTAAATTAATGTCGTTATTTTAGGATTCATTTTATAATAATGTATCTTTAAATGTTAAATGTTAAAAAAATTATTAAATTTTTGTTATGTGAATAGTACACTAATGCTAATACTTTAAAAAAATTTCTGCTTTTTTTAAATTTATTTATTTATTTTTTTTTACATTTTTTTAAGATAACCGAACTCAATTTGTGCCAAATTTAAATAATTAAAAAAAATTAGATGAGTGTGCATTTTTCTATTTGAAATTCTTCTGGATTTGTTTGTAGTTCAAAAACCTGGATTTCATTGCATTTTTGCTCTTATAACATATTGTTGTCAAATATCTATTTTGACAACAATATTTTGTCAAAATAGATATTTGACAATAATCTAACATTACAGGATAATTTTTCAGAAAACAATTACTTACTATAAATTTTAAAAAAACTGTGGCTACATTTGAGGGAATTTTGCAAGTGGCTATAAAAGTGTTGATGTTATTTGTGCTAAATTCAGATATTAATTATGCTTAAGAATATATGTAGTGTAGGAAGCGTGTTATCGTCCAAAGTTAGAGAGTTGTATTTTTCTTGACAAATAGATAAATGGATAAATGCGAAAGATAAATAGATAAATCGATAAGTGGGCAAATAGATAAATGTGAAAGAATGTACAAAATGCAATTCATCGGATATCCCTAAAAAGGTTTAAGTTGTAATTATTGTTTCATTTGGCAGTGAATCTCATTCACCTCAATAATCTCATTCACCTCCATAATTTTTTGGCATTTATTACCAAGTCTCATTTGGTAGGTACTTAAAATTAGAAAAATTTATCTAAATTATAGGCATCTTATTTTCCACTATTTCATTTTTTACTGAATTAGAATATTTTCTTAAAAGAAACTGAGTTTATTTCATTTCCTATGTCCAATCAAGTTTAGTTTCTTTAACTTCTTGTGGGTAAATTAATAAATAAACGTGCCATTAATTAATAAATTATTAAAAAAAACGCAGTGTCTATCTTTAAAGATTACAATTACTATAATAAAATAAAACTGACAGAAACAATTTATAAAAAATACAGACATTTTTACTAAATTATTTAAAAACGTTTTTGAAGATATTGAATTTTCTAATTACGTAATATACATGAGCGTAACATTTTCCTTATAATGACTTGCAGAAATTATCTAGATAATTCATTAATTCCTTCAAAAGCTGTAAAAAATATCTCCGCAATTATATATCCAATATCAGAAATATTTTATTTATTATTTTGCATGATAATATGTTTTTTTTTTTGACTTCTAAAAATTACCCTGAGATTTCTCCCATCTCAGAAAATAGTTGCGTAAAATTTTACTTGCATTTTCATCCTTTCAGTAGAAATTCTAGCTATTGGGAATATAATTTTCTCCGTTCGCTGAAAATTGCTCCTTCAAGAATTACTTCCTGTATACAATTATATTCTTTCCACTGACTTCTTCCATTCAAACTTAAATTGCTTTTTCTTTTCTTTTCTTTTTTTTTTTTTTTACTGAAATTTTTTACCTCTTTACTAATTCTTATTTATTCTGTGAAGGTTTGCATATTCTGTGAAGATCAATTCTGCAAAGTTTTCCCTTCTAAATTTGTTTTTATAAATAGTGAAATTAAGACATTTATGGATTAAAATTTTGATTTGTAAGCAAAAATATTATTTTATTAATAATAAATTAATCTCATTTTTTGAATTTTAAATTGGTTAAACTTAAACTCAGACATTTTGCAAAGTGACTGCAAAAATATCTTGCAGTAACAGTATTTAACAGTGATCGAAAGCTAAGAGTAGAGTCTAAAAATCTATATCAATAACACTCAAGATTAAGAATTATTTTATATTACAATGAACTTATCATACATGAATTAAATTGATTATTTTTTTAAATAATAGAATAACATGATTAATAAAATTTACTTGAATCAGCAAACAAATTTGCTTGAATCATACATTTAGGTTACATTTGAAATGAACAATGGTATTTTTAGCAAGTTGCAAGATCTCAGTATTAATAACAGTATTTGCTGAGAATTTAATTTAATAGAAATTTGACAAGCAAAGAAGTATTGATCTTCTCATTGCACTTAATGAAATATGAATGGTGAATTTTCAACAATTATATTATATTACATCGCCAAAAAATAAGATGCTTCTGACTTAAGTCCACTTAAAATGAAAAAAAATTCAGATCATAGCGGATAAAAGATTTATAAAGCATTATATAGTAAAATAATTGAGGAGTGCTAAAAAAAATTACAAAAGTTATAGATAAAATAGTGAGTGACCAATAAATTTTTTTCACTTTGAGCATTTTTTGAAGAATTCCTACTTAAATTTTTAACAAATCCATCTCTAATTCTATTAGGAATACATTTAATGGTAAGAAGAAAATATTTCATGCAATTACAATAAAACGTGATTGATTTTTAACATTTTGTAGCGGACAGAATTTTGGAAAAAACGCAAACTGAGATCAACAGTTATCAAGATTTCAACTCAATAAAATTGTAATAAAAATCGCTCATATTAAGTTAGGTTTTTTTTTTCTCAGAGCAATAATGTGGCATTTATAAGCCCTTATATATCAATTTTATTAATATATATTTTTATCATATTTATTAATGATCATTATCTTATATAGGGATTATAAGAAAAAAGATTGAAACATTTTCATTTCTATTATTAAATAAAACGTTTTTCTTCAAAATTCTTTTTATTTATTAAATGATCTGTTTATCAAATATCTATTAATGCACAACAAAAATTCTAGACCATTTGATTGAAAATCAAATGAAATTAGTTATTTCGAAGATGAATATAATAACCAGTGGGAAATTCAATCGAAAGGAAAAGTGAAAGCAGTAAAACTATAAATAAACAAAGATTTAACCATTACAGTTTCAAATAACTGTCCTGCTTTTAATTTCATAGTAAAAAGTAAGCGGCATAATTACTTGCACTTGAAATATGTTTGATGTAAATACTGGAAGTGAATGTGCCACCTGATATCGCGTTACCCAAAATAATTCCATATCTCACTAAATACTTGTTTGATTGTTTTTAAATTTTCAGATTAATAAGTCAAATGCTCAAGAATAATTTTTCACTCAAAATAGTAAATTTTTTGATATTTTAGATTATTTATATTTACGACGATAATCCAAAAATCTCAGGATACCGAGTCCCGTAAAGAAAATTGGAAAAAAAAGAAGGCAAAGGTTACTACTTTAATCTTAGCGTTCTTCATATTATGAAATCAGACATTAATCTTTTGGTGAACTTCAAAATAGATAAAAATAAAGCAAAAACATCAATAACTTTCCAGAGCATATGAAACCTAATTTATATTCATAATCAATTAAATCATATTTATTAAAATAATATGAAATTTTAGGTTTACATTAAAGAAAAGGTAGAGAGTTTTACAATACTTCAAATCACTTTTTAGAATATCATTCTTTTGATAAAAATTGTAATTTGAGAACTTGCGTCAACTAATAACGATATTTCAGTTAATAAAAGAATCATATAGTTTAGGGTTTAAATTAGAGTAATTCATTTAAAAGAAGAAACGATAAAGAATACGTTTTTCTAATTGATTGGTTTCAATTAACAATTTGAATTCTATTAAAAAAGATAAAATAGAGAACTGCGACTTATTTTTTGTAATTAAAATTTTCCTGGCACACACTTTATAATTGAATATCGATCAGGTGAAAGAATACCTTTGGGTCATGCTGAAAATTAGATTAAAAAAATAATCAGAATAAATAAAATTCATTGTTATTGGTTTCTATTTTTCTATAATTTTGAGAAGACTGGTATAAAAGAACAATATGTTCAATGCAAGGTTAAAAATACTTTTTAATTAAAATTGCTTTTTTTAATTGAAAAAGTAATATGAGTATTCACTTAAAGTTACTTCATTGCTAAAGAAACATTAAAAAATTATAATATTTCATTCACTTATAAGTGAAATAATATAAATTTTAGCCAACAAAGAACAAAATATTTTCGATTAATTCTATTTTGCTAATGTATTATTAAATGAAACAAATGAAAATAAATTACTTTAAGTTGAGCAAAACAAAATAGTGGGAGCTGCAAAAATATATTACATTTGTTTCTGAAGCAAAAGCGCAAGGTAATTTTGATTTATTTCATTCCCAATGGTTAAATTACAATATTCTATTTAAAGATTTTATTCTTTCCTTCCATGCAGTTTATTTGAAAATTTATTTGAGTAACTTCTAAAGTCACGAGCCGTCCAACTACTCTAAATCAGTCAATCTGAACTTTTATTTCTTTGTTACATAAATATTTTATGGCTCTGAAATTTTGTGAATATATTAAAAGTAAAAATTAATTAAGAATGTTGAAACACATAAGTAGAAAAACATCTGAAGACAGTATCATTATAAATTTATCTTAAATGGCTCTTTTTCTGTTTACTAAAGTAGATTGATATAATTATAAAATGGATCAAATGTATAATATAAATTTATACAGAATTTCATATAGTAAAATTTTTTATCCAGAATTATTTATGAAAATATTTTTTGTTAATTATATGGAATTCAGTTTCAATTTTTATTTAATATGAGATCATGCAGAAAAGGTGATATAGTTCTCTAAAGTATGTGTTCGGATAAATATATAGGAATTTTATAATTACTGTATAACATCAAATAGTTTATAAAATTCTCTTATCAGATCTTCAAGAGCAAACTTTATTTTAACGAAACTTTAATACGTTTTTTTTTTCTTCTTTTTTTACCATAAATTTGCTACTTGTATTTGGAATTATAATAAATAAAAGTAAAGAGAAATAGAAACTTTTGTAACAGAATATACAATGCATTTAATAAGAACTTCACTATAACAATTTCTGATTGGTTAACCTTAAAAAATAAATAATCGATATAAACATTAAAGAATGCTTTATTAATTTTTCCTTAAATTCACTTCAAAATGGCGTCACTTTAAATATCATCAAAATGGTGATTAATGGAATCAATTAAAATTAAGTTCTGAAAATACTTAATAGTGCACTGGCATCAAGAACATACTAGAGCACAAAATTTGTCTGCTTGTATATGAAAAGTCGATGCAAAAACTTCATAATTACCAGCATAAAATATGCGAAATTAAATAAAAGTTAATATAAAATTAAAAAGAATTAATAAAAAATATCATTCTTGTTTTTTTTAAAAAAAAACACATTTTAAAAGTAAGCTAAATATTGAGGAAGAATTAATTATGTTAATATAATGAAATATTCACAACTTCAAATGGATTTAAAAATATTGCCAAAAAACTCATGTTTGTATAATGATGCATATTATTGAGGTTTACTGCGACGAATAAGCATTTAAGTGCTTCAAAAGTAAAAGTTTAGTAGAGAAAACCTTTTTCAGATTTCTAGGATAAAAAATATAGGAGGAAAATAAATATTCTAAATGGGAGGCTAACTTCTACGAAATGTACTTTAATCAGTATCAAAATAGTCTAGACATTCGAGTAAAGTCCTAGGGAAGAAGACTCATTTTTCACAAAGCACTTGAGCTTTTTCTACCTCCTAATACTTACAAGATACTTGGTTTAAGGGATCGTTTCAAGAAAGTGGGGATAATGTTTTGTGAGTGGGAAAACCGGAAAATGCTCATTTTCTCCCTGTTTCTAGTCATCACATGGATTTATAGTAAATTTATAGATCACATTCAATATCGGAATTCCCATTGATCTCGAGATATTATTAAAGATATTGCAAAAGTTAAAATTAACGTTTCAAATAATAGTTTAGGTTAACTCTTAGTTCATTTTTCAAAGAATGAGAGAATCTATCAATATGTTGTGAACGTACAATTGAAGCCCGAGTTATTTTTTATTATTTTCAACTTTATTCGTTACATTTTACTTACTACATAGAACCAAATGTAATTAGTTTAAATTATAATCATGCCGACTTTCTTGCAATAATAATAATTTTAAAAAGAATTATTTATGATGGAATTTATCACTTATGAAAAATAATTTATATAATCAAAGATAATTTTATTTGTTACATTTAAAACCAAATGTATTTAGTTTAAATTATATTCATGCTGACTTTCTGGCAACAACAATAATTTTAAAAATAGAAATAATTATTTATGATGGAATTTATCACCTATGAAAAATAATTTATATAATCAAAGAGAACTTTATTCGTTACTTTTAAAACGAAATGCATTTAGCGTGCAATTTAATTCTTATTATGATCATCCGACTTCCCTTCAACAATAATAATTTTAAAAATAGAAAAAAAAAATATTTATGATGGAATTCCTAATTATGATAAATAATTTATGTAATCGAAGATAATTTATTCGCTAATTTAAAACCAAATGTAATGTGTTTTAATTTTTAAATATTACTCTTGTTGCTGGATATGATTTATTTTTAACCATATGTATGGCGCAGTTTAGCCAAAATTGGCTCTTGTGCCATTAAACCTCATAAACCATAAAACCAAATGTATTTAGTTCAAATCATAACCATGCCGACTTTCATGCAACAATAATAATTTTAAATTAAAACTTAGAAAAAGTAATTTATGATGGAGGTTCCTACATAAGGAAAATAATTTATATAATGAAAGAGAATCAATTTAATTACAGTCTATATTGATTTAGTTTTGTTAGAAATCATTCCATAAGTTTTGAAACAACGCCATAAGACATTTTTTGGACAAATTTGATCATTAGAAATTTGGTCAGTAAACGAGGAAAGAATCTGATCTGTATCTTGCACTATAAAGAGTTTAAAACGTTTTTTCCCCGAAAAAGCATGACATTTTTTTCAGAAATTTCTTATAAAACTAGGTTTACAAGAGAAGAATAAATAAATACTCTTTGTACAAATTTATTATCTATTAACGAGAAAACATATAGACTTAATAGATGTGTGAAGCGTTTTGAATTATATTTTGTAGGAACACATTCAGAAAATAAATATCGTAATAATAAATAATATGGAAAAAGGTAGCAGAAGTTTAAAATATTTTTATATTTAAGAATTCTGAGCTAAACGATGGCAATTACAATTTTAAAAATAGTAAAAGATATTTTCTGAGAGAACTATATTATTACAATGATATCTAACCCAAAATATTCGTCGGCAATTTTATTCCATAAAGTAATGAGTTTAATTAAGGCAAAAATGGCATACCCAAAACCCTATTCTTAAATATAATATTCTTAAAAATATGTAAACTGTTAAGATAGCATTCTGTAATATGATTAAGAGCGAATTTATATAGTAGGAAATACAATAGATTTAAGAAGATAATTTTAATTATTTTGTATCGAAAGGAAAACAATTGATGATATGGATTGAAAACAAAATTAATCAATAAAGCAGAGCAAAATATTGATTGGAGTATGGTCCAATAAAATTTTATATGATAAATTACATTTTTAAAGATATATAATGCTGATTCCCATGACAAAAGCTAACAACAGAAATTATTTTTATTTCCTGAAATTTAAATAAAAATATCAAGAATTCCTTTTTATTTCTATAGTCAAATAGACAATTCGAATTCAAGTATGAAGTTAATTCGTATTACTTCTACTTCTGTCTAATTAAGTATTACTTCTACTTCTATTAAATTTATGAAAATATTTTTTTTACGTAATGATGAATAAATAATTGAATGAAACATCCTTCAAAATTTTCAACAAATAAATATAGAAAACTAGATTATAGTCATCAAATCTTGTATATTAATCACATCAGAAAAACTATTTATAAAAACATTTTTAGAATTGCTTTGTAAAAGAAAATAACATTGCAGATGATCGCATATTGAAAGCATAATTTTCTATGAAAAAAAAAGGAATGATTTTTTGCTTTTTAATTCATTTTCAGTTTCGTAAAATTTTCAGTTTCGTTTCATTCGCGGTTCTTTCAATTTCATATACGAATGAGCTGTAGTAAACCATAAAATATGTCGGGAATTGCTGTCTCATTTCGAACTTTCTATACTTGAGAAGTGTTCTCTAAATTAGAAGTAGCTGATTCCGGAATCGTTTGGGAATACTTTTTCGAAATAATTCTTTTTTCTTGAAGCCAGAAAAGTTTCTACACTTCCAAATCAATGAATGGTTTTAGTTTTACTTTTTCAAAGGCGGATTACAATTTTCTTTTTCTTCTTTATCCGCTCTTAGATATATCCCAAGAGATGCTTAAACCGAAGTACCCCAAGTAAAAAGTGATTTTTTTTTCCTATTTTTTTTAAGAAAAAACACAGTATCGCAAAAACATCAATTTTGCTTTCCTTAGGTATTGCTTCTACTGGGGAGAAGGTTTTTTTTTCCTTCTCAGAAAAAAAAAAGAATTTAAAGAGAAAATAATTTTTCGTATTTGCATTTCTCAGTTTCAATTTACAAATATTCTATAGTGATATTTTTGAAACATTTTGTTTATGTGTGTGTGATGCTATTTTAAAATCTAATTAAACTCAAAATTTCCCAAATTTTTATTTTAAATTGGTCCATGTTAATTTCGTTCTAAAATGGTATCTTATGTCCTGGCTCAATTCCCACTTCTTTTATTTAATTAATCCTTAAATGGGGACGCGCAGTGAGACCGCTAGCAATGGATTTTCGGTCAACCGTATTCTATTTGTAGCTTAATTGAATTAATTGACCCAGAATAAATTCCTGTTTTGTTAACTTCAGTACACGTGTACTTTTTCAACCGATTTCAGTGTATGCGCTTTTAAATAATTCAGTTATTTCTTTGAGCTCGGTCTCTAAGACCGAACCTCCCTATTAGTGTCCCAGTGATAAACAAGGCTTAGCATATGGCGCTAAAACTTGGGCCCCGAAATATCATCCAATTTACTGATCCTAATATGAAGCAGTGCACCAGACACTTTTAAATGAAGCAGAAAGGGATTTTTGTGGTAAGGATAACTGTACAGAAAAGTTTTTCGGTGAAAGTTCGCATTCAACAGATTCTGATACATATATTCAAACATAATGATTTTTCTAATCATAATGTATTTTTAAAAATTTATAAAATATCTTAATATGCCAAGAGATATATATACAGAATTTACAGGTTGATTTTTATACTGGTTCTTAACCTGTGTTTTTAAAATTCTCTGGAAAACCTATGAAAGTCACACAAGTCGATAAAAAAAAAGGGCCAATTTTACTCATTGCCAATTTTTTTTATTTTTCATATAATTGTTGAATTTTACATTATATTGCCTTCTATATACCTTCATATACTGTAAAAATAAATATGATTTAAAAAGTAAAAAGTAATATGTTTTTTCAAGAATATTATTTATTGTAACACGTAATGTGAGAAGAAAATGTATGTTCCAACGCATTTACTTTTTTCAATGATAATATATTTTGGAAAAATTTCTAAAACATATCTATATATCAAGAAAAATATCTGCAAAATATATTGGCAGTTTTTCATACTAATACATTCATTAGAAAATTTAATTTGAGTGTAAATGAAATGCGGTCTCGTAGACCGCACATTCCCAGTTAAGGGTTAATTCTACACACGCTCAAAAAAAACACCTGATGACTTGCAATTCCCACACAGAGAGAAGGAATAAAATTCCCTAATGCTTACAACATCCTTTTAAAGATACCTAACATTCCATTGTTTAAATCGACAAGAAGTAATGGAATTCTTATAAAAATCTCATAGTAAAATCACTGGACAAATTTTCCTCCGTTTTATTCATGTATTGTGATGTAGACTGACGCATCGCTAATCACTTGGTAAAAATTATGATTTCCGGAATGAAATACATCAAAGTGAAAATTTCAAAATTCTCTTCTCTTATTCGGCCAGGCAACAGATAAAATATGTTTGTACTCACACACACATACATACATGTGTGTGTATGTGTGTGTACGGGAGGGGGTGTTTGCTTTGGTAAATTATGGGATGATTTTAATTGGATCCGGATAGAAGAATTCTTATATCACTCAATATTTCTTTAATATTGTAGCATTTTTGTTGCTTTTTTTTGTGTTTGAAAAGTTTTTTTTTAATAAGGGAAGGAATGCTATATTTTCTATATACTTTTTTTCTAATGAATAAGAATAAAATCATTTCATTATTTAAACATTAAATCTTGAAAAATGAATATTATTAATAAAAATTAGTGATTTTTTTTCTCTTTGTACTCTACAAAGCAAATTATTGGATTCGAAACTACCAAGTTTTGCACAAACATACTTTAGAGGATGGAAATTTTTGTATCCCTTAGGGAGTTCTTAGAAATTTTAACATAGAATGTAATTAATTAAAAATTGAGAAATAAGGTAGCATTTTTCTGAAATAATTTTCGGAACTATTTTCATTCAAAATAGAAGTTTTCACCTGGCTGAAATAGGAGGAATGGAATTGACCTCAGTTTGACATTATTTTTTTTTTCTAATTTTATCAAATTAAAAAAAAATAGTTTGATGCACAATATATAAGTTTTCGCTTCATTGCAACTACTCTTTTCATTTTTAACACACTATTCAAGACATTTTCATTTTTAATATTATATTTACTTTCTCTTTAATTCTATTTTTGATCCATTATTAAGAAATGAATATTTATCATTTTTTCTTCATTTTTTTAAGTAATATTGTTATGATTTTTTTTCTTTTTTATTTCAACAATTATTTTGTTGTCTATATAACCATCTACCGTTTTCATTAAACTAGGAATTAGATACTTAGTATGTCAGAAAAAAATATCCGATCATCATTTGGTGGTATATTTTTAAGCGTATCTTTTCTAACTATATATTTTGATCCTGCTGACGTTGGAACTTCATACATAAAATGTTTTATACATATATATATTTACATTTTAATTTTTATTTATTATTAATACATATTAATTAAAATAAAAAGATATTTTAATTAATGTGCATATTTTGAAAGAGAAAAAGACACTGAAATTTATAATGTGCAATTACTTATCATATGATTTCAATAATCACATCGTGAAATTCGATTCTATCAGAGAAATAAGGAATAAAAGAATCATGAAAATCTGTCTATTATAAACTGAAATTCAAAAGTTATTTGTTAAATTAACTTTTAAGATGAATTTACAGACAAGATATACAACTGTGATTAAATGCAATCATTATCCCCTGTGAAAGGGCTAGTGAGGAAATACAGAATATGTTATAAACGCCCTATAAATCAGTGTATAATCGGGGTAACATTATTTTATTCACTCATTACTAAATATTTTAATGTTTTTTTGAAACAAATTCTTCCCATGACATTAGCGATGACATAAAGCATCGATTGCCTTTTTGATGTACAGTAATTAACAAAACTCTACTGACTTTAATTTATTAACCATATCTTTTCCGAATCAAATTATCTAAATTAAAGAATAGTTAGTCTTGGTAAGTATCTCATCAATCAAGGAAAAGCAGTTTGAGATAGCAAGTTCATTATGTTTATTAAAGAAGTTTTGTAACTAAAGATTGAAAGATTTCATAAATCAAACAATATTTTCACTGAAACTAATGAAGATTTATTATGGTTAAATAATATATCTTTTGCAGCTAATCTGCTGCTATGTGATTTATAAACAAATAATGCGTTTAGTTAATATACATGAACCCCTATGCAACTATTTGTATTTAACTTAGATGTGATTGAAATTTAAATTTAAAATACGATTTCATAATCAATAATATGAAAAAGAGAATGTAAAGAAAGAATATAACAACAAGAAGAACAAATAAGAACAAGCATCTATAGATAGCACATAACAACAAGCATCTATATGACAATCTACGGAAAAAAAGTGTATTTTAATTACTTGATACTACTGCTTTTTATTCAAATTACACGCCCAAATGTGAATATTTGGCTCAGTTAATATAATGTTCCACAATTAATCAAGTGTATGAAATTATTATTACTCCAGCCAAAACTATCAAATTATTTAAATGAAATAGTACAAATAAGTAAGTTTAAGTCTATTTAAGTAATTACTTAAGTTAATTTAAGTTCAGTTTTAGGCAAATAATTACGTGCAAAATTATGTCCTCTTGGCAGAAAAATACCATTTTAAAAGAAAATGTCAATGAGTAGACAATTTGGCAAATATATGATAAAATGTTCTTACAAATTGAAAATAAAGATACATTTGAAATAAAGTCATATGTTTCATATTTTTTTTTTATTTATTTACTGCTGCAACATTCACCATTTTTGTCTTATCGAATAAAGAATTATTCAATCAACCAAATTTTTATATATATATATATACTTGTAAGTAAAATTCTATGAAACCTAACGACATTTTACTATTTTCTATGTACACTGTTTAGAGCAGGATATTTCAATATATCATTAGCTATAAAAATTTCTTTTTAATGTATCCCAGTTTCTTTTCAATGTATTTTTTAAATATATCCTAATTATTGAAATTCTGATATTCTTTTTTTATCTCCAATAAACAAACATTGATTCATTAATAATCGTGTCCTTTTATTCGTAAGAAATAAAACTTTTGATATATATATATAGTTTAGCAAAAATTAAAAAGTCCTATTATTCTAGTGAATTCAATGATTTCAAGAAAATTCTTATTTATTTTAGTATAATTCTGCATCTTTTGTCCGTATATGAAAAAAATATCTACTTGATTTCCTCTGGGATATTCAAATAATTTTCTCACTCACAAAAAGTTTTAACTTCAGAAGTAACGTTGATAGAATGTATAAAGTTTTCCTGGGGTAAAATTCATATAAATCAAACAAGTTTCTATCTTTTTGGAACGAAAGGATAGAAACTAGATGTCGAAAAACATTCTTTCGAAACTCGCATTTCCTTGGGCGTCGTCTGAAGGTAATCTTTTTAATTTTCTCTGGATACTCACAGCTGGTTTCTCTAACTATTTGGAAGAAAATTATATATTCTTTTCACCGATGTAAGAGAAGTTTACGCCAAAGCAAGAGCATTTCTATACATTGGATAACAAGTTGTGGAATGCTCAAAAGACTTTCATGTACAATGGAATACGTATCTAATTTGGATTCTTTACCAAAGTTCTTTAATCATGGAATCTCTGTAGCTTTTTATGTAAAAGTTGCAAGCCAATTTATTCTTATAATTCAGGTAATCAACTGGCTATAACTAATCTCATTGTTCTCCTTATTATATTCAGAAAGATTTATAAAAATAAATAACTAGGCTCTCATTTCGATTTCCTCTTTGTATCAATGTAATATTGAGTGTATTATAATAAATATCTTTCCTGACCATAATGGTATATTTGTTGCAGGTTTCTTTCACCTATGTACCTTTTTTTCTTTTAAATGTTTAACAAAATCAAAGCTCAAGATATTGAAATATCCCATTGACTGAATGAAAAACATTCATTCAATAAATGTAAACGAATTATTTTAAATTATTCTCTTTGTACGAATATATGTAATGTCTTTTGTTTTAAAAAATCTCATTAAAATAACAAAAATATCAGAACATAATAGAAAAGAATTTTAATTCTATATTTATAGCTCAAACTTATCATTTTAAAGTTTAATGACATTCATTAACTGTTTGTTAATTTAGATCGCAACGATTTCGATTAAAAAATTATCATCTTGCATATGATTCCGATTGAAGCTATGCTTTGAGTGATTTACTTCTAAGCATTGACTTATCTTCTTATTACCCAAAACATCAAATAGCTGAAATTGATACAACAGAAATTAATTGATATATTGGATTTATGAAATTGAGATTTCGTTGCCATTAACACTTCTGATCTTTCGATGTAACTTTTTGAATTCAGAATAGATCATTTAGCCTTGGTCAGGATTAATAAATGGTCTTGATGGTTTTGGAGACATATATTAATCTGAAAGCCCTCATTAATATCTCTGCTTGGGAATGACATTTATTAATGATTGCTAATGATGATGTTATCCTTGTTTAAAGGTATCTGTCCCGAGGGCTGACGAGGAGGATTGATGAGGGCCATCATTGCACTGATTTATGTTCCCATTAGCGGATTTGGTTTTAAATGAACTTGCTTCATGACTCAGACTTCAAAATAAATTTTTAAAAAAAACCGTATTCAAGGTACACACCTTTTTGCCAATTCATTAATTTTTAATAAAAGTGTAAAAATGTAGACGTATTCAAGTTTGTTTTTCAGTTACAGAACATTTTCTTGCATAACATGGTGAATAATTTCTAAATATTTCTTTAACTTCGGAAATTCTTGAAATTACATTCTTGCCTGATTCTTAACCTTAGTCTTGCCTTAATATTAAGAATAAGGCAAGACCTTAAAATTTCAACAGTGCCCATTGTTCAGGGAAACATCTGATTACGTATTTTCTTTGATTGTTGAATAGTAAAAAAGAAATATTCTGTTTAATGTTTTTTTGTAGTTTACAAGACGAATTTTTGTAGTTACAAGAAATAGTAAATTTAGAGAAAACGATAGATAAAAATTTAGATGTAGCAATGATACTGAAGAACACCTTGTTCTATTTGAAATATATTTTGCATAAATAATATCGTTTAGCAAGGGTGATAGACATATCAGGAAATTATTATATTGAAATCAAGAATCACTTTTATGTTAAAGATATTATGGCATTGCATTTAATTCTTTAATTCATTAACTAAATTAATTCCTAACTTATTTCAAATAAAATGAAATAGCTATCTCATAACATAACATACATTTAAAAAATATATTTCCTAAATTCTGCAGCTCAAGACGCAAAAATATGAATGATATGGAAATATATGATTTTTAATACAGAAGAAATTTGAATTTTATTTTACACTTGAGAAATTCTGAAAAACATTAGCATTAGGCACCTTGACATAATATAATAATACTTGATTGAGAGCTTTTAAAAATCATTAAGCTGTCTGCATGCTACTATAAAATATAAACCGGAAGAAAGGTAAGCTAAAATTGATGGCATAGAAAAGTATGATATAAGTAATAAGCTCCATACATTACATCTAACAAATAATGTTTATGTTCATTCCATAAATTCTATTTCTAAACTTAAAAAGATTTTTTTCATCAAAAAGTTACTCCATTTATAAACTCTATTTTTTATCGAATCTTTAGGGAAATATATTTTAAGTGCATGATAAGTTGAAGTTACTAGACTGTAAACGGCAATTTAGAAAGAATTTTATTTAAATTATCTGTTATAAATTTGCTATAAGATTTTATTCTTGATTATGAAAGTAACAATATTTTATGACTTTGAATATAAAATGATAAATTTTAAGACATCAAAGAAAATATTGCTTTCCTATCCAATTAGTCTCAAAAGGATGCTTAATGGATGCTAATTAATAGGACTTATCGGCACATTTCATGGTCATTCAGGGACTTGACGAGGAATTCATGATCATTCATAACAAAAATAAAAATTTTCGAAAATATTTACATTATTCTACATATTCCACGTATCTACATGTTCCTTCTAGTAACTTCCTATATTCTGTCATAGAAGCTGTATAAACGGAGGTGCAAACACGAGACTGAGCCAAGTGAATTCTTCTTTTTGAGTGCTGATTGTTTAATTGCTTTTTCCGAGCGCTGTTACGTTGTGCTGCTGTTTAATCAGAGATTTGCTGCCTACAAATTAGCTTTTGATTTCTGGAAGCTCCTGTTTTTGTGAATGCTTCGTCTGTATGTTCCACCAGCGTTTCTTGGGGAATTGTATATGTAGGGGTGGGGAACATTGTTAACTATTATGGAGTTTGATGGACTTTTCAGCAGGGACTTCATTGATTGTCAGTAACTTTATAAAATTAGAAATATTTCCGGAAATAAAGGCGAAAATACTCCAAAAATTTACCTTGACTTGTAATTAATTGAAATTCCAATTAAAATTTCAAAATAATCACTCCTGTCAAAATATATATGGTCCAAGAAAATTGAGGTGAAACAGCCAATGAATTTACTATTAGCAAAAATTACTTATGGACCCGCCGGTGTGCTGGCATAGGGGTAGCGCGTCTTCCTCGTGATCTGGGTGTCCCAGTTTGAGCATGGTTGATCTTCATCTGTCTGTTCTATCTGTGATATGTGTGAATATGCCCCCCCCCTGTAAAAAGGGGTTGTGCAAGCGAATGTGATGCGTGAGCACCTAAGACGTAATCTTGGCCCTAGTTGGCGCTGCTAAAACAAGAGACGCTCCCTTTGCTTAAAATCGCTGCCTTCGGCAGCGAGCTTGTCCATGGCAAGTGCCATTAGAAACAACAACTTATGGTTCCAACAGATCTCGCTAAAATCAAATTTTGATTTTAGAAACACATAAAAATTTGAGTGCCTGTATTTTTTTTTCTTCAGATTTTGGCCAAATCAATATCTTTGTTGAAGTTTAAAATCTTTAATTTTATAGCTACTAACTACAACTAGCCCGTGTAATTAATAGAAAATGACGATATTTGAGAAAAAACAAGGATATATATATTAAGATGTCAAATTACTTTTTAAAATTTCGTTTTGATACAAAGCCTTATATAATTATTATGAATTTCGTTTAAAAATTAGTTTTTATTATGAAATTCGTTTAAAAATTTTGTAATTATGGCTATATCAAGCATGGGATGAATACAAAGAAACTGAAAGCTAAACAAGAATTACTCAGTGAAATACGCTTGTTTAGTTTAATAAACAAGTTTTAGTTTAAAAAAATAATAAATGCTTTATTATTATATTCTTACCAAATTAATGAAATTTCTAACCCTTTTCCATTGTCATTTCATTTACTATACTTCAAATTTTCCGTTACATTCTTCATACTTTCATTTGAAACGCTATATATTAATAAATTTACGAATTACCACAGAATGTTGCAGAAGATGTTATCACAGTTTTTTATTAATTGTTACTAATAACAACAATATATTATCAATAGTTGTCATGACATAAATTATAACGTAAATGCTTCTTTTATATTTAGTTCGCCTTTTAAAATTGATGATTATTCCAATTTATACAACACTGACATGATGGAATTATAATATGCACTCATTGAAAAATATTTAATTCAGTATTCTTAATACATCAACAATTCTTAGACATTCTTAAGAAAACAACTCAAAATATCCAATAATATGAGTGCTATGACACCAAATAATTTTTTAAACTCCCAATCTTCTTCATCATTTACCAAATAAAATTCCCAGAACTTTTCTGTCTGGATAATCCTAATTCAGAACAGTTGTTAATGTCAGTAATCATTTGTTTCACTTAAATATTTTCAAAATTCAAAAGAAATCAGCTTTAAAATTCTTACTCTACTGACAGACTAGGAAAAGAGAATTCTTTCTGCAAATGACAATTTTCCTAACCGACTTCTTTATCTGTAGACGACATGTTTCCAGGACGTTTTCTTCCTTGACTGCAGAGGACACATTTTCAAGAAATTTTCTTCCTTGTTTCCAAATGACACATTCTCAGGAAATTTGCTTCCTTGTCTTCAAATGAACATTTCCTAAATGTTTTCTTCTTTGTCTGCTTAACTCCATGATCAGAATTTTAAGGAATATTTCCTTTGAACATTTTGAATACTTCATTAATCAAACTTATTTCTAATCATTTTTATGATAAGTTTTCTTAGCAAATCAATTTAAATTTCTTTCAAAAGTTCATCTGTAATTTCAAAACTTTTTGATAATTCCAATAACACTTTAAGACAATCTTATTTTTTTCCATTCAAAACTTAGTTTGGTTCGCTATTATCCTACAAACTTTAAAGTTGCAACCAATTCGATATTTTACCAGTTAAAGAACTAAAGAAATAATGTCTGTATTAAATATAATTATCATATATAACAAAATAAGATACGATTTCTTGATTTATGCATACATATTGAGTATAAATTCTTACATGTCCCATATAGGATTCCCAAAATTATAATGATCAATAAAATCTAATGAAATTTCGAATTCAAGTTTTTTACTGTATGAACTTAAAAGGGAAGAGAAAAAAATAATTCAGCTCTTAGATATGCTTACAATGACGATTTTTTAATAATAAAACAGCAATTCCCCCTTCTATGTATATATTGCGATCTTGATAAAGAAAAAAATGTAGTAGATGTTAAGAGAATTTTGCAATGGTAAAAACGAAGTGTCACTTGAGAAATGTTTTCTAACTGGCTAGTACAATTGATTCTTTTCAGTTGCTAGCATATGCTTGCTGAATTTAAGTTTAAATTTGTTTTCCAACTTTCAAGGTTGAAATCTCTCTGCCTTCGTTTAAGTAAATTCTATTAACTATGCTAACGAAATTAATATTCAGTTCATTTATGAAGGAGAAAGTTGGCATATCTGCGATGAAGTAATTATTAAATCGGTAAAGCAACTAAATCAGAGTAAGTTGTTTTGCTTTTTAAATCAAAGTATTCTACTTCTAGGTGACTTCTGTATTTCATATGGTTAGGGTTAGACATAAACAATATTCGAAAAGACACCAGGATCACAAAATATAGAAGAATTCCCGAAAAGTGTGTTCAGATGTGGGATTTTGACCTTTTATATAAGTACTAAGACAACATATCATAATTAATCTGTAATATTAATTACAGATTAATCCAGTTAATCTCATAATAAAGAAGAAAATTTTACAGATACTTTAATGAGTGTTGAAGGATACCAGTTCAATAACGGCCAGCCTGCAGAGTTGGCAAAGAATTTGGAGACAAAAATAAAGTTTCTCGATTATAAAATAATTTTCGACCGTTCGATTTTGACAGTAGGGATATTTATATTAGGTACAAGATACAAACTCTTTCTAGAGAAATCCATATATTTTTCCCGGGACTATAAAAACGTGAGAGATAGCAAAAACATATGAATCAAATGAATTTTCTCTTTGGAATATTCTACACCATAATTTTTTCTTCGCCATATGGAACATAGTTGCATGGTGCTGGTGTATAATTAGATTTTATGTTCAGTTATGTTGTTGATTTAGTTATTTGTCTTATTTATTTATGTAAATATTGTCTTTATGTAAGCTTTTACTATATATTGGTGGCTGTTTCTTTTCTTTTGCTTAAAAATCTTTTGTTGACCATTATCGAGCTTCTTCTCGCTATACACTTAATAGGTAGATTTTTTGTAATGGTATATTTCATCTTTAAATACTCAATTTAGAATAAATCTGCAATGTTTATCAGATTTTATTAAGAAAAAGATAAAATATTTTGTAATTATCTGAATTTAATAGAATGAGTATATAATAAGAATGATTGTCTTAAATTTGAAATAATTGTTAGGCTCTAGCCAATCTCGAGTAAGTTGAAAAGCTCAGAGGAATAAAAATTATTAGACCTATTTGAAGAAAGATTTATTAATGCATAATTAAAGAAGTCTTCTTTGTTTGTAAGCGATAGCTTTAGAATTTCATTTAAACGATTCTATCTTTACACTGAATGTCTTTTATTAAAGACTCTATAGCGGAACATAATTTTTTCTTAAATATTCAGAGGAAATTAATCCAATTGCTTCGTTTAATTCAATATCTTATTTATGCAGATTTAAAATAATTACTAGTTTTGATACATATCATTATTTACATTCATATTTCATATTTTTATTCAAAAGATCTTATCTTTTTGTTGCAGATTTATTATTATAAACTGAAAAATGAATTTTTCATAACTTGACCGTACGAAATATTGCTGATTAAAATGGGAATCTTAACTTAGAATTAAACAACATAACCTAAATAGAATCATTTGAAGGAATATTTCATTATATTCTTTATATATATATATATATATATATATATATATATATATATATATATATATATATATATATATATATATATATATATATATATATATATATATACGCAATTATTTTATTAGATATTTATAACATGACATTCCCAATTGTTCTCAATATATATTTCTTTATTAAAATTTTATAAATTTACAATTAAAGGAGATCCAGTTCTTTTCACAGATCAGTGTTCTGGAAATTAAATCTCCCATCTGTTAAAGAAATAACAATTCAATTTTGTTTTGTTTTTAATTTTGGCACACAAAATATTTATTCAGTTCAAATATCTTTTAATTTAAGCCATTTGGTATTATTTGGCAATACTAAATGTATTTTTTTTAATCAGCAATATGCACTTAAAGCATGAATAAGAAATATTCATGCTTTAATGCCATCGAAATGTCATTGCTATAAAATTATAGATTAAAGAAAAAGTCCCATATTTTATTCTCTCAAAATAGGAATCTACAATTAGCCATAATTATGCAAACTTGTTCCATTTTTTCCATTATTAATTTTGTCTGTATTTTTTAGGATTATGAAACAAAACCAAATTAGCTTCTTAAATTTATAAGCGATTTTAAGGTGTATATTTGAAGAAAAGCCCACTTAATCTTAGAAAATAGAATCATTGAAATATCAAATAAACAAACAAAAAAAAAACTTACGTGTTACTTATTTATGATGCAATACGGATCAAACGAAATATATTCAAAGAGAATTCCCAAAATTATTCTTAAGATTGTAAAGCTTTTTACTATCTACTTAATCACTCTTAACGTAAAGCAGCATTTATCATTTTTTTTTCCAGACATAATTTTAATTATTAGCCTTTAGTAAATATAAGCGGTAAATAAAAATATTAAGCATGCAATCATATATTATCCATCCTCAAATCTAATATAAAAATCTATCTCATTGTAGCAAGGGGTGTTTACCTAGATAATGGCCTACAATCTTTTTTACGAAGTGCTATAAGCAGCATCACTATGTTTATGGATTTACCATAATGGATTTTTGTTTCGATAGTCAGCGATTATCGAAATTGGGAGTTACTGATGAACTTGATGATAAATGGAACAACATTGTAGCTGACATACCGATGCCATTAGGGTTATTGCTTTATCAATATTACTAAGTAGCAATGATTTGTCTTATCCAGATTATTGACTTCCTTTCACTTCAAGAATAACATTTTCTTTCTGCTTATTGGTGCTTTACTTAAATCGTGTTGAAAGTCTTTGCATTTTCGTGTTTTGTTAGAAAATATTTAATGAGCATCTGTATTTTATCCAGTCATCATAAAAAAAAAAGAACTACTCTAATATTGTGAAATAATGAAATATATCGAATATAATTTCCATACCTTATAGAATATTCATATGGTATAGAAATTCTTATCTTTAAGAAACAATTCTAATATTTTTGAAACAATTGGTAAATAAATTGCATTATAGAAATGATCCATTGAGGCAACTAATTGGAAGAAATGGCTTTGTTAGGATGCTTCTTTTCCTTTCTTAGATTCAAGATATCCGTATTTTTTTAAATGTTATACCTAAGCTGAATGATATATCATAACAAATGCATTTCCAGTTTTATTCTAATAAAATGAAACATCGCATTTCAATATGGAATCCGCTAGTATTCAGTTTATATGTTCATAGTAAGCCACATCCAATTACTATGCAGACTATTTCTAAAAAAACATTCGAGACTGAATGATAGTCTGAAAACGGAACTGCTATACTTATTTCATGTGGTTTTTCTTAAATTTCCAGCGGGAATATTATAAATTGATTCTATATTTTCCTGCACTTTAGTGTTCCGTTGAACAAATCAAAAGCCTTTTTGTGGTCATTTGTTCGGCTGAAAAAATATGATCTAATTTATTTTATTTTATGATCTAATTTAATTTATTTTGTTATTTACATTTATATTTGTTTTCATTCAGAATAACTTTGAATTTCCAAATGTTTGAAAACTTTCCAATATTGTTGATATACTCAGATCCTTCGTTTCAATCTACTTTTTAATAAAATTGAATAAACTAGAATCTACTTTAACCCCTTTAATAAAAATATTTTACAAATATTATGATTAAATAAAATGAATAATATAAATTTTTATTAATCATATAGACTCAAATAACATATTTGAGGTACCTGTGAAAACAGTAGTTTCTATACCTTATTTTGAAAATTTTAAGTCAAAAAAAGAACGAGAAGGACAAATTCTTTTATCAGTCATTCAAGAAATAATGTATATGCTATTTAAGTAAACATCACATGTTGAATTCACTTTTCATACTCAAACGTTTTAACAGAATATCGTTTTTTGATACATCTTGAATATTTTAATGTATTGCTTAATTAGTTAATTTATTGTAATAATTTCTAGCTTTTAAATTATTTCTAAAAAGTATATTTTGGTTAAATGATAAAAAAATAAGTATACGTTCCAAATTCTACAACTTAGAAGATATTACTTCGAAATAATGGTAACTTTTTGTAAATTTTAGAATACATTTAGATATTTGTTAAATGATAAAAGATATTTGTTAAGATATTTGTTTGTTAAAGATATTTGTTATCTTTTAATGGCCAAGTTTTAAAGATGGCTGATGAATACAGTGGATATTTTTAAATAAATATTAGATGCCCTTTAAAAATTCTCAAACTTGGATTCTACAAAGACAAAGACATTGATCTTTTACAATTCATATTTCTAACTGTTTCGAAGTGATAAATATAAAACTTTAAAGAACAATACATTTGTTCTTTTCTCTTTATTTTAACAAAATTAAAAAAATAAGTAGTTAAAACATGATTAATGAACAAAAAGTATTTGTGAAACTTTTCTAATTCACATATTTTACCTTAAAGTGTCATATATGGATATATGAAGAATTACTTTTTTTCCATTTACAATAAAAATAATTTTTCGTTATTTCTTGATGTATTATACATGAGGATATTTTAGCAATAAAGTTTTAACGAAATTTCGTTTGGTAACTTTTTCTTATCAGTTTTTTATATACAAAATGGCATCATGTAACCTCCTTCACTTCAGTGTTTCGAGCTATACTACATAACAGCTACGATTTCGTGTCCATTTACGATCCTGAGTTCTAAGCACTTTCTCTCGGAAAACGATTTAGACGAAAGTGGTGAGAAGATCAGAAGATAATGGGAGTTACTTAATGTACAACAGTCACGTACATTTAGTTGTACTAAGCCTTCTCACTCAAACTGAGAAGACAGGGTAACTGTTATAAACTGAAAAAGGCCGATTGTATAGTTTTTCTTTTTTATAAGGGAAAAATATTATAGATATCACTAATTTTGTTTTTTACAACATCTTGTATATCTCAGTTGAAAAAAATCGAGTTCTTTTTTTTATCTTTAAAGCCTCTGACGTGCTCTGATGGTTATAAATATATTTGAAGATTAATGTGTTTTATTAAAATATTTTTATAAAATTTCTTAGATTACATGATTTATAAGTAAAAATTTTTATGCAAACGCTTTTTGTTTGAGAAAAATTTCATTGTATCAAGTCATGTATGCAGGATATATACGTGTTACAGATGTGAAATCAAATTGAAGAACATCACTGAACGTTCATTTATGTCTTTAACTTTCATTATTGTCGCACTTTTTTTAAAGCTATAATTCATATGTCTTGCTGTTTCTCATATGAATAGAAATTTGAAAGGAAGTATAATTATAAGAATAATTATGCATAACTATAAAATATTATATATTAATATAAGAATAATTATGATAAATAGACAATTAATTATTATTCATTTGGGTGTCTTTAAAAAAATAACCAGTTTAATAATATAAAATTTATAGTAGAGCCTTTTTTTTCTAAAACAGAAGAAAAAATTTATTTAATTACAATGGCATTGAAAAATTTGCTATTTATCAATTAACTATATTAAAGGTATTAATGAAATCAATAAAAAGAATTACTTATATATTATATATATAATCTCAAAATATCATTATGAAATGCTTAATAAATTATGTTTTGATGCCGGATTTGCTTATTCCTTTTGTGAATATATACAATATTTAAAAAATTACATAATAAGGTACATTAATGTTATGAAATTTGAGACGTATAAGAAACATTGTACCCTTAAACAAACTTCAGTAAATTTAAACAAGCACAAATGGCCGTTTTCTTGTTAGAAAATATGGTGTTATCTGTAAATTATTAAGAGAAATAATTCGTCAGAATGTTTTATAAATAAAACAGTTAAATCTTGCAAGGTATTTATTACGAAATAAAATTTCCATTTTTCTGGAATTTGCTATATTCTGTGAGAGACATTATATGAGCTCACCAAAAATTCTAGCTTGATACACGTATAGAGGTTGTTCGCCATGTTTATAAGTAGTGACTGTTAATAAAATATTATGGAAAAAGAACAAACATTTACTTTGATTTCATACCTTTTTTTGCCACTGACGAAATCTTTTCTACAGACTTTTATATTAAACTAATATTTGCTTCGAGGAATGCATTATCAGGATTATCTCAATGCCAAGTTAAAAAATTGTTGATATTTTGAAATTTATGAATTTGACTCTAAATAGATCGTTTTAGGAACAATTCTGAAAATTTAATATAATTGAAAAACTACGCTTAGGAATGAGCTGGAATTTTGCTTGTCCCCATAAAATAGTCTTGTGCTTCCATTTAAATTTAAATATAGATTTAAATTTTAATTTTAAAATTTAAATATGTTACAATTTAAAAATTTTTTAATTCTAATGTTGTATTTTTTACATATTAAAAATTATTTTTTTCTTAGTAAATATACTTAAAATATGTGTAGATTGCCTTACATTTTCATAAAAAAAAGAGCTTAAGTCAATAATTTTATACTTTTATGACTTGAATAAAAATTCAAAATTTAATTTTAACAGTAAAAGTCAAACTTTTATTAGCTTATCCTTTCGAAAAGAATTGACATAAGCAAATGAAATTTGGTTTCTGTTGGTAACTCTTGATGTAGAACTAAAATTTGATGTGAAAAAATTGGGTGTTGCTATCTAAAATTTTAAAGTTTTTTTTCTTATTTCAATATATAGACGACCCCTTATGAAATATTTTATTCAAAAATCATTTAGAGTACATTACGCCCTTTCAAATGACATCTGTTTTATGCTTGTAAGATGAATGATGCCAGAATAAAATTGGGCAACTCCCTTTTCTTCAAGGGACTGTATTTTATATTATAAACTGAATTACTTATCCTTTCTAATTTTAAAGTAAATTTCAATGTGTCAGATATTTTCTTCTCGTGTCGCATATACTTTAGTCATTTTTGTTATTCAGTGGTTTATTTCTCGACTTTTCCTACCAAATTTGGTGATATAATGATTATGAATTTGACTAAGTTGGATGTATTAAATAGTTACGATAGCTTATAGTTGGTATTCTAGGAATATCATCTCAAACATATTGTCTTCCAATCAGTTGGTAAGTGTGTTGAGTAAAAACCGCCATTTCCAATTACCCCTAAACCCTGTGGTAATCAGGAATACACCAGAGTAATTAAGAATATCATTGTGATATATTTGTCCTAAATTAATTGCTTTGAAAAAAGACACTGATTAATGAGTCCTGCCGAATGTGATTATTCACGTCAGTCAGTAACATAAATTATAGATTTATTTATTTTCTCATGCGATCATTTCAATTCGAAGAAAATGACCATAACTGCAAAAGTCTGTTCCCAATTATCTCATGATCCTGTGTACTCTTAAACTTTATTTTATTACTTTCATTCTAAACTGAGCATCTATATGAATAATAGAGCTCTCATAGTCCACATTTTTCATTTTGAACAAACGGAAAATGTCAGTTTTAGCAACTTCAAAGCTTTTGGGAAATTCCTTCTTATAGATCGATTCACAATTTAGAATTAACTTCCTTTAACATTTAATTTCTTCAGAAATCTCCACGCTTGAATAAAAAGGACGCGGATAAGAATTTCATTTATTTGAAATGCATTCTCTTTTCTGTTGTTGTTCCGTTTGCTTTTCGGGGTGAATTACTTTTTTAAAAATTTCTTTTTCTTATTCATGGTTTTTAGAATCAGTCTAAAACAGTAATTTTCTCTACTTGAATGAAACTTTCGATATTCTTTACATTTACTTTTAGTTTTGTGTTAAATAAAGTATAAAAAAAAGAATTGAATTCTTGGAATATTTAAATTCAGCGTAAGAAAGAAGATATTGGACAATCTGCATTTATTTTTATTTTTCTTTTGTTAAGTTACTCCTATCTATATCTCCAATCAATCAAATAATATAGATGAGTATGCCTGTTAGCCTTTGATAAAAACTACTAAACTTCAAAAAGATAGTGAATGAACAAGAATAATTCCACGATAACAAAATGCATTAAAACATTTTGGCTTAAATCAAACAGTTTTATGAAATGCTTCAAGAAAAAAAACTATATATTTAATATAAACAATAAAATTTGCAATTTATGTACAGAAATCGTGATTAAAATGATATGAGGATCATTTAACTAATAATATAGAGTTCGAAATCATTTTTGATCACGATGCAGTTATTGAGCTGTATTGGGAACAGAATCATTGCCAGCTAGAGAATAGAAACTGCTCTTCAGAGCAAACAGGATAAAAATATATAACGCATTTTGAATAAAATCAAACTGTTTTTATGAAATGTTTCAAGAAAAAACCTATATATTTAATATAAACAATAAAATTGCCAATTTATGTACAGAAATCGTGATTAAACTGATATTAGGATCATTTAACTAAGAATATAGAGTTCTAAATCATTTTTGATCATGATGCAGTTATTGAGCTATATTGTGAACAGAATCGTTGTCAGCTTGAGAATAGTAAATGCTCCTCAGATCAAATAGGATAAAAATATGCAAAGTATTTTTTTTGTGTGCCTGAACATTCTTTCACCTCTATAAGACTCACTGTCTGACTTGAATTTTAAGCAGTTTTATAATTGTGCTTTAACACTTTCTAAGGCCGTGGGAAGTATGCTTTCCACCAAATTTATTAATCTTTGTATGAAATTATGTAGGTTGGCATAAGTTCTGACAATTTTTTTTTAGTATGTCAGAAACCTAGATGCTTTAATTCTTTATCTCAGACAAAATGATGTGTTTTGATTTGTTACTTAATTATTAATTAACCAAATTAATTAATTAATTAATCAAATTAAATTTATCAAATAAGCGAAATGAATCCCTTTTCTTATTCTAATTTCAAGCCTAAAAATATTTTAACATAATATGACTAGAAAAAAAGGGCCCTTTAAAGGGTTAAATACGCCATGTTATTGTTTTTATGATTGACACCTGTACGACACACCCTCTCATCCCAGTAATATTTTTTTCAATTTTGCCTAACGATCACAATTCTTGGGGCACGTTGTTTTCCTGTAATAGTAATCATATTACCAACTCCCAAAAAGCTCAGAGCGATTCGCTAATTCGACCAAGACTGAAGAGATCCCGACTGCATATTTCACAGGCTCATTTATTTTGTAACTGGGAACGGTACTCTCAATTTCAACTAATCATTTTATTGATAAGTGTTTAGAAGGGCGGAGCTTTTAATATCCAAAAAGCAAATGTCAAATAATAAATGTCACGAATGTTGTCAGTTGTGTTTGAGTCATTGTTTTGGGTATAATTGTGAATGCAATTCTATATGTCAATCCTAATACATTCTCAACCCCATTGATAACGATTAAGTTTCATTTCTGATACCACGTAGCATTATAACATTGATTCCAATGGCACGATAATAATGCATTTAACGTATTTTATATTTAGTTAAATAAAACTGATTTCTAATATAAAAGGTCCCGGAAGAACAATCAAAATTGTTAAATCATGATAAATGTTTATAATTTTAACGCTTTCATATGAGATTTCAACTTTGGTTGATACTTTAATTACGAGCAGTATATTTAGTATGCGATCATTTCTCCTGATGGGATAGTAAATATAAATCAACTATAACTGGACATTGATTTACGATTAATTAAATTTAAGATCATTATTAAAAATCAATGCAAGAAAATTTTACTTTCTACGGCAAATCGATGAAGACATAACTGGCAGTAATTAAGTCTCCATAATCTATTTTAACCGATTTCTTTTAAAATGGCGAATAAATAGAAATATTGCTTTTTTTGTTTTTGGGCAATCTGATAAAGGCAAAATTTTATTTTTCTTTACTTTTTATATTCAGTTCAATTCCTTATTTGAAATCTTTCAATCAAATTTCAAAAGTGTTGCTAGTGTTATTATTAGCTCTAATTAAACAGTTGAAATCAGAGATCGATTATGATTCACTTTTTAAAAATTTATAAATAATATCAGGTAATAAAAATTCTCAAACAGATATCGAAAAGATGAAAAGCAACATTTGTTTACTTTCTTACTTTTGTTTGATACGAAAAATAGAACTGTAATTTTTCGTCATCCGAAAATTAGACGTAATTGTTTGAAATTTAGGACAACGTCTCTGGTTGCAAGATAAATATGCATTTATGATATATACACCTAATTTTCATGCCTTTCAAAACCCTCAAATTTTCCTCCGAACTAGCTTCCATCTGGACAACAGTGACCTGTCATCAACAGTAGTGCCATCTGGTGGAGCAGCTAGCATATCGATAATGAGGAAACGATATGGAATAAAAACTTCTAATTCCCCATTGGTAGAGCCCACTGTCAACAATCTAAAATTAAGGCAACCTTCGATTTTAGCCTTTAGAAGTGACGGAAATTCCTTGAACGTAGTAGTACCCTTTTTATCAATCGACAGAATTGAAACTTTCATCGATTTGTTTACAGCTAACAGCACTCCTCCAAAATAAGACGCAGCTGGCTGAATTACGTGGAAATTGATTTTTGATTGACACAGGCAATGAACGATGACTTCGTTCTGGTTGATCGACAAAAAGAATAGATGAAAATCGTCCTTTGCCACCTTTGACGTTTACTTAGTCTCTTTGTTGCAATATATATGACGAGGAATACAGCAACGTGAGCTGAAAACCCTCATTGCCACGATGAAGGCTTTGGCAATGAGTTTAGTAACTTCCTTATATATCGCCCTCGTAATCAAATATATGAGTAGAGCTAGAGAACTCTTCAATTTCCTTCTTCCAATCCTTTGCTGAAAATATTCAGGGAAAGGCGCAATCAACACAAATATTGAGAAACAGAATGGCTGGAACTGTTCTTAGCCGTAATAGATTTTTCATTAACGGTTCAATTTTTTTTTTCTTATATTCAGTACAAATAGTGTTCTCTTGTCTATGCTTTTTGTGAATTTTTTAATGCAAATTTTCCAATACTCTTGTAATAAATTTATTGGACAAATCCTAAAATAATCACTCAAACAAGTAATATTACCTCTTTTGTATATAATTTTTCGAATGGGATGCTTTTCAGATCAGCCATGTGAACGCTTCGATTTAAATGGTTTAAAGAATTTAATAGATCTCACACGTAAGTACTTTCATTGTCAAGAAATGTGTTTATAATGTGTAAAGAATGGACTTTTGAATTTTACCTTTCGTAATTCGAAAATGATTTAAGGTCATTCTGGAAGGCTAGTTTTCGGACAAAATCATTTCTCTAATAAAGCTTTGCCTTCCAAAGCATATAGGAAATGCGCCCTGTTACCTATTTGGAGGGATCGGGGTTTGTAGGCACTTAAAGGGCTTAACTCTTTAGAGTTCTCATTATTACTTATAAATCTAAGACAGTTAGGCGCAATTCTTAGAAAAAAAGAAAACTTAAAATGTAATTTACTTTTCATGTTTTAAATGAATGTCTAGTTTTTAATTGCCATGTCATATATTTCTTTAATTCATCAATTTTAAATATGCAAGAACTAGTAGAGTAACAATCTGATTCAATTTGTTAAAAATTTTTAAAAGCTATTGTTCTTTCTCTTTTGTTATCATTTTTTAGCTTCTTCTATTTTTTTTTTTTTTTTTTTTTTTTTGCTTTCCTAAAGACTAGTGCTTTGAGACATAATCCATGTTCTCTATTTTAACCATATCTATGGCGCAGTATATGACTATATATGACTTCTGCATTAATAAACACCACCAAACCATATAATTCCCTAATTAAGTTAACAATCTGAGTAGAAACAATAAAATTACATTCTACAAGATAAGTCTTTGCTTCCTATTCAATCCCCAGAGTTTCATGAACGAATTAACTATTCTCAGGCTATTGATATGAGTCTTAAATTAGCCAAATCGGATTAACTCAAGACATAAATTATTTAATTGAAAATTTCAGCGATCACTAATCCCGACGAACTAGATAGCCAAGGGCGAATGTAGAATAAAATGAATTAGTATGTGAGTTTTTTTCGTTTAATAATAAAGGAAAAGCATTAACAATAACTTTCAGTCGTGGCATAAAAATGAATAAGATATTTATAGATATCGTTCCAATTATTAAGAAATATATTTAATTAAAGAAGTTAGAAAGAGTAAATGACGTTTTAGAAAGATTTAGAAGAATAGTAAATTTGAGTTTTATTGCACTAATAACACCTACTTTCGAGATTGATTACATTGGGAAAAAATATTAAATAATTTCAGCTGCTGAAAATGTCTTGAATCAACTTTACATTGATTTTAAGAATTTAAGACAAAACACAATTATTTATGTCTTCACAGTTATAATAATTCTGAAAGTGCAAAACTCCAAGAAATCATAAATATCAACAAACGTGTTCAAATTTAACTTGTATCTATTTCAAAGAGCAGAGTGAGAGACCGAATATTGAAAATTCATAATTATCATTAAGACAACAAAATTTTCAAAAATGCAAATGGCAATACCTATTTTATGTATTGTTGCTAATATGCAATGTCAAAAAATAAGAATGGAATCGGTGACAAAAGAAATTTAGAAATGATTTAAAAAGACAGCGAAATAATGCAGAAATAAAATAGCAGCTTATGCCAAATTAAAGCAATTGGAGCCTCAGCGAATGCTTCACGAGCTTAGTTTCATACAACTGCATAGGAATTATTATAGACGGTATTAAATCTATAATTATTTCAACAGAAATGTGAGGACCTTTATGCCCAATAATTTCTTTCAACTTGAAGGATTTGATGTTTAAATATCATTACTTTTCAATGCTTTTCAAATTGTTTCATCACTTCGATAATTTAGTAAAGTTTATACATATTTTACAATTGAAACGTATTTATTGAATACTTTAAATAAGAATACCATACGCATTCATTAATCTAAAACTGTTCTATCTGTCGATCGAAAAACATATGGGAGTGCTGTAAAAATTATATGATTATGTGCGTTATGTAAATCATATAGCAACAGGCCAGATAATACCTTAGAATCATGATTAAGAAAATACCATGTGAGTAATTGTCTGATTTAAATAATGAGGTTAGTCTGTGATATTTGGTACTTCGTTCTGATGTAAAAACAGTTCTACATTCTTTACTAATTTTATTCAATCTAACACTTCAACAAATCTATTATAATTTTCTTTTTTGTGCAAATAAATTGTGTTACAATTTCAACACTGTAATTGTAAATTAAGAAGAATTAACTAAAAAAAATTATAAAAGTCACAATTAAATTGAGACAAAATTTTGAAGATATTATTTGAAAATGTTTTGAATTTTTAATTAAAATTTTAAATAATCTGTATTATTCATTGCTATATATTATGAGATAAATAATGTTCTCATAATAGCAATTTCTGAGGAGAAAGATACCAAACGATTAATTTTGAATTTTCCTTTTCTCTAAAACTGGAAAGTAACAGAAGAACATCAACTTTATTGTGTCAATTTTCTGTCACTTCAGACTGACACAGCACAAAATCGATCCTCCAACTACTTGCTACTTTTTTTATCATTGAAATTAATCTTTAATACCGAAAAAACGTTATTTTTGACACAAAATAAAATACAACACATTTCCAGTAAGCATCTTCTTTCTCTGAAATATGCTTCTTCTTGACATCTTTTTAGAAAACTAACTAATTTCCAATGATATATTTTTCAAATCAAACATGCAGATGGGCATGCATTATAATTTTAAATTAATTTCATACAAACATAATATCAGTAATTCTTAAGCACAAATTTCAATTTCTCTTTCTTCTTTTCCAATTTCCTAATTAAAAATGACTGCATATGAGATAACATTTTTAATGTTGTTTCATCTAAAAAATTGCAGAAAATCAAAAAAAATTTTGAGTTTTGTTTCATTTAATTTTTAATATATTGAAACATTTATCATAGAAAAATCATTAAAATAATGATACTTCATTTATTATTTACACCGTTTATACAATTTTTACGAAGTTCGGACAAAAAGATGTCTATATAAAAATACATGCAAACGAATATTTTAAAAAGAAATTTTGATTATTGCCAATTTAAAACGGTCAATAAGAATTTATGTAGCAGAAATAAATTTGCATTCTTTACTGTCTATGCGAAGTATATGATGTGAAAGTTTAATAATCATAAAAAAATTAGAACTGGTAGTTGTAGACGCTTCATATCTCCATGAGTCCGAAAAACACATTTCTGAAAGTATACGTCTGCACATGATAAATGAAAGCAGTTTTCAGCTAGATGGATGAAACTTGGTATGCAAGTATTTTTATCAAATTTTTATTTTCGTACCAAATTTTCAGCGAAATCTATTCAAAAGAAGTTTCTTTCTCTTCCGAATCCGTGTAATGTCTGAATCAATGGAAACACTATAGCTACAAAACAAAAAAGAGCCAAATGCTTATAATTTAATGTATGTTTATAACATCTCTACATCCGTACCAAATTTTGAGTTATCTGATGGTCTATACAATCTCATAAACGTGATAAAATAAAAATCCAACGATTTAAATCAATAAAAAATGATGTGTTATCTTTTGATGATGCTAAATTTGGGCTTAATTTGTTCGAAATAAATATGTCCATAATGTATATTCCTCTTTTCTAAGCTATACTACTAAGCACAAAGTACTGATGTTATGCTTTGAATACAAAATATATGCACTCGTGCCCTTTACGGCATGATTCAATGCCCCGATTTCTATACAGGTTGGAGTGATGACAACATCTTTATTAAAGATTATGCTATAAGATTCCAAGCAGATTACTTCCTTGGTTTAGGTAGTACTAGTATAATACTACATAGTATTTTAAAAGCTAAACAAATTTTAATATTAAGAATTTATGATAGAAAAATTATGAAATTAACTGTATATATCGAGTAATAATAATTCATCACTTATTTTCTACAATGAAACAAACGTAATTTTTATATTTAGAAGAAACTTGCAATTGGTTAAATTTGTCGGGATTTAAAAATAAATATCAAACTGATCTAAATATGACATTCCAACCCCGTCAGCGTCACTTTCCAACCATGTTCTCAAATGTTGTTCTCTTTCTTAGTTTTTTGTATAGGATACAGCAAGGGAAAAAAAGGATGTTACGCTCCCGAATCTTTCTATTAAAAATTTCCCTATAATAATAAAATAGAAATAAAATCTGACACACAAAAGTTGTAAATTTTAAAAAAGCTGAAAACCAAAGAAAATTCCACATTTGTCTCTGAATGGTATTAACTAAATGTACGATAATTACAATGGTCTACTGATTTTGAAAATAAATTTAAAAAATATCAGTTTACAATCTTTCTTTAATTTACTTGTCTAAAATTAGGAGGAGTCTTTCATTTTAATTAAACTTTCTTATTTTTCTTTGTTGTCTGAAGATTAAGTTGTTTTGTGTAAGCTTCATTAAGTTGCATTTACCTGTTTTTTTTTTGTTTTCATAAATGTTCCTTTCCTGCTTTACACCCAACTAAATTTAGCCTTTTTAAAGCAATTAAAGTGGAAGAGTTTAATTAAATTACAGAAGAAAAATTCAGTGTTCATGAGTCTTGTTCTTTTGTTAAATTTTACGTGTTTTCAAATTAAATAAGTAGTGGTTGCTATTTGAAGCACATTCAAGAATTTTGTTATCTTTTCTATATTAAAAATTACGTTATATCACCGTTCTAATCCGTAAGCTCATTTTTAAATTTCGTTTTTCCATCAAACGAATTTTATAACTAACTCAGTAGAAATTCAAACAATTTTTAAAGTTTTTTTTTTCTTATAGAAATAATAACTTTTACTAAAATTTCTTTCAGTGAGTGCTTCAAATTAAAGAGCGATAAGTCAAAGTATTTCAGGAATGCAAAAGACATGAAACTAACTTTTAAAAATTTTAATAGAGGAATTAGGAAAATTCTGACGTGAAAAATTGGGAAAATAATTGTTGCCCTTATACCTATTGATTGATTCCAGTCTGAGGCAACTTGTAAATATATAAAGAAAAGAAAATTAAACATTTCCTTCCTTACGCTATTTGAAGAGTTTACTAACTAAAAATATTATTTTTTAAATGTAAAGATAATTTTTTTATTTGAATTTAACTTTTTTAGGCTGAAGAATGCAAGATTATTTAAAATTAACTCTATCAATATTGAAAGGCCCCAAACGTCCGTATTGTGACTGCGAAATATTCCTCTTCCCTACGTTAAGGTTCGATTGACTGAATACCCAAACCATAGCTTTGATATGGAAGATTCTGCCCTAAATAGGTCTGAGGAAGGGGGAGGGGTATGAAAGGTTTTTGGGACTGTCAAAGAAATCCAAGTATAGATTTGTTGAATGTCCTGTAGTTATTCCAGGTTCCTTTTTCTTATATCGTCCTTTTCTATCATTGCTATTTTTGAGGAGAGGGCAGATAATGTTTCTTATCTTTAAAAGAAACGTTTGAGGGTTCCATAATTCTGAGGTACCTAAATTAGAATGATCTTTGAAATTAGAGGCCTAAAATTATATAGAATGTTCAAGGAATTTGGAAGTATAAAGTAAATCAGAATCAGAAAAATAAGACCATAAATTCCAACCGAATGATGTTTTGAATCTTTTTCAAAGAACAGTCATGTCGCCAAATATTGCTTCTCTTTTGAATCGGCGAGATACCCAGTGTGTGCCGCTTTCCACATTGCCCACCAAACTCAATATCTGCCATAAATTCTCAAAGGGAAGTGAGGTGCTATTCCCATAATACTCTGATTAAAGCTTCGGTTCCTTAAGATTACTCCGGTTCTCCCAAAAGAAGGATTACTTATAAATAAGAATGCTCTGTCAAGATAGATGAATTCTAGATAGTTGCCAATAAATTGTTCTTAATAAAAGTAATTTCTTGGCAGATATCTTTATTTCCTCTATCGTCTGAAGAGACCTTTATTTCAGAAACATATTTTATCGGTTTTGTTGACTTTCTTGTCATCAGAAGAAACCCTTGTTCCTGACAAGGATTTTGTCAGTTATCTGGATTCCATTTGTCGGCGGATGAGGGTCTTGGTCCTAGCAGGAATTTGATTTCTCTGAAATCTTGATTAAGAAGTCGTTCAAGTAGTATAATAAATACCTCAAATTATTTGGCGATTGCTTGCAAAGTGGTGCATTTTTATGTACCATGCAAAATATTAGAATTTTATGATATGTATAACTTTATACTATTTTAATGACATCATTACTTGATCTATCATTTTTGTTTGAAGGAGCAAATAAGCACAAAAAGAAAATCAAGAAACAGAAATTATAGAACTCTTAATACTGGTTTCTCGATTGATTTGAAACAATCATAAGAATTTATTTCTTTTCAAAATGTTTTAAGTTAAAGCACTATTAAAAATAAATAAAGTTTTGTTGAAAATAACTCGATAGAAAATCAAATGAAATCACAAGTTTTCGATAAAAAAAATTTCGCTGTGCTAATGCCAACTTTAATATTGATTATATTTGGTAATGTTTGCTAATTTTTTTACAAGAGAAACGATATGATATATATCAATCTTTTGAAAAGTGCTATTTTAAAAATAGTTGGTAAATTAGGCTTTTCCGTACTTAGATTTTAAAACTAAGCATTGATAGTTTTTTTTTAATTTATCTTCATATTCGAATATTCATCTAAATATTGCTATGAATGATTTGTAGAAGATTTGATTTGTAGAAGATATTTTGAGATAAAGAAATTAGATATGATATATTTTAAAATAACATTTCTGAAAATCTACTCAGACTACCTTCATACACTATTTTTAGCTAATACTTTAAATTTCATTTAAAGATTATTATAAAACTGTTATTATTAAAAATAATTTCATTTTAAAGAAAACTTTTTCTCAGCTAAGAATAACTTCATTTTCATTTCTTAAAAAAATTAAACAAAGAAAAAATCATTAATTTTTATCATAAAAAGTTTTATTTTATATTTCAATTTTTTGCTTATCGTTGTTTCTTAAATCTAAAATATGCATAGCTTATTTTACTCTTCATAAGATTTATTTAAATTCCTTTGAATCTAATGCGTAACAAATGCGCGTAAAATAGGAATTACGCCCATACAATTTTCTAGATCTTTTTAAAGCGTATAACCAGAACTTTCTTAGACAACTTCCTTCGTTTATTGAAAAAGTGAGCTGAATATTATCAGACTTTAAAATTTCTTTGCTTCCAACACACGTGTCTTCAATAATAATGTTCAGGAACATCATGGTATTTTGCATAATGTTATAGGCAGTATAACTTCTACTGTTTTTCCTTATAAGGTTATTTCACTGCATTTGAATTTCAGTCTGGCTATGGTGATTTATTCCTCCAGATGTTCCTTCAAGCAAAATGGTTTGCAGAAATTACTATGTTTCTTTCATGTCCCTGCTTAATATTAAATTTTTGAATATCAGAATATGTTACACTCTAATGCCCGTGAAACTGCACGGTGATATTCTGGTAAAAATTTCAGATTTGCATAGTATAGAAAATTGGCTAATAAAAAAAATCGTGAGACGTGTTAGAAATTTCGCATGTTTTGAAGTCTGCCTTTGTTATCGAACCAAAACTTATATATCAGTTTTTGTTCTTATGGCTTTTTCTTGTGTTATGAACAGATTGGATTATATTTTGAATTCTTTATACTTTGCCAATTGATATTAATCTAAAATTGTCATTGAGCTAGTTTCGACTAAATAAAAACCAGATAGATGCTAGTTGTTAGAACTAATTTTTTGTTTGAAACTATTCGCACGAAACTGAACGAGGATTGTGATATATACCAACATTTTTTTCCAATGGATAAACAAACTGAATTTCTATATATACTGTAAATTTTAACTTATGATTAGTCAAAACAGTAAAAAGGAAATCAAACAAATCTGACATAAAAGAAATATTAGAAGGCCGGTATGGCCTTGTTGGTGGAGCGTTGGATTCACGTCCTTTAGGTTGCGAGTTCGAAGCCCGCCGGCCGAAGATTCTCCGCGTGCTCTCTATAAATCTGTTGTGGTCACAAAGTCATCCATGTCGAGAGTAATACCACTGAGGGTACTGGAACAGGGGTGATCGCTCTCTAATTCAGGCCTAAATGATCTGTTGTAACACGATCTGTTGATGAGTGAATGAAGTCTGCTCCACAAAAAGAGGGGTGATCGTTCTCTAATTCAGGCCTAACTGACGATCTGTGCATGAGTGAATGAAGTCTACTCCGCAAAAAGGGGGGTGATCGTTCTCTAATTCAGGCCTAAATGACGATCTGTGAATGAAGTGCGTGAATGAAGTCTGCTCCGCAAAAAGGGCTGTGACGTGTGTGTAGTTAAGTCGTACTCTTGACCCTATTTGGCTCTACGTTATAAACAATAGGCGCTCCCCTTCAGGATTAAGTCGGCTGTCTTCGAACAGCAGGCTTGTCCGTGGCAAGTGCCATAAGTAACAACAAGAAATATTGGAATTTCTTTTTGCCTCATAAATGGAACAACAGAATAAAAACTTTAAATTCCAATAACACTTTTTCTACATTTTTCCTTAATGTTTTTTATTAAATGTGCCTTTAATATACGCGTTAGAACACTTCATTATATTTTTAATCATTCTGCCGTTCACTAAAACCATTCCAATAACCATTTGTGCTTTAAAAAAAATATGGTATTTCCAAGAGGTGTTTTTTTTACAATATTTTTGGTAATTATTATTTAATTTACTTACTCCTATTCAAATTTTAGTATTTTTCATTTCATCACATTCTCCAACAATGCAATATTTATTTCATAAAACTTCAGCAAACATTAACTCTAATTGTAGCATTTGAACCAGGAAGTAGATTGTAAGAAAATGTAAATAAAACATCTCAAGGTGACTTTTAAAAAGAGCAAGTTTGAAAAATAATTGAACATTGAATTGCGGGACTCAAGACACTTAAAATGTGTGGAATTTAATAAAGAGTATACAATGGCAAGAGCTAATTGAACTATGAATATAATCTTGAAAGTGATTACGAATGGCTGGTCCTTTTCTGATCGAAATTATTTACATATAAAAGGAAAAATATTGGCAATGAGATGACCCATACCTTGCATGCATATTCCCAGGTTAAAGTATATTGTGTGTACCCAAAATAATCTTTGAGATAAAATCACAAGTTGCAATTTGCAAAAAGCTGCGAGAAGGATTTTATGATCTAGGATGGCTAAGTTTCATATTTTTATAAAATAGACAATGGATTTGAATGGTATATTTTTCTTTTATCATAAACTGAAATGACTAGATTTTTCATCAATTTATGAAATCATATTTAATTAATTATTTGCAAAAAATTTCCTTACCAAAATTTTAAAACTTAGAAACATTTTAATGTATTTTTGTAAAAATAATTTCACTCTGGAAATCTGGAAAACTCATTTGCATAATATGTAAATTAATGGTAATCCTAATATCACCTGATTCATTAGATCTAACTTAAGTCCATCAAGCATGGAAGCAATTATGTTATCTTTGTTGGTTTAAGGGACTTCGGAGCACCTAATCTTCAAAATAAATATAAGCTCTTCTTTGCTTTGTTATATAGAATTAATAATCTTTCTAGAGGAATTTCGGAGATGAAATACCTTCAACATTGCTTGTAGTGGGGAAAAAACCCAGTTAACAGGTTAAAATACGGGGACTATTCATAGCGAACGAGTACGTTATTCTATCGGATTTATAAAAATGATGAGCACTGGTTAGTCAATCTCTTAGTTATTAGCATAGGTCTCGTAATCTTCTGCACGTTATTCATATTCCACTATTAAGCCTCGTCGTAGTTCAAGAATGAGCAAATATTTAAACTTTTGTTTATTTTTGGATCATTTAGATAATGTGATAAGATAATTTTGTGATAAGATAAAATATTGTAGGCTTATCTACACACTCGAGCTTCCTATGAAGTTCTAAAAGGCCTTGTACTCAGTTAAAATAAATGCTAAACAGTATCAATGCATTTAATAGAAGTTCTGAAAAAGAATAAATGTTACTTTAGATGAAACGTTTTAACCCTTCTAATAATACAATAAAAAATCTTGGTATCGAAGCTTTATTGCATCAATTACATCGTGTTTATAGAAACAATATTTTTAAATAATATGGTATATACGGTTTTATTGCATTTCGATTTATCATGATTTTATTATTCGGGAACTTTATTATTTTTTTGAAATATTTTATCTTCTCTTTTCTGTTATGAGTAAAAAATTAACTGAAGCTAAATATTTTTTCTGTGACAAATTGAATGACAAATTTTTTTGAAATGTCAGTTGGAATTCAAGTGATGACTTTTTACATTTTGAAAGAACCTTGATGAAATTGCTCTACTTTCTTTATTGCTTCACAGGTGTGATGTGACAGTAAAATAATTAATAGTTGAGGGAAATGGATGATCTGTCAGATTGTAGGGTCTAGTTCTGTCTTTCAGACCAGAAAGATGAAAAGTTTTGATATTCAGGCAAAGTTTTTTCGAGTCCTCTCTCTATTTTCCTACTCAAAGCATAGTGCATATATTTAATTTAATGAATAATATGATAATTCTTTTCATAGAATATATATCTAAAAACATTAAATGAATTGCTGAAATAAAAGTATAAATTACTTAAAGATATTAATAAAAAATTAATAACTATGAAAATTCATTCTTGTATTACCCAAAACAATTATGTTACAAAATTGATTTCGTATTATGTTAGAGATTCTAAAAAAATTATAATATCAATTTTATTTCAGCATACATTTCCCCTGGATTTCAATAATATCTTCAATTTAATTTGAAACATAATCGATGTGATACAATGTTTTAAATTTAAAACTGCTAATTCAAATTCACTATTCAAAACATTTAATTGCCTGTTTTTGTCAATCATTAACTCAGTAATAGGATTTCCGTTTACATGAAGTTGTTAACTTTCAATAAACTATATATATATATATATATATATATATATATATATATATATATATATATATATATATACACAAATTATTCATTGTCTCTGCCATTATTGAGATTCTCGCATAATAATAATTATTTAATAAATCTTTTTTTTTTTTTTTAATTTTCCAACAAAACAGAAATGGGGAATCACTTTTTTCATTTATTCAACTAAGAGATTTGCCGAATTAGGATATTTTAGGAGATTCAAATCTTTTTTTACAACATCTTTATGAGACACTTTTCTACAATTTCTTTTCAATTTTACATAAATCTATTTTTGATAGTATTTAGGAATTTTTCTCGTTTTTTATACTTCTAGAAAGTAATTAGTTTAAAATGAATGCATAACGGAGATGAACTTGAAACTGAAGCAATGAGCTTTTACAATTCGTCTGAGCAATGAAAATATAATAATCTTACATTTTTAAATCATTACAAACATTTCACGATACTTGCTTGTTCTCACTTGTCAAAAATCAATTAAATAATCACACAGTTTTAATTTAAGAAATATAGTAAGCTTCATTTAATAACTGATTTGATCCCTTTCGTGATTTCATACATCAAAATATTCTGAAATTTTAAAATTTAATCAAATGAGTTCATTCTATATTTATTTTTCAGTTAATCTATGAGTAATACTATTCGTACACAAAATAAAAAAAAGAATAATTGTCTTCACTTTTGATTTATTAAATACTATTAGTTCTCGACAGGAAAATATTTTTCAATTCAACTTGAAGTTAGTAAACATCTTCTTCTTCTTTCTAGTTGCAAACCATCTCTGAAAATGCTGAAAATAAATTTAACAGTATAAATTAATTATGAAATTTGTGAAACTAATTGTTTTCATACATATTCTCATTCAATATGTATAATGTTCTTAATAATAGAACATTATGGATTAGAATATTTTTATATGTATTGTTTATTGTAAATATACAAAACTATTTATTTGCATTCTTTTACCAAGCATTAGCAAGCTCTTCCTCTAAAATTGAAATTTTAAAGTAATATATATATATATATATATGCCGAAAAGGAAGAAACTTTTGAAATTTTAAAATTTCGATTTAGTTCATCATGGGAGGCATAATTCACGTTCAAAGAGTCAGTGGGTAAGTGGTAAGAAATACGTCAGTTTACATCGTAACACAAGAGCAGAAGAGATAAACATTTTTCCCTTCTGTGGTTTTACAATGAGATTTTGATAGGGATTTCTTTGATTCAAGGGCAAGATTTCGGTTTTTAGTAGAGAAGGAAAGTAGAGAAAGTTCGAAATCTGATTGCTCCAATAAACTTCTATATAAACCAGCTCATACGTCTACGAAAAGCTCGAATTCTGATTGCCCCAATAAACTGTCATATAAATCGGCGCATACGTCTATCGAAAAACTCGAATTCTGATTGCTCAAATAATCCACCATATAAATTGACGCATACTTCTAACGAAAACTTCGAATTCTGATTGCTCTTAGAAACCAACCATATAAATTGACGCCTACGGCTATCGACAAACTCGAATTCTGATTGCTCCAATAAGCCATCATATAAATCGATGCATGCGTCTACCGAAAAGCTCAAATTCTGATTGTTCCAATAAATTACCATATAAACCAACACCTACTTCTTGCGAAAAGCTACGTCAACATATATTGTAAGCAATTATTGAGATATAAAAATTTAATAAATATATCGAATTAAAAAATGATCATAGAAAGTTAAATAAAATTATTTTCAAAACATTAACTGCAATTATTGACCATAAAGTGCCAATCTTAATGAATAAAACGCAATGAAATATAATAAATTCTCACTAAGCTATCCATTGGAAATACTATGATTATTATCAAAATTTAAAGCAGAAAAATTAATCAATTTAAAGCAATGCAGCAAAAAAAAAAAAAAAAAAAAAAAAATTAAAAAAAAAGGAAAATGTCCAAAAGTTTTTTTTTTTTTAATAGATCTTAGTTATTACTTGTTTAATACTTTTTTTTAAATGCATTTGTTATATTTGTATTTCTTGATGTTAATTACTTTTATTCCTTATTGGGTTCCACTGAATATTTTTCCTGTTATCATTTATATTTCATTCTTATCTGAAAACAAACTCACATCTGTTTTGCTGCATTTATTTTAATGTTAATAATAAAATATTTGTTTATTAAAAAAAAACCCTCTTTTCCCCAAAATGTTGCAAAATTGTATTTATTCTGAATTTTTCATATTCTATTTCGAAAGTAAATTATGCTTTTATAAGAAAGTCTTATCCTTTAACACAAAGTGGAAGTCGATTAACTTCATTTCATGAATAGTAACACATGTCTTAAAAATGAAATCTAGGATTTACGCAAACGAAAATAAGCTTGGAATAACTAAATTACTTTTTAATACATCATATTGTATTGTATCAGATTTTACAATCTGTATCTTTTTCTTCATCTATTCTATAAAGAATGAGGAAATAATTTCTCTGAATGTCGTCTTGTCTTGTCTGCTGCGTATATGGTAGAATCTCTGTCCAAAAAATATAGTAGAAAAACATTCATAATTTTACATTTGCAAAATACTTGATCGTATAGCATTTTCGATGAGTAAAATTAAGTCATTATTTTTATTTTTTATTAATGTAAAAAATATCCCTTTTTCTTCATTGATAGAATCCTAAGAGTTATTCGAGACTGTTTAAGGGCATAAGGAGCTTTCAAAGGAAAGCTTTCCCATTTCCTCTTTGTAATAATTTTATTTCATCATAGTACTCACTTTTGATTAATTAATTTTGATAATTTTGAGATTGCTAAGTAAATTAATAAAATTGATTTAATATAAAATAGCAATTGTTTGATGATCAGTAAACTCTAACATAAACCGTTTCCATTTTATTCTAAATAATTCTTTCTATTTAACATTTTGCATATTGAACATGAATGAGACAGTAGTTCTGTGTTTAAATCTGGAAAGGTTTGATTTTTTAGTATTTATAAATATTATTCAATAATAATACTCGTTGAAAAATACATAAATTATAATTTATTCATTTATACAATATTCTATGAATATATGTCTCCACAATGCTGAATTCATTCAGAATTGTAAACATAAATATATTATGTTATAGAAAATGAATTGTTTCAAAAACCTCCTCACAAAAATGATTAAAAATATACTTCAAATGTCTATATAGCAATCAACTATATAAAAGTAATCCTTATATAAAGGCAGTAAATGATAATATCTAGAAAATTTTCCAAAATTTTGTTGGCATTTTGTTTTTTAATAGCATTAAAATAAAATATTAGCAAAAATTTTGAAGTCCTTTCACTAGTATGTTAAATTAGTACTTGCTATTTCGCCAAAGATCAAACCTAAGATACTCTTATTACCATCCTTATATAATTTCAAGCCAGGGTTTTCCCTAAATTAAACGAAATTCGGGAGAAATTCATGTTATTGCAAAGAGGGGAATCTCAGACAAATAGAACAACTCTCGCGTTCTATAACTTTTATTTGTAAGCCTATGTGAGCGAGCACAAATAGCAGTGGGTCAACTGGCAATATTACAGCTAGATATATTTGATAGATAATTGTGTAAGTCAGGACTAATAGGGTATAATTTATAGGATATTAGAGAAAGTATATCGTTGAACTAAACTGAGATTCTTCAAAACAAGAATTGTTGTCTAATAGATTCCATGAAACAGTTTCAGCTCGCAGTATTCTAATTTTTGAAGATATTAGTGGAATCGGTATTTGCAATCTCATAATTGATACTTACCCAGTTAGATGAAAGCATTTGGTAATCACTTGCCAATGTGACAACTTTGGTACAAAAATAAGGGCTCTAAAAATATTGGAATTTTTATTCTCTTTCAGAAACTTATATAAAAAGATCCTTCCAGAAAATGTTTTACGCTGTTGGAATATTTATATAAAGCGAATCAATCAAATGAATTCTTTCTTTGCAGTGTTATCAGATGCATCGAGCGCAATAATTCTGTTTCTATTGTTTATTTAACAATTTTCTGTTTGCTTACAATTTTCTGTTTCTATTGTTTATTTAACAATTTTCTGTTTGCTTATTATTGATTTTTGTAAGAGTTTTATGTGTATATACGCCGTCAGAGTTAACTACATGTGGTTCGTAATTTCTTGTGACGTAAATTCATTTTTCATTATCCAGCTTGTTAAACTCCTAGCACCATAAACCCACCGGAGCCAACTGCTGGAACAATACACACACAGTCATTAAATATGTGATTTTTAAAGACACTATACTACCACAACATGAAGACAAACATTAGACTATTGAGCGATTTAACCGTTTGGAGGAATTCCTCACAAGATGTGCCTTGTTTAATCGTTTCTATTTCATCCAATAAGAGAACCACTATTAACTCACTTACACCAAATTTGTACTGATATTCATAGATATTTACCAGAAAATAATCGTAAAATTCTATATTATTGGACTAAACATTTAGAACTTCACTTAAAACATACAGAAAATAAACAATGCTAATAATTCCCCGTTTCGATGAAAAAACATTATTAATTATCAAAAACAGTATTTAACGATCCTTCTGAAAAGGAAAGGGCAAATTCAAAGCTATTTAAGTTCAAAATCCCTGAGCAATTTAAATTACGAATTGCAAGGGTCTTTTTTTTTAAAAAAAAAAATAAGAATATGGTTTCCTTTTTCGTTTTGTGAATTTAATTTTTACTAATGTTCGCATAAACTAAATGACATGTCTAAACTCATCTCATTTTTAACTAAAATAAAAAAAATAAAAAGTAATTTAGAAATAAACATCAGGATTTGCTTTTCTTCAAAGCAGTCACAGAATACAATGTTTTTTTACAAGACATAAAACTTCAAAATCCCCTTTGAAAAAAATGAAAATTGGTTCCTAAATCTATTCTAACAGTGATAAATATAACTATTTATGAAATAGTACTATCAAATGAAAAAATAAGGCTGATGGACACTTTAAACATAATAATTAATTTACAACATATTTAAATTCACTGTGGCATCAATTTAGAAGAACCACAATTGATTTCTGTGAGTTGATTCAAAGTTGATTTCAGGCACTTGATTTCTTCCACTCTGTTTGAGTGAAACGTTAAAATTATGTCATCTCAGAGTAATTTGAATAATAATAATAATAAACTTTTTTTAAAATTTTATAGTCTGTACTAAAAACTTTAAAACAGGCCTTAATAATAAATAATAGATTTTGGACAGTTACAAAATGTACCATTAAATAAACCAAACTGAATAAATATACCTAGTTAAACCATCACACTTGCAGATGCGAACTCTGTGGCCAGATGTAGACTTATAATTCAGCCCTCTAAGAAGCCTTTAATCACTGACTTTGATTTCCCAAGAAATGCAAGGACCACACTGGCTAGATTAAGAAAAAATCACTATAAGGGAATGAAGATCCTTTTTGATGGGGCAAGAATCTCTATTTACTGCAAGAACTGCCCGGAAACTCAGCTCACACCGAGACACATCTTCGAGTACACATCTATTACCTCGGATATCTTAAAGCTTGGCTGGTTACTACTGATGGATCCACTTCGGGAAATCCTTTACAGCCCTTAACACCAAAGCTAGTGGCAGTGGTCCTCCGGACCTTTGACTATATCTGAGACTTTCTTTACTCACTTTTTGCATTGCCATGGACAAGACAACAACAACAACTAAATAAATTGTCATTCACTATTCATAATTTCCCCTTATATTTATAATTGCACGTATAATATTGATAAAAATAATTTAAGTTGCGCCTCGACTACTCTCAATTACTCAATAATATTGAAATATAGTAAAAAGAAGAAATGGTAGTTTCAAAATTTTAAATAAATCCATTATCCCACTCTTATCGATACAAATCAATAATTATCTTTTATGAAAAATGTCTTTAAATAATAATGCTCTTTATATAAACAAAAGTTAATATTGCATCGACTTGAAAAACAGAATCTCTTTATAAATCTAATTTTTGTTTGCACAAAAATCTATAAAGCAATTAAATCAACAAACTCTAATCTCAATGACAAATAAATTTCCGCAAATTAATTTCAAAATTCATTTGAATCTAAGTAATTAGCTTATATCTAGAGCTGAAAATGCATCGTTTTAACGATTTCTTATCATGAATCTAAATTTAAATCATGGTAACCGATAAATCAGGTCACTTTAAGAAAATTTATTGGCTATTAAGGGCATGATTCTAAACTATTTCCCGTTGTGAGTGACAGCACTATTAAGGCCGTTAAGATTGTTTTATGGTGAATCCTGATTTATTTGCTAAAATGGTTGCTAGGACTTCGGCTAATTAGTTCGTTATTATCGATGATGATAGTTAATGAACATGGTAGGTTAGGAAAGGTTATATTTTTATTCATTTCAAAGCGTTACCATGGTTATACTTAGATACTGTTAGAGATCAGCATCTGAAATTAGTGTGTGGAGAAATTTCTCTTAGAAATATTTCGATATTTTCACTACAATAAGCTGTTGAAGATATTTAAAATTTTGATCGAAGAAAACTAGATGCAATTTCTCAGAAAAGTAGACTTTATTTAAGTATTTGATTATTTTTTTAGTTTTCATAATGAAATTATTAAATTATTTTTTTAATCTTATTAAAAATCTTTAATAGAATAAAGTTGATGCGAAATTATTTGTGGGAAGTTTGAGAAACGAGTTTCTTCATTTTTGAGCTTTTTCCATCATTTGTCGAAGATTGGAACATGATAACTTGTTATAAATCTTTCGAGTGGCAACTATTATTTTAACAAATCACAACTAAATCCACCTTATGTCATTTTTTATAAATAAATGTTAAATAAGTTTAGTAAAATATGATATAACTCATTATAATATCTAAAGAAAGTTTCATCTAATTCTTTTTCCGCTTTTACCTGGAACGTAGAGGCTTCACTGATTGTACAGAAAAACTTTAGATATTTTGAAATAAGATATATAATTTATTGTAATCGATCTTTTATAAATAAAAGTCAACAACTATTATCAATTAGTATTTTTTCTTATCATCTGAGAGAAAAAAAAAAGTAAAAGGATTGCGTATAAACATTTTTAAAATGACATAAAGGCTTTAGTAATGTTTTAAGTATTTAAATTTTAAAGAATTTAAGTTTTGGCAATTAAATTTTTGATATTAGACATTCAAAACATGTTTTTTTTTTTTTGCTGTTATCTTCATATTTTCTCTAATTTTATTTATAGATAATCAACAAAAAAGTAGTGAAATTCTAAAAATGCATTCTGCAATTCCAGTTCGCACAAAACTATCCAGTATGTTTTATAATTTAGCAAATTATTTTTAATTGGGATAATTTATTTATATACACTTTATAAATAATCGGATTTGCAAATATCAAACCATAGAATTTATATACACTTTATAAATAATCGGATTTGCAAATATCAAACCATAGAATTTATATACACTTTATAAATAATCGGATTTGCAAATATCAAACCATAGAATTTATATACACTTTATAAATAATCGGATTTGCAAATATCAAACCATAGAATTTATATACACTTTATAAATAATCGGATTTGCAAATATCAAACCATAGAATTTATATACACTTTATAAATAATCGGATTTGCAAATATCAAACCATAGAATTTATATACACTTTATAAATAATCGGATTTGCAAATATCAAACCATAGAATTTATATACACTTTATAAATAATCGGATTTGCAAATATCAAACCATAGAATTTATATACACTTTATAAATAATCGGATTTGCAAATATCAAACCATAGAATTTATATACACTTTATAAATAATCGGATTTGCAAATATCAAACCATAGAATTTATATACACTTTATAAATAATCGGATTTGCAAATATCAAACCATAGAATTTAAGTCAATCGGAATTAAAGAGAAAAATGAATTCAAAGTAATTGAAGCATGTATTATGTTATGCGGAAAGAAAGTGTAGAAAGTAAAAACTATCGGAAATGCCAGCCAATAAGACTAAAATGAAAAATAAGGATATCAAATAGAATTAAAAGGAATATTATTATAAAGGCTCATAAACAGTTCTAACAATATTGTAAAATTGTTGAATTAAAATTTGCTAACGAAATACTATTTTTCATCATTTTAGAATTAAAATTGTTATTGCAAAACTGATTAATTCTTGCTTTGTTGTTTCACAAAAAATTTCTCGCTTAAAGGCTGTTTCACTTATTTTCAAACGAATTTACAACTTTTCTCTTAAGACAATAATTTTCGTCACTCCCTATAGAATACTAATTGAAAATTTTATCACCTGAAAAAAATTTGATAAAATGCAACGATGTGTGTATGTATATTCACGGCCTACTTTTTTTAATAAATGAAAAATTATTTCAAAACTAATTTATTATTTAAGACGGACAGACAGAAAATTATTAAATTTCATTGAATGGACTCATTTTATTAATCACTTCTCTATAATATATTTTGAATGAAACTAATGTTTAAATTTTTAAAATGAAAATACATTGTAGAATCTCATTTTGCAAGAGATATGATTGTGATAAAGTATAAATAGACATTATTAACAACCCTGCGCATTAAATACACGGTAGCCACCACTTAATGTGATCATTCCCGAATTTACAAATTTTGATAAAAATAATCAGTTTAAAATCATGTCAAGAAGTATCACATCAAGAGGAAACTGACAACTCCAACTCACCCGTAGGTACATAGATAAAACTAATTGTCTTGACCACCGCGAAAGCAACACTGGCGAGAAATGTGGGTGAGTCCTAAGGGTTATCCCCGGCCACGGCATAGCCCTTCCTTAAAGAAGTATATCTCGTCATCGATAGGAGGTAGCCCACTCTTTCTGTACCGACCAGAGCGGTGAGAAATAACCATCATCCTGGACACTTCTCATCCTCATTTTTGACTTGCCCTTCTAGTGAGATTTACATGAATAGGAAAGAAAAAAGATGACATGCTTTAGATCTATCTATGATTTATTTTTAAAATATATCAATGGAAATGTAATAATCTATTACTTATTGACAGTTACTCCTTAACAATGCACTTGTATATTGTTCATTTTTCTAAATTTGCTAAACAGCTATGGAAAATTTCAAAGTAGGAAGTGCTGGACACTTTTCAGTGTTCTTTGGAAAGATTTTGGTTTTGTTAGAATCATCAGGTATAGTTTAATTTTAATAGTTATATTAACGTACCGTTTTAAAGCAGCGCTAGGGCTATTTTGGGACGGATCTCGTAATTCTGAGCCGCTGTCAGATGACGAGGACGACACCAGAGCTGGCATCCCCCCTCTCCATACCACGCCACAGCAGCGAGAGGGCGTTTATACCGGACGGTCTTAATGTGTACCAGATCCTCTTTCACGACGGTTCTTCGGTGGAATCGGGTCACGAACCTGAAACCCTCCGGTTCCGAGGCCGAGACCTTACCACCAGGTCTCCACCGCCCCTGCAGAATCATCAGGACTCACTGATTAGTGGTGCTTGCAAAAATCTGAAAATATTTCCAAATTTTACAAAGAGGCTATGAAAAAAATTGAGTTTTATTGTTTCTATTCCTCCAGCTATATCATTTTAGATAAACTTTTATCTATATAAGGAATTTCAATTTTGTCTTTTTTATAAAAAGACGCAATTTCAGAAATTATAATTAAGAATCAGCATTTATCAATTTCCAGATTGTTCAAAGAATTAGATTATTAGAGTAATGATCTAGTTACTTATATCACCATATCCTTTCATCTAGTGCATCGCTATTTTCTCTAATATTTTATTATTATGCATTCTGTAAATATAAACATGAAGTTTTTGAAATTTCAATTATCATATTTACAAGTGAGCAGAATATTTAAAAAAAAGCATTAAAATTTAAATAACTAATTGTAGCAACAAATAGAACGAATGGACACTTCACTGAAGTACAGAAAATTATATATTCGCAATAGATATTCCTCTTATTTATAACAAAATAAAAAATAACATAAATAACATAAAATAACATAAACATAAATAACATAAAATAACATAAACATAAATAACATAAACATTATATAACATAAATAAAAAATTTGCCTACAGGATTGAATTCTTATAATAAAAATAAATATTGTCTGCTTTCAAATGTTGACGTTTTAATGAAATTTATTCTTTAATATGTAAATAACTTTCTGCGTTTGATTTTTGCTCCTAAAACATTAATCGACATAAGTCATTGAATTGTAGCAAAATGTTCAAGCCAACAACATAAATTTTGAGAGGCTTTTAAATATCACTGATTTTTAGTGAAATAATAACTTATGTAAAAAAATAATGTGTCTTTATTTATAATATAAGAAAAGAAAAGGGAGCATTGCATGCCGCATCAGGAATTTTTCATTTGTCTTATTTTTTCAATAATTATTTTTGTTGACATTCTTGAACATTCTATCCAATCAAATTTATGATAAAATTATTTATAGACATTTAAAAAAGATGGCTGTTTTCAACATATTTGGAGTTACTGTATTAGAAATTGAAATATATTCCAAAATAGAACGCATTAAAGATGGCAGAAGTGTTTGTTAAAGTAAATTTGCCTTTATGGATATTGATCGAAATTCTGAATGTATTTTGGCAGAAAAGAAATGGTAATAGTTACAAACGAAAAATTTTCAATTACTTTTTGAAGTGTGTAGTTAGCTCATTTGAATATCAAATATGGATGATAAAGGCATACTTTGAATTAAATGTATTACAATTTGCAATAAATATAAGCAAGAAAATCTCATTTAAATCTTATTAGACAGCTAGAAATTCATAAATGAAAGAGTTACATTCGTTTTCATCAATTCAAATGTATGCTAACTAGTACAAAATTTCATGAGTTTTATTTTCGTAATAACTTTCTTAAGGATTTATTAGTAAAATACTAACGGAAAAAATCTATAAATTATTTCACTTAATTATGGTAGGAAAAAGACCTATAGTTTTGGATATCTCTGTAAATTAAATAACCTTTTATATAAAGTGAATGTTTTAAAATAATTGTTCACTCTTCACTTTTAAACCAAATTCTTTCGACACTGTTGATCATCATTTATTCTAATAATGTCAATATCTGGTATTTTTAATTTGATCAAAATTTGAAAAAAATTTATGTATTCTTCTCTATGGATTATGACTAGTATTTTGTATACCAAAGCAATTAAATAAAATAGCTTTCATTTTCAAAACAAGTTTATTCATTAATAAAAAAAAATGTTTAGTTTCATAACTGACGTAATGAAAAGTAAAAATAGTTTTCATCAAGATTTGACCAAAACTTCTGCTTAAAAAAGGATTCAAAGCTGTTCTAGATCTCAACAATATTTTATAAATGAATATGATAAAACGAGTATACTGCATCAAAAATTTCATTTTTGTCAGATTGTTGCTATATGTAGAGAAGTATTTGTGTAAAAGTCTCGAATATCCTAAATATGCCTTAATATAAAACTGTATATATTTTAGGAAACAAATTCTGCAATATATTTTAAAATATTATTCGATTATATTTACGATCAAGCTAAAAAATGTCGTAACTTCCTTCGCAATTCAATGATATTACATGACAAGAAATTTCATCTTTCGTGTTTTCAATACAATAAACATTTTTCTTTCCTACATGTTATGCAATTGCAATTGAATAACATGGCTTAAAGAATATGAATGGAATGGAATTTTATTCTATTCCATTCATAGTCCTACAACCGTGTTATTTTGTAAATGCAATTTCTCTATTTATATGAATGGGTTCTCCAGCTTAAAACCGTTTCACAAAGAGAGCAAGTATATAGAGAATAATAATAAACTTTTAACAATAGACGTTTCGATTGGTTTATATGGACAATAAATTCTAAAATTTTATCAATATCGTATAATAAATGAGCTCTCATCCGTAAGCTTCAAATAAAGGAATAAATTGATATCAGGAATTGTTTCTGAGAAATATGCGTTCTACCATTTTGAAATTCTAGAAAATTAATATCAATATTCATATTGAATTGTATTTATCTCAATATGTTATTGCACATGCAGGCACAGAATACGTAATTTGAATATAAATGAAATAATAGGAAAAAAATACAATTTAAAATGTCTTTAGATGTTAAAAATGTTATCTTATTTAATTTAAATAACGAACTCTTCCTTTTTAAAATAATTCTAGTTCTTTTTATAAAAAAATGTATTTAAAATTGCTTATAAAAATGTATATATAATTGGTGTTAACTGAAACAGACACCGACGGAATCATTGGATGTTTGAATAATTACACAAAGTTTTTTAGTGCAATTAACAGCTGGAAAATATTGACTTTTTCCGAAAATATTCTAAGCTAAATATCATCAAATTTGCTGTATATTTATTCATGTTTAAAATAAATACGAAATAACAGATATTAATATGTAGGTAATATTCTGAAATGGACTTAAAATATTTTTCGAATTTAGTTTACTTATAAGTAGGTAATAATTTATTTCAGAGAAATGGAATGAATGTTGGAAGTGACTGGACTGTTTCAAACATCAAAAAGTTGAATTATATTTGCGATAATATATTTGTACGTCTACATCTTCTTTCGGGAGCTTTGAGCGCACAAATAGAAATTAATGGGAATTCATAAAACATATTACTTTTTTTTCATAAATCAGCTATATTTTTAGATGTTTCATAAATTTTTACAATGCCATTGTTTAAATATTTTATTTTATATAATTCAAAGAACTTCATAAATCAGTACTTAACATTTGTACACTAATAAATCTTATTTGAAATACACTTGAAAAAATAATCGAATAAAATATTTATAGAATTACGTGAAACATAAATTCCAAATTTATAGCAATTATTGAATATGCTTAGTAGTAGTATCAATATGATTAGAAGTAGTATCAATAAATAACGCATACAGTTTTAAAACACTAATAAAAAATGAAGGGAATAACAGTATAAAATAGAAATATAAAAGTAGAAATGAAAATATTACAGTTTATTACTCTACGACATTACTGTAATTCAAATTGATGCATTTGTCCCAGCACGGAATCAGTTTGGTAATTCCGGTCTCAAATAACACCGATGGTCCGTTCCAGGTCGTCGTCAGAATCAAACTTTGATTAGTCAAGTTACCACTTTATATGTCCAAACAGATAAAAATCTGAGAGTACCAAGACCGGGCTGCATGATGAGGACAAAAACTTCCCAAACTAATCTGCACAGTTTTGCACGAACGAAGGGACCGTCGACTGTGTTTTATTCATTCACTTCCATTCCATTTTTTTATTATTGTCTTCAAAATTATGTGTGATACCTGTTGATACCTCCTCATAAAGCAAGTATTTTTTAGAATTTGTTCATCAAATTCATGATGATGAAGGCCCTCTATAAACATAAAATTTCTTGGTGAATTTCTACCTGAAACAGTCACAACGAAACATGAGTGCTGTTAATTATTTACCTCATTATAATGGGCCAATGCATTTACTGATAAAGCATGAAGCGGCTCAATAAAATCGTCAATGTGCGAAAGAGATCAGTCAAGGTAATGAAGATGAAGCTCAGCTTCTTTAACGAAGAAGAAGGATCCCTAATTTTTAATTGACTGGAAAGTGGTGAAACAGTTAATATTTAGATACAGATGTTATTAAAGTTTTGAAACCAAGAATAGAAACATATCTTCAATTTTTCCTCATAGATAGCATAAATGGAGAGAATTGCTCTAGTATAAAACTAAACTGCATGTGTGCAAGAAAACTTTCAATCTGAAAAAAAATCACCTTGAAGAATCTCTTTACAATCTTGTAATTTACTATTTGACTCGCATAATTTGTGATACTAAAAGATCATTAGTTCACACAAAAAATCAGATTCTGTGGGAAGCTAGATCCATTAGCAACGTAAGTTCTTATGCATTAAAGTCTTTCATGCGTTTTCACAATTTAATGATATTATGCCTAGGATTGTATTAATATTACGAAAAAAATGTAATTATCTTAATCTTGCAATTATGTATATATGAAATTAATGCTTGTAATTAATTTTAATCAGTAAGTATATAATTAAAATTTATGAATTACATACTTACTGAATGAATTGTAATTAATAGTATGAAAAAATGCATGAATTGTACTTTAAATGCATATACAATTCATAAAAAAATGTATGAATTGTACATTAAATGTACTAAAAGTATGAATTGTAATTAAAATTTTCTGTGATTAAATATATTCACTAGATAAGTCAGTACTCAGTCATAAGTCTTCACTCCATATTTACACATTATTTAACAAACATAGCAGCAATAATTCAATTTCCCTAAATCATGACATTCATCAGGATTGATTCGTTATTTGCTTTTCAGATATCTAATAATCATTGATAAAGTGCTCTCTTAAGGAGGATATTTTCAATAATATCTGCCATTTCATTCAGGAAATTGAAAACCAGAATTAATCCGGAAATTTATGGAATTTCTGATTCACCGGAAAAGACATTACTGACAAACCCGGAATTTCAAGAAAATGTTATCAAATCGATATATTCAAAGTGAAATGCTTATTTAAATCTTCATGTAGAATTATGGGTCATTACGATTCTTTATTACCTAAAACTGAAATTAATTTAGAGCATAGAAGCATTTCGCATCAGAAAGAGAATATCATTTGATTGGAAGTGGAATTTAGTGGAAATTAATTAAGAATTCGGCAGTTCACTTTATTAAATAATAAGACAAAAAATTATTCAAGATGGAAATGATAAAAGGGTAGAAATGGAAGCTTCGATAAATTGTTTGACAGAATTCCCATCCTACATCAAAATTCAGTTCTGATCTTAAATAATTAAAATCATTAGAAAATTTTACTTTATAAATATGGTGCAGTTTCAAGTGTAACTATGCATAAATTTTTTGAATTAATTATAAATTTTATGTTATAGAATGAGTATAAATCACAAAATTTATTTTAGGGATTGAAGCAAGTAATGAGAAAATTTAAAATGTAATAATTTTTCTTCTTAACGATATATTAAAAATTATTAATAATTAAACCAATTAATATTTTTTTAAAAAAAATTGAAAAAAAAATTAAGTAATTTACAACAAAACATTTTACTTTTGAAATTTTATTCAATTTTTTTTATTAGTTCATCGAATGTTCGATATTATTCTTTTCCCTTAATTTTTGAAAGCCAATAAAGAAGCATTCTGCTTATTATCTGCATAGTTTATACAAGAACTCAAAAAATGAAATTAAAATACCGCCAAAGTAAGCAGTCAATTTGAAACAGATTAATTATATGAGGCTTAATACTTAACTATTTAATACTTAAATTCTTAAAGGAAATATGATATCTTAGAAATTGACTGCCTTAGGAAAATTCACGAGTTCATATATTTAATAAGTAATACAAAATCAGGTTAAAATAGCAGGTTAATAATTTATTTAGGTCACCAACTTTGATAAGCTACATGTTACTGAGGCAATTTGTTAGTTGCGTGTTCATATCACGTCCGGGTCACCAATGTGGCAAATTGCTAACAGCGAGGGGCGAACCTGCGGTACTAGCGTCCATAGCCGCGTAACATAACCACTAGACAAAAGTGATCACTAGAAACTGCTAACTGGCTTATGAAGCTAGCGCCACATTACCATAAGAAAAAATGTTATTTTGAAATCTATTTTCGCAATAAACACAGCATTTTAATTCATAAGATATAATTGGAAAGTGACGATATTTATTGGTAAATAAAATAATTGGTAAAACCTGTTCATTTGCAGTAGTTGGGTGTGGTACTTATGCCAAAATTTTATCTTGTGATATCTTTCAAAATTGGCGACTGTTTGGAGCGCAATACAATTGATGATGTATCCATTAATTCTTAATTATAATTGATGATGTATCCATTAATTCTTAATTATAATTGATGATGTATCCATTAATTCTTAATTATAATTGATGCTTTTATCTATGAATTCTTAATAAAAATTTACAAAATCTGCACAATAGTTATGCCTCGGAAAGTTTCTCATATAGGAAATGTTCAATGCAATAGTTATTGTGAAATTTCTCTTGAAAATAAACATTGATTTAGCAAGCAATCATTGATAGTGTTTACAGATATCAGCAATAGTCAATGGAAATAAAAATTTTCTGATTTGGTGCTATGGTTCCAGCTAAAGGATCCTAAAGATTTTTCTCTTTAAAAAATGCACAATAACGATTTTTTTTGTCTCGAAAGGGAGGTAGTGAAAACCGTGCGTGCATTCAGAAACAGAAAACTCTCTCACATACTCTCTAATAAACTTTGATGGCATTGGCGCACAATAGATAAAAAATATCATCTTTTGGACTCAAATTTAGCATGCTTATTGAATCTATCGTGTCTCCTTGGCGAGTCACTTGACGATTAATCCCTGGCAAGCGTTAATAGTATTCAAAAAACAAATTAGCCTTTTAAACACGTTTTTCTCAAACTGAATGAAGCAAAAATTTGACACAAAATTCTATTCGTAATCACAAAATCCCATATCAAATTTTATACATATAATTCATTGCATTTTTGAATTATCGCGTTTACATGTTTCTAAAAGTACAAACCTAGACAGTCAATCCATGATTAGATTTAGTTCATAATTTGACAGGGGTCTACATTATAGATGATACGTCTGTATACCGAATCTTATCTATCTAGCTCTCTTCATTTTGTAGCTATCGTGTTAACTTATATTCGAACAGCCGGATATTTGAACTTCTCAATGTATTTTACTCAACATTTGATAGAAATGTGTATATTTGACGTAAATATCGTACACCAATTTTCAAATGTCTAGCTTAAAGCGTTTTTGAGTTATTTTTGTCACAGACAGAAAGACGGACATTTTAGAAAAAGTAACTTTCGAAATCAGGGATGTCTAAAACGCGGAGATTCGCCAAAATTCGAAATCCGAATTGTTCGATTATAACTATACGTTCTATATACTACTTAAACAAGAAATTAAAAGCAGGTTAATCAGTCTGTATGCGAGACTCGTTTATTGATTATTCTAATTATTTTAAATTCATACATTATTTACATTTTGCTATCGTAATTAAAAAGTGCGTAACAAAAATAAATACATTAGATTCCAAAATCAATCATCCTTATTCCATTCTGCTTACTTTGACGAATGCATTGATTTCCATACTTTAAAAGTTATTTAAGACATTCTGAAAACGATCATAATACCGAAAGCTATTCTTACTCCAAATTTAAATGCAAGTAATATTAAGTCAAAGATCCTTAATATAAAGAAAAATAATGGTCCTTGTGTAGAAAACTCCATTAGGTTTGATAAAAATGATCTGTAGTAATATTATTTGATGATTTAGACTCATATAATTAACATGCCATTTGGTTTAAATCCAAATCATTCGAGCTAACCTGCATTCTGAATCCTTTTATCAGGACACTGAATCACCAAAAGTCGTATCTGCTAACAATACAAATTAATGAACTTACATTAAGAAAATAAACTAACTAATTAGAACATGGATGATAAAAATAGTTATCTTCTGAGAGATAAAATTGGATATTATAAACGAGGTAATTATTCCCAATTTGTCGTAAATCAGCGGAGTAAACCACGCATTGAATCCGCTTTAATTTCTACTAATTAGCTAGATATTGAGTTGAAAATATCCGATGAAGTTAAGTGGGTTTTATTTCATTGTGTCTTGAAACCATTCTACGTTATATTTCTATGTCAAAGTGAAAATAGTGAATACAGTGAATGCCTATAAGACTCTGTTTCAGTTAATGTTTTATTACAACTTTTCCGGAGTTTGATTACAATGAAATTTTTATAGTTTAATAAGAAAATCGTGATTCCAAGATTGCATTTCAGCAGTCATCATTATGAAATTATATTATTCCGAATTTTTACTTTGTTGAGGCTGAAAAAGCAAGAAATTTTGTTTGTAGACTAAAAGTCTTTTTTTTTTCATTTATTTATTTATATTTCACTTTGAAGAAATTTTTATACTAGATAATTTTTAATATTTTCGGTGCTTTTGAGATTTTTAATCACTTCCAAACTCTTCTAATTTAAAAATTAATTAAATTACTTTCCAAATACATACTAAAAAGCTCTTTATTTCTTTTATCATTAATTAACATTTTTAAAATTAATACAATTTTTAAAATCCTTTCATCTATTTAATTTAATAATAGACAATAGAATTTCTTCAAAAAAAAAAAAAAAATAAACGATACATAATTTTGAAAAAAAAAATTAATTTCTTACGGCACATTTTTTAAGTAAACACTTGAATTGAATTCAAAATATCCTCGAAAGTAAATGAATGTACACAAATCGACATTTACTTTCTCGAAATGCAAATGATATACATTAAATCTTTTTAAAAAGTGGCTCTAGTTTTTGAATTTTCTAATTAGATAAAAAAAATTACATATTTTATACATTATATGCATGCTTGCATAGGGTACATATGCATACTTGGATAATATATGAATTAAAACTTATACAAAACATCTACAGGACAGACGGACAGGCCTATAGCTACCAAATTTGACAATCAGTTCCTTTTTGGATGGTATATACTGACTAAGAATATAATGTTTACATTTTATTATGGATTCAACAAATAAATCAAAATTTCAATGGTATTCTTCAGTATTTTCCGTGAGGATTTCCTATTTTGATCCTCTAAAACGCATGTTAAAATAAATACATTTTTGCAATGCACAATCATATATTTTTATGTGTATTCTTTTTGCTTGAAAGCTGTAGAGTACAGTTTGGCCCAAAAGAAACTGTTTTCGTCGGCGTCCTGGCCTAAGGGTAGCAAGCTTCTGGGCGTCCCGGGTTCGAATCCTGCATCGGGATTGTTTTTCTCTACCCTGTGTTCTATCTGTGAGGTGTGTGAAAGAGCCCCCTCCCTGTAAAAAGACAAGCGTAAGTGTGTGAGTCTCATCTTAATATGAGCTAAAGTCAGACTTCTGCCCTCGGATGCTCAGGGGTCTTTACCTTCAGAAGCTACTGCACCCATCTTTCGTCAATCTTTTACTTGGTTTGAATTGGGGTTCAATCCAAGGGGATAAGCATCAACAGAAACAGTTTTAACATTTTGAGTTAACTCAAACTGATAATGCATATATTGATCATATTGATATAGCAACATATTGATCGATAAAGAACAAAATTTGACTTTTTTCTTTATTTTGTCAATTATTTGAGCCTCTCAATAAAACTGACTGTGGCCATTCGCGCGTTTTTATTTGCGTCTTAATTAATTGTCTGGAAATGTTGAAAATATTTTAAAATACGAGGTTTGGGGGGATAATTTTTTTTTTAAACCCGGAAATATTTTGTGATACCCTTTGATTATAAAAGTCATCTCATCATTCAGTCATTGCTGTCACAAACCAAAGAACGAGATGATCTTTCTGTTACCATCTTTAAATGTGAAAATTCTTGCAATATTAAATGATGACAAAAGTTACTTTCGTCAAAATATTAAATTCCCTTTAGATGATTTCAACCATCTCTCTTTGGTAACTGGTGAAAAATTCATCAATTTTTTCGATAAGCAGATTTATCTATTATTATTTGATGGGGAATTTCTCTACCGTATTTTAAATTTATTAAATTTTTGCAGTGAGAAAAGAATCTTTAAATTCAATTTCAAAGAATTTATTTTCCTCTTTTTGTAAGAGAGGATATTTGATACAAGACATTATGTTAAATACGTAATCAAAATCTCTTAATGAAGTTTGCCTTCTTGCACGAACAGTTCCTTCAAGCAGATATTTCACAAGATTCGTCACCCCATTCGATTTTTTTCTTCTGTCGTAGACAATGGTTTTCAAAGTTGCAATTCCGATATGCATTTATATTGTAACGAAACGTGTTCGAACTTGGTGCGGACTGAATGGCTCAGTGGTAGACTGCTATGAACTGAAAGCGACCGTTCACAAACTTGAATCTGCTGCAAGCAAGTTGCACAAATATAGTTTCATATTGATTTGTATTGATTTGCTTTCTGTTATTTCTCTTTTGTTCTAGAATGTTCTTATAATTTCTGTATCTTCCTAAATCTGGAAAATTCGAGCCATTTCGTCTTGTGTACAAAAACGGATGTAAGGTTTAGCTCCTTGAATAAAGTCACGAGTTAAGATTAGCCAGCGTTATCTTTGACTTTAGTTAACATGCGATTTATCTACGTGGCAATATATTTATTTTATTTCATTTTATTATTTTCATTATTTATTAATTTGCAAATTCCAACTTTTCTAGTCTTGTAACCATGTCAAAATGTTTTATTCGTTGACTAACTGTTTTATTCCTCGAGAAATTTTAATTTTTTAACAAACAAAGTTGAGAAAAATAAAAAGAAAAAAACAAGGTACTCAAAGATATACAAGAAGTGTTCAATAAAAAAGTACGAAACTTTAACCGTTAAAATATTTGCCTATGCCGCTATGGAAGAACGTATCGAGACATATAGAGATGAGATTGGTGTCACCGGCGGAGATCAGAGCATGCGCAGGAGAGAGCAGAGCCTCTTATAAAGAGCGCCGTCCAACTGACATGGCAGTGCATGTGAAGACTGGATGGCAATCATATTGCAAAATTCGACGATTTATGTCTATGGTGAGACACTCAGAAGATTAGAAGGTTCATCAAGGTTCAAGACCGCGGCTACTCACGGAGGGCATGGTTCTGCTCCATAATAACGCACGTCCACACTTCTCCAGGGTCACACACGCAAAACTGGCCAAGCAGCTCGACCATCCACTCTAGAGCCAGGACATGTCATCCTGCTTTTTTCATGTTTTTGGTCCCCTGGAAAAAAAAAAAAAAAAAAAAAAAAAAAACATCTGAAAGAGAAGCGCTTCAACTCGGACGGCGAACTCAAGGATGCTGTAAAGAACTGGATCTCGTCACGACCACAGGAATTCTCGGTACAAGGAATGCTTCGGCTCGTTAATCAATGGGATCCTTGTACTCAGGCCTATGGGGTATAACCTTGAATAATTTCTTCATTTATACCCACAGTGTCGTTTCGTACATTTTCATTTGAACATCCCTTTAACGAATTTGTAAGCGATGCATCAGATAAACCCAGGAAATGATCATGAATCGACCATCCATTGTCAGTTCCCACGAACCATGAAATATTCCCAGATGTTATATCTAACAATTGTCTTTTATTTTGAAAAATCATTGATGTAAAGAGTGCTAACCAGTTTTTATACATACATGAAGTAAATGCTTTCTGTGCAATTTATACCTTTTATTTATAATTTTCTGATTTTAAAATTTTAGTTTATTCATACAATTTGGCTTAGAGAAAATTGTTATCATATTTTGCAGAAATTTAGGCTTCTAAAGATGGAGATAGATATATAAAAAACAAAACATGATGTTTTTATTTTCTTCTTCAATTATTTGAGTCACTTAATGAAAATACATGATAAATTATTTAGTTTTCATGCATTACACCATTTTGAGTATATAGATGAAGCAATAAGGATTAAATGAATAATTTTTTTTCAAGGTAAATTACTCTTAATGGGAACACAACATAAAGCAATGAAGCAAAGAATTTGTGAATTTCAGAAAAGAAAAAAGAGTGAAATATAACCAAAGCTCTGCGTTCTTTGCGGTTTTATAAACGAAGCATTTTATTATTAACATGGACCCGATAGTATAAAAACTATAGTGCATCAGTTTATGAGTAAGTCATATAGACGTTTTGTGCTTTTCAGTAAATAATAAATAAACCAAAAAATAAGTAATAAACCAAAATATTTTTGAAAATAAATAAAATGTATGATTACGCTATTCATATATTTCAGAACAATTTTTGCTTAGAATATTAAATCGACATTCTATTGAATAGAGTTTTGTATATGAAATGTTTTATTTCATTTTAGATAATACTTCTCGAAGATTAATTATATTTCCTTGCTTTCAATAAATTGTAAATATCAGTTGCCATTAATCTATCGGTAAAAAGAATATTATAGTTGAATTGCTTTTTTTTTACATTTTCAATATGATTTGATTAAAATGTATAATAACAAACCGGTGATGATTTCAAAAAAGATATTGAATGCCAAAATTGCAGTTTTTTAGTCAGTTTTTATATTTAAATAGGGATGAAATATATGTTATATTTTATTGAAAACTTTTAGATGCGATTGGATAGAAAGAAAGTAATTTCCATCCGAAGGATATTTCATTTCTCAAATCTGGAATCTAAAAACATCTGAGAAAAATTCATTTTCTAGATAAATATTTGAAGCAAGATGTTTGGATTTTTAAAGAAATAGGAATCATATTTATTTATAAGATGCATTTTATGATGTTTATTGGTGAAATTATATTTTATTTGGTTTACTAATATAGATGAGTAATCATGATAATACTTTGGATATGTGTTTTTTGTATCTTTTATTAGTGTACTTTCGTCGTTACATTTTGCTTTTTACATTATTAAATATAAATATTTCGGTTGCAAGTATGTATCGTTCGCCCTTTTTTCTAACTTATATTAATTTATTAAAATTAAATAAATTAATTAAATATTAAATTAATTAATTAAAAATCTCGGAAAACAGAGAAGCTTTTTGTAAAAAGAAAATATTTGTCAAGTAGTTTATTTATAACTTAATTTTTTTTAATATTTCATTCAAATCTTTTTACGTTTATGATATTGATTCTTGAATGTCTCTTCAAATATGTGTATCTGAGGGATCTAAATTGTCTGTTTATTAATAGGAAATATTTCCATTGTATAAGGTTAAAAATATAAACCAATTTGTTTCAATGAAAAAAGATGCTTCTGTGTATTTAGCTCTGATTTTACACGAAATATTTCTATATTATGTAAATAGAAATGGTAATATAAATTTCTTTGTATTGACAGTGAAAGTTTAACTTCATAATCAAGCAATATTTAAAATATTTTAAGTAGTGTTCATTTTTAAACATTGCTGCTCTTTTTTGGGTGTGTGAAATGGTTTCATAAAGATACAGAAGAAAAGCCGTGAACTGTATAGCAGAATGCATCAAACAGCTTGAAGTTTGTAAAATAACATGATAAAATAGTAATAGATCTAAAGATATAGATACAGCCATTAAATTTTTAATTCAAAATATTTTGTTGAGGAAACCATTAAGAGCAGAGTCACTTAAAATGCTTCGCAGAAAGTCTTAACAACCACCGATCCCCGGCAAACCAACTGGCCGTGAAAGGTAACCAGTGATTAATAAAACATGCATTATTTTAAATAATAATATTTCACCTACTTCATATATTTCAAAAAGAAATAAACAATTTTTATAGATTTTTTTAAATTTATAATTTTTAATAAACATATTACATATCTAAAATTATTTAATTAATAGTTAAATAAAACATTAAATAGTCCAAATTATGCATTTAAAATCTATATTAAATGGATCATAATAAATAATTAAAATCTTTATTTAATAACTATAATAAATAAAGCATATTAAGTAGCTACATGTTCAATTAATTTTTAAGCTATTTCTAATAATTAATAAATAAATAAAATAACTTTAATAACTAAATATTTTTTTTTAATTTTGAATCGCTTTTTATATATACAAGGTATACTGAAAGAAACTGACAGTTTTCAAAAATGCATAACAGAAAAATGTTTACGGTTAAAAAAAAAAATACAGCAAATTCATGTGACAGCCAATAAATTTTTTCTCCCACAGTTTTTGGTTTTAGAAGATGAACATAGATGGCACTACAGACAGTAAACATGTAAATAAAGAAATAATTGAAAATCATATCACAATTTTTCGAAATATTTTAATAAATGAAAATAAAACAATAGTATTTTTTAAAATTTCAATCATTAGCCGCAATCACATGTCTTAATCGGAGGACGGAATTGGTAGACATTTTCTGGAAAGTGGCCAATGGAATGCAGCACATGCATCATTGATTATTACTTCAAGTTCATCATGTGTTCTTGGAAATGTCTGATACATCGCTTTTTTCAAGTGACTCCAAAAGAAGAAATCGCAAGGATTTAAATCTGGCGAATACAGTATTCCATTTCCTGTGAAGCATGGGTAATTTAAAGAAATTACACGGTTATCAAAATATTCCTTTCGTTTGAATTTCTCATACAACTGCTTTATTGCATTAGGTTGCGGACCCTTAGAGATTTGGAATTTGTACTGAAAGCTTCTTCTTACTGTAGTAATACTCTCTCCCAATTGGTAGAAATGCAATACAACAAAACTCTCTTCCTCCAACAAATACATCATTTTCATACGAAGTCATTTTCATTCATATAGAATCTGCAGTTCAATTTTGCTGCAGATTCTGCTAATCCAATCACAGAACAACACTTCTTTTAAAGCCAAGACAGTAACCCCATCTAAGGTTGGGTATTTTGATGATTCGCTTATATATATATATATATATATATATATATATATATATATATATATATATATATATATATATATATATATATATATATATATATTATAAAAGAGTCAGTCGAATATTTCTAATTACTGATAAATAAAGAAAGAGATGAAACAGGAATCATTTTCATAATAAAGATAAGTACGTAGGGCAGAATGTATAAAGAAAGAAACACAGTTTCATTATGTAAAAAGATGAAGATACAATAACGGAACATTAATTGAGCCTTTTTCTGTTTCTTACAGATGAAATAATTTTTTTCTTAAAATTAAAACCGCGATAAAAAAGTGGAGAACTTTGTAATATGGACCAACGTGAAACGTGAATGCTCAGAAAGACTTTTTGGACCCTCCCGGACTTATTTTAGAATAATGGACTATAAATTTAAGATAAACAATAAAATTAATTAAATAAAATCTATAAGATTATTTTTGCACAATAATAAAAATTACGTTTTTAAAAAACAGTTTCAAAATATATAATGAAGATACATGTTCTCAAAAGGGTTTCTTTAGGTCAAATGATTACATTGTTAGTAGTTGTAAAAATATCAAAATAAAAATATGAATCTGCCCTAAACTATAATGTTTACAGAAAACCTATATAGAAACTATATATTAACCTATATAGAAAAAAATGTTAGAAATTATTATTTTTTTTTGTTTGTTTCTGTGAATTAATATTGTCTCTTAATATGTAATTTTAAGTTATCTTTGTCTGTTTTCGATATGCTTCCTTGATTAATTTGCCTTCAACCTAAAATAAAGTTGAAATAATAAAAAAAAGTATATTCACTAAGTAAATAATTTTTAAATATATTTTTTTGCAAAAAAATAATAGTGTTATTGTTTTCTGACTAAAATTATTTATAATATTAAAAAAGGAGCCTTTCTAAAAAGGAATTCCCATTTTTTAAAAAAAATTAAATTTTAAATATCTATATTTGATAATTAAAATTAAAAGAAAAAGCAGCCTTGTATAGATTCTACATTTAAAAAAAATGCCCGTTGAAAGAAATATTCATCGTATAAATGAACTTTAAAAAAAAAGTGTTAAAGAATTACAGAGCAAACACATTGCATATATGCAAGCATTAACTTTCATTTATTATTTTTATTAAATAATTTATTTTATTCAATAATTATTCAAACTGGAGCCAAACGAAAAAATATATAATTTGAAATTAATTTTGGTTAATTTTAAAAATAAAAAAAATAATTAAAACACAGAAAAATGAATTGCAAAAAAGTATTTGATTTGATTGAATGAAAAAATGGTTTTTTAATAGTTATTTAAATATTGTTTACGCTTATTTTTATGCTTTTATCATTCGAAATTATTTTGTGGTAAATACAAAGAGAATACAAGGAAAAATTGTGTGTGTGTGTAACATTTCGAATCCTGTCGGCTAAATAATATATAACATTATTTTGGTTGAAGGGGAATGCAGGTTTAACAAGCAGTGAAGAGACTTTGTAGTTTTAATTTCGTTTTATTCTATTCCGAGTTGCAGGAATGATTTTAAAATATCATTACATATATATATATATATATTCAGAACAATTTCCTACTAATTAACATTGAAAACCATTCCATTTAAATAATTGTTTCAAATGAGTGTTTTTTGAATTCATTAAAAATTATAAAGTTAAATACTAATAAATATTTCTATTATTTATTCAAAAAGTTCATTAATGAATCATTGGCAAATTTGATGTTTTATAAAGTGAAACAGTAAATATTACCATTTATTCATGAATGTACATTTGTAAACTTCATAAAAATTCTTGAAGAGATGCTTCATGATTCTCAGTCATTAAAACATGTTTGTGAAGCTGTTTTTATTTTTTAAATGACCTTTAGAAAAAAAGAATCATTTCTTAAGATTTTAAACTGTTTTTATTTTTCATAAATCGTTGTTTATTTTTTTGAAAAATATTTAAGAATATAGATTTTTAGTACTGAATAAAATTTCTCTATGATGCTTACATTCCAATTAAGGCAACTGATATTAACGGGATATACATTAAAATATGGGATCTATTTTTTTTTTTTAATGTAATGGTCGTTTTGAATGCAATGGACGTCATAATATTTGGCTTCATTAAATGCTAATCTATGCTTTTAAATATTTTAGAAGTTAGAGATATATTAATGTAATTGAAAGGAATAATTATTTAATTTTTAGTATTATGCAAGGTAACATGTTTAAAAATAAAAAGTGTAATTAATGTGGGAAATATAATTTGGAATATCTTAGCAACCCCCAATATTACCTTTTGGATAAATTTGAAACTCAGAAGATTTATCTCAATATCTCATCTTCTAAAATTGTTTTGGCTAATATAACCTCTCAAATGAACATGTTAACTTAATAGAACTCCAGTATGATTACCACATCCTTCCATCTCAAGAATCAAACCACTTTTGTTAAGATTTTCTATTCTGGCAGATTTCTTATATCAAGTAAGCCCCCATATCCATCAAGACAATGTATTTTCGAGACAGGTTATAGAATTAGCATAATGGTTTTCCTGACATGATGTTGCGTGGGAATTTCAGTTGATTTTATAAAGCTCTCAACAAAACTGTAGGGAATTCCAAACGATTACATTCGCCTCAAACATGAGATCACCAAGAAAATAAGCATCCAGAAATACATTGATTGATAATGCTATCAACTCTTCTATTTCAACTAACTGCTTTTAGAAATTGTGTAGTTTTGAAATGAAAGCTGACATGATATATATTGATTTCCATTAAATATAAAGAAAAAGGAGCAGTTTTATTCTAAGCCATTGCATTTCATATTCACACGCCATTTAAATTACAAGAACAGTTTCTGAGTAACTATTATCACGCAGTTAGGATGACAAATAATAATTTACAACAAGAAAACATAAAATATTAAAAAAAATAATAATAAAAATTTTTTAAAAAAAACGTTCTTATTATCTAAAATACGAATAATCGTCTAGAAAATTCTATAACTATGTTTCTTAGACTATGTTTTGCATTCACTGTTTTCAAATAATTTATCATTCTATCAATAGCTATTTAGAAATTTTTTTTGGCGGTTTATAAATGAGACACGTATTTCAATCAACTGAAATGGTGGTAATCGACCGAATATCTCTTCAAATTCTGAGAAAGTGGTAAAGAAAAATGGCATTATTATCTCCAACATCGATAGTATTTTCTCCCCTTTTTGTCCATTATTATTCAACCTCGTAAATGCAAGACGAAATATCTTTGAAGAACAAAGGCATCTTTGAATTTGAAACACTGGTGAAATGGTTATTTTATAATAATGATATAGAACACAATTGTTTTTGACAGAAAAAAATAGGACATTGTCTTACTAAAAATTCTATAAAGTTCTATGAATTAATTATTTATCATGCAGTACAATAGAAAAATTAATTTAGAGGATGAATCATATCGAATAGAGAATCGCATAATGTAAAATTTGTAAATAATATATATATTTAACGAAATAAAGACTGGCATTGTATGAAAACGAGATCTTTTCGATGATCTGGAAAATTTCAGAAATAATTTTTTGAAGTGATAAGTGAAGGGGTTAAAAAAAATGAGGATCATAAATAATAAAAAGATGAAATGATTAAATTAATTGGAACAAATGAACGGAAAAGAAAACAGAAATAGTTAGAAAAAATTTAAAATTTATTTTATTTAAATATCTTGGTGTTATTAACCTTGCATCGTATATTAGGAACTAAGGAATCCTACAATCCTTTGTTAATTTTAAACTATTTTGGCTTAACGAATTAACAAAACCTACAGCAAATTTTATTTCTTGGTTGAGGCTTCATGCCCCTCAGGTGCCAAATCAGGTCAATAAAGTGCTTACTTTCTCTTTTTAACTTTGCTTAAAGTCTTTATATCTTACAAGAAATCAAAAATAATTATTAGTTTGCACTGAAGCATCCATTTATTTTACTTTACTGATAAAACAAATTGCAGACTAGACGATCTTTTACGATAATATCGAGGGAACAATACAGAAGATAATTAGATGCAATTTCTGTGCACATTGACTTTAAAAGTATATGCAGAAAACTATGTTTTTGGTTCCCATTATTGAAAGTGATAAAGGGAAATCACTCAACTAAACCAAATTCCATCGCGTTTGTTTATTAAAATCTAAAAATAATATTACTTCTTTCGCATGGTTTCACTTAAAAATTGAAGATTACTTTCATCATTTGTCATCTTGCCACTCAAGATATTGAAAAAAAAATGTGAAGAACGCATCGAATTCCATAAAAATAAAGGGCGAAAATTGCCTGGCTTTATCATTATACATCTGATATTAAGGGATGTATCCCTCTCGTATCAAAAGAAAATTTAGATGAACAATGTTTAAAGAGATTGCATTTCATCTTTTCAGATATATCAAGATAAAATTAATCTCATTTGTCGCACACGATTTAGCAAAATTCAGGAATTTTAATTTCAGCCAAAAAGTATCGCATTACCCCCCCCCCCCTCATGGACAGATTTTTAATTATAATGAAGAAAGATTTATAGTAAAGTAAAGCATTTATAATAAAGAAAAGTATTTATAAGTAAAATAAAGTGTTTATAGTATAGATCCCACCAGATGACATTTCATATATGGGAATGGCAAACTTCTGGTATGGTAGTTGTTCTTGCCATTCAGTTAGACACAGAAATTTTCCCCGGGTCGACTACCCTCCCACTGATAACTGGATGTTGCTCCTGCGGAAGAGGTTATAACATAATTGTTGGTGACTCTTAGGACTTCTCGAATGTGCCGTTGAGGTTTTTTGGTCTTTGAGGTTTTTACGTGTGCCTCAAATTGGGTTAAAGTAATAATATGTGATTATAGTAAGAAGAGCAAAATAATTCTGGAAATATTTTTTCCTTTTCCTCTATTTACGCCAAACTCATTTTCTTGTGATCATACAAATATTGAAGTTTATTTTCATTTCTTATAGTTTGCTTAAAAAAGTTTCGAATAGTAAATTTCTTCCCAAATATTGGTTTTGTTAGATTGGTAATTGGTTGGTTTGCTCAATTGGTTGGTTTGTTAGATTTTTTTAACGCAAATAGTTAAAATAAACTTAATAGAGATTAAATTTTATCTTAGAAACATATTTTCTATAAATTCGTTGAAATAAATTTTACTGCAATGAATGCAGTGGTTCTTACACATATTAATAATCAATGAAACGTCAGAAGTTACCTTCCGAAAATTACTATATTGATACTCTATCATTTTTTCAAGCTCTGCTATGTTATGCATCCTTTTGAAAACATGGCAGGCATATTTTGAAAAGGATCCAAACAATTTCTATTTCATCACAAAGCATGAAAAATTATTATTCAAAATATCGATATATTAAACTGATAATAAACATTCGTATGAACATGTGGCTATTGTCAACAAATGAATATTTACACGCAACAAAATTAGAGAATGACAGTTCATCCATTAATTCAAAACTAGCTAAATACATCCATTAACCTTCAAAGTGCCACTGTACAAATTGGAACCAACAAACCAGTTTCTAATTGCCGCACACAAACACCATACATTAATTCGCTACTGTTGATGAACCTTTCGTTCGATGAATGGATTTTCAACGTTATAAAAGTGATCGTTTTGATGATTGATTCTTCCATCTTTGTCGAAATGACATCCGTTTCTCCACAATAAGCTTCTCAGAAATGAATTACTTGATTCTACGTTACGTTAAGTCCAAATGAAAAATTCTAGACTTCAATCACGATCTTCCCATGAAATGCAAGAATGCTGTATAGTTGTCATTATTCCTTGAAATATTCTGTGCACAAATAATCTTGTAATACTGGCTTTCGAATTGATTGTTCATATACTTGCTGCACGCTAACTTCGAAAATAAAGCAAAGCATTAATTTCTGTCTCACATGTGTAAAGTCTAATCTTCCCCGGGAAATTAAAGTTTTCGTAGTTTGCAATCACTGAATCGTTATTTTCCAAGAAGGATACTGAAATTCGGAAACTGCTGGTTGTTTTTTGTGCTGAAACTAGAATAGTTTTACTATAACATACAGGATAAGTCATCAGCATTTCAAATCATTCCTTATTATTGAACTGCTAATATCACGCAAGTTAATACAAGCAAAGAATTTTGTTTCCTTGTTCGGTATTGCAAATATCGAACAAGAAAACAAAGTGAACGGCATCAAAGTGACTTGTATCAAAGTGAACGGAAGTATGATTGATAAGAATATTTTTTTCAAGTTACATTGATTGGGTAATGCGTTACTAGACTAATATTTGCTTATAACTGCTTTTCAGCATTACATAAATTTCCATTTCTAATACATATGCCTCCTACTATACTTATAATAAATCCCTATAAATTGAAAAATAAACATTTTATGGCAAATTTTAAAAATAGGAAACTTTGAAAGTGGATAAACGAATATCAGAGAAACATTTTATTATTTGATGCATTCACACCTCGAAGACCATATAAAAACTATTCTTTTAAAATTATTATTAATTTTCGAAAAAATCCTGGTGTTCTCAGACAATTGCCTATCTTATTTAAAGAAACTTTACCATTGGAAATATATGTCGAGATGGTATATTTTAGGGAAAAAAAATATCACTTTAGTCCGCCCTGGATTTTATGCCCTCTTTTTCGTCTGTGTATATTGTCATCTTTTATTGCTGCGTTACATTATTAGACCGTTTGAGGTATCGGGATCAAATTTTCTACAATTTAGTCATAAATATTATTTTAAAAACGGTTTTTAAACGTTAGGTGGAAAATTCGGACATTTTTGCATAATTTTGAAAATTCTCTGATTGTGTTTTCATCGGAGAATTATGGATTTTATATTATTTTAATCCTACAAAATTCAATTTCAAAAAGATTTATTTAAATTTTCTATGTAATTTCCTTGATATTCAATGGTTTGAAAAAATTTGCCAAAGCACTTATCTTTTATTTTGCCATGCTGAATTTTATAACTGTTTGATGATGATAAGCAATCGACGGTGCGTCTGCAGCACGAATTCGAACTTTGATCTCCATATATTGACGACTATTTAAAATCACAATTCTCAATTACTGAATGATTACTTCACTTGAAATAATTTTTTCGGATTTTCTTCTTTGTGAACATTGTATTTTTCATTACACCACTGACTTATTAGCTGTAGGTGACTGATAAAAATTTTGTTCATACTGCCTATGCTTTGCATGTCTGTATATATGTGTGTGTGTGTGTATGTGTGTGTGTGTGTATGTGTGTGTGTGTGTATGTGTGTGTGTGTGTGTGTGTGCGTGTGTGTGTGTGTGTGGTATGTGAATGTGTTTGTGTATATGTGTTTAATATAAAATAGGTAACATATAGGATCGATTTATATATGAAAAATCTTATTCTTAATTTTTATTAACGTGAAACGAAACTTTATTTTCATGCTTATTATTGGAAGAAGTTATATGTTTCCCTGCTTTAAATTATTGATTTCAACAGTATATTTTTGCTTTTTGATGTTTAAATTTGAAAAGTTTTAACTTGCAGTATACTCTTAACATATCACATTTGTTCTAAAGGTTTTAAAATTTCTGTTTTTAAATAGATAAAGGAAAAGAAACTACTGTCAACATTCTACTGGTTTTCTGTCACAGATTCCTGTGCTACAATATACACTGAAAAATGCTACTTTGACTCATGCGTTACAGAAACTGATTCCTTTGGTGAATCTTCAGCTACAAAAGGAATGCAACCGAAAGGCAAAAAGCAAAACTGATGAAATCGGATAGATGTTGAAAGGAAGGCACATCAAAGACCGAAAGAAAGTATCCAAGAGAGACAGTCTAAAGTCAGGCAGCGAACAATTGCTTAAAGGAATGCAGAACGAGAAAGGCGAAAAACGGAAGACGAATGACAGGGCAGATTTAAGAAGAAAACTGAAGGGGAAGTTGATCGACAACTGAGATAAATTGAAGATAAATATATCGCTCCAGTTTCGGCTGAAAGAAAATTTTGTGCAGTGAATGCAACGCAATACTGTATGAATGATTATAACTATAGTTAAAATTGTACTTACAAGTGTATAATAATACCTTGTGAATATATTATTGATATAGATCCAGTTTGAAAAAATAGCGAACAAAATCACCAGGTATTTGATACATGAACATGTTTTAGTCTATTTTTAACACTATACAAACAGAAATTTTGTTTGTAAATGGTTATTTGAAATGTCTGTTTATAAATAAATGTTCTAATTTAAGAAAAAGAATAAAAATAAGATTTCTATTTATTGAAGACTTATTGATAATATTCGTAAAAAAAGGAATTGGGGTGGCAAATTAAAAGTAAATTGGATTCGAACAGCACCATCTAAATTAGATTGTTATAAATTGTACTGTTAATACAGAAAGGCATAATTAGATATGAATTTTTCAATTTTGAAAGAAATTTAAATGAAATTTTGATACATTGCATGAATTAAAATTATCTCTTTATTTATTTAAAACCTTGGATTCTTTAATGAAATAAACCTATGCATCTTTAATGAAAATGTTTAATTAAATCAATAACTTGGAAATTTTAATCTAAATGTTCAATATTAAAATTTTGCTTAAATAATGAAACTGGCTGGTAAAAAGATTCTTGCATAGCATTCTTGCATATTCATCAATTTTTAAATACATTATTAGTTAAAATGATGCTGATTCTACGCTTGTTTCTTAAAACCAGCATCATAAAAATAATTTGATTTAGTAAGAGTAGTGCATTTTGGAATGGTAGCATTTGCTACTTTAAGTAATTTAAACAATTTACTCCTAATTTAATCAATTTAATTTGAATTTGAAATAAATAAATTACGTAACTGCATGCTGCTTTAAAAATAATAATTTTTATTGGCTGACAGGCTATTTGCAAATTTCAACGTGTTACACTTACGATGCGAAAATTGTTCAATTGTTAAGGTAAACTAGATAGATGTTAAAGCTGGTCCAAGACATGACTTTAACAAATATATGTTGCTTGGTCAGTATGTGTACATTGAAAAAGAATTTTTAAAATATTTTAAATAAATCTTTGATTAAAATATTATTGAAAGGTATTTTTAAATCACATCAAAACAAAAAAAAAGTTTTTTAATGACTTCAATTTACAATTGTTTTTCTTACAATATAATAATTTTTCACACTATTTTGAAATAAGTTTTACAATAATCGTTTGCCCATTATTACTATCACATAATTTAATTTTAAAAATAAAATAAAAAATTAACGATTAATGCCTAAACGATTTTGCTTCAATTCAGACTAAAAGATTGAAACTCTTTTTAATTTAGAAACCTATATTTAAAATTCGTGATAAACAAAATGATTTATTTTATCGTTGAATTATTTTTAACCTAATTATAGAAAATGTTGCAAAATGCGTTTTTCTTTTCAATTGCAATTTTTACAAAAATCTTCAACATTATAAATACAATTCTAAAATTTTCTATAAACTGTATAAAATATGTAGTTCTAAAATACCGTAGTTCTTATTTTTGACAAAATATTACCTCTTACTCTCAAATGTATTATGTTTATTAAAAAGAAATTCGATTGAATTTCACATGATTACGGAAATTTATGTATTATGGTGATATTTCTTCAATAACAAAATGTTTTAAAAAAGTCGTAACTTCAACAAAGAACACATCGTCATGAGAAATTACTAAATAGCAAAATTCATCATCATTAATCCACCAAAATATATTATATCACAAGCAAATATCTCTTAATATAATGGATTATTATTTATAGATAAATGGAAATGGATTCCGCCTATTTTCGAACATTGACAACAAATTTCCTCCTCATTCATTATCGAACATTCTTATCATGATTATCGAAGAATGATGTAAGGGAATAGATTGGAAAGATAAAGTTTTACTCATAAATCATCCTCATTAATATAATAAAGGAGATTACTCTGAGAATTGTCAGTCTCCAAAAATAATTTAATGCAAAAGCATGTTTTCTTGAGTTGAAGATTTTGTAATGTTACAACTCGTGAAACATTTATCAGAAAAGTATAGATTTTTATTCTTAAAATTTATGCTACTCAAAATGTATATCGTAATTTTGTAGATTAAACAAGATAATATAAAGTTTATAATAAACTGGATTTTTTAATGAATTTAAAATAAATTAAATAAGAAATTAAGATTTGGATAACTAAAGGAAATATTTCATTTAGTTATGAAATTATTAGTTATTTCGTTTAGTTTCCTTTATGAATCGTGCTCTAGACAGAGGATAATACTGTTGAGGTATGAACTGTTGGTTGGTATTTTATGTACACTGATAAATACGATAGACAAAAAATATAATTCATAATATAATTAAAAAAATTTAAATCAGTATTCATGAAATGTAAAAAAAAATGTAAGAATATGCAATTTAGTTAAATAAATTTTTCAAAAGTTTGAATTTGCACAATTATTTCAAAAATTTAATGCATAATTCTTTTTTTATAAACTTCCAGTAAACTCTTTATATTTCTAAATAGATACAACTGATTATGTTGTAATATATCAATACACAATAAGTAACTTCATGTACTCTGCGTAAAATCTGTGTCTTCTTATTCCAGACAGTACAGCTTGTAGCACAATATGGTGCGATATTACATGATATTAAAATATTCCACAATATTATACAATATTGCGAATATTGATCAATGTCTCACAATACTTGTGTGCTGCTACGGTTAACCTTAATATCATGATTGGTAAGCTCTGTTACGTTTACATTGCCTTCTCGCCTTCTCTTTAATCCATCTTTGATTCTAGTTAAAGGACAAGGCATTTTTGGTTCGCCATTTTTCTACTAGTGTACTTGCCCACTTTTGTGTATACAACTTTTTTTCCCAGGTTATTGTCCCTGTATAAAATTTTCACGCAGATGGTCCATTAAATAGAAGTAAGATTGCTATAGAAAATAGATAAAGCTATGCAATATTGAGGATCGCATTATTCTGGAAATTAGAATAATAATTTTTAAAACTGTGATTACCTGATGATTTTTTACATTATTTCATTGCAATTATTTAAACGTTTAAGTACTAATTAAATATTTAATCAATATATTTTTCTAAAAATTCTTAGTTAGTAATTATTTTTTAACTTTAAAACTTCTATAAAACTAAACTAAACTGTAAAAAACGAAAACTACTATATAAAAAAATTAAACTTTGTTACAAAATTTAAAACAACCCTAAAAGTACAAGGCATTGTACGATATATCTGTGATGCTATTCGAATTTTAAATGCCATACATTGTTGTGAAGATATCCAAAAAATTACTTTGAATATTATGTGCTAATAAAGAAATGAGTTATAAAATCAATCAAATATGAAAATCTCTCATATAAAATCCCTTAGCAAATTTTTTAATTGTTCAAAATACTGTCTGATATCAGCAGCTTATTTCTAACCACTACCTACTGAACTCGAAAAGTGAAAAATTTTAATCATTTTTTAGTTCGTCCATTTAATTAAAATTTGTCAGTTAATTTAAAAGCTATGTAACAGTTTTCTTTAGCATGAAATAGAAAAAGAAAAGTGGTCCTTTATGAAGTAAAGATATTAAATACAGCATAACGGAGCTGAAAAAGAAACGTTAAGAGACAGATAAAAATTTCATCATCTTCTCTGAAGATGTAAGACTTAATGTAAACTCAGACAAAGTACAATATTGAAATAAAAGTGATGAGCAGAGATTTTGTTACAACACTCATAATATTTAAAGTTTTCTTAAAGTATAAAACTATAAAAATATACTTAATGTCAAGTATTTTTTTTATATAAAATTGCTTTAAAATTAATCCTGTCAATTTTCCCGAGAGTATTGTTAGCACAAAAATGACATTTCAAGCGAGCAGCGGCTTATCATTTAACGACAAGAAATATAATGAAGGGTTAAAGAATAAAATGGATTCTAATAAAGAATTGTATCAGTTTATCCCATTATTGAAAAAACATGAGAAATAAAAAAAACTACTGAAAGTACCATCGATTAATTTTCATCCAAGATATTATGCATGAATTTTTATCTTCGTTTAGAGTGGTAAAATGCATAAAAAGTAAAAAAGTCAGGAATATAAATTAAGCAGGAACTAAAAATGGTCCCCCCTCCGGGCTTCCAAAGCACTCGGAGGAATACGAATAACAAATTGGCACTACAACATATTCAGAAATTGTGGTAAATGTAAAGTGACCCATTATTTTTCAGTTCTTACCCCCATGAAGGGATAAACCTGACATCGGTAAGGAAACGGATCAGTTTCACACCATAACTATACCATTGCTTACTTATAAGACAATTTCTCATTCCCCCTATCTGAGATGCCCCCGCCACTGGGATTAAATTAAAGGGTAAGTAAACCAGCTAACTCTCCGACCCACCACGAAGGAACACGGATTTAAACCATATGGCTGAATGACCGGACCGCCGCAACAGCAACACTAGGGGGAACTGTGGTTGAGTCCTAAGGGCCATCACCGGCCACGGTACAACCCTCCCCGAAGGAAGTACGTCCCGTCATCAATGGGAGGAGTCAGATCCCTAACCTATTTGTGTACCCTCCAGGGTGGGGAAATCCAATCACCATGCCGGAAGCATCTCATCCTCATTTCGAGGTACCCCCCGGGGTTTTTAAATTTCCTGTTTTGATTATATTTTTAAAAATTATTTTGGATATTTTGTTTTCTTCCATTTTGGAAAATAGCAAAGACGTTAAACGACTGAAAATTGAAAATTGAAATTTAATCTGAAATTGAAAAAGAATTCTTAAGAAGTTTAATTGTTTGATTTGATTGCAGAAGTAACTGTCAGAATTTTCTTGCGAAAAAAAAATAGCAATATATATATATATATATATATATATATATATATATATATATATATATATATATATATATATATATATATATATATATATATATATATAGATATAGATATAGATATAGATATAATTTGCTGTATAATTCAATATTATTTTTTATTTTCAATTTTTTTCTTCATTGATTTCAAATATAATTTCTTAAGATATACGGAAAGTCTTTGCTTTTGTTATATTTCAAAACTAAACTGAAGTCAATCTCATAAGTGTGTTGCACTTTAACAGAAATGTGAAGTAAAACTTTGAAACGTACTATTATCACTGAGAAATATTATAATGGATTCTAAAATGTGATTTTTTTAATTGAGATTTAAGATTTATTTATTAATTTTTTAAGCATTTAGTTTCTATGTTGTTAAGGATTTTACTGTAATAACACCATTTCTATTTTACTAGATTTAGGATTTTCCTATCGACAAGCTTGTATTTTTTTATGTGAATACTGCAAGGCAAAATAATAAGTAATACTCCACAATTATTAACAGAACAGTTTGTGTGTATTTGCAAAATTTGATATTTACTAATGCATCGATTTTTTTCCTGCCTGTAAAAAATAGAGAATTAAAAAACTTAAAAAAGTAATATTGATTAAAATCTGTGTATAATTAAAGACTTTCCTAATTTTCAAATAATTTTAATATCCAAAGTTTGCTATTGAATTGCTTTTTGGATTTTTGCGTTTTGTAATTATCGTGTTATTTTGTACTAAGGGGGACAGCCAAAATCCCATCGAATGGATTTAAAATTTAAAAGTAAGCTACAAATGTGGGATTAAGATCGTAGGGCAATACCAAAATTCATACTCTAGCTCAAAGCGTTTTTGAATTATCGTGCACTCAAAAAGACAGAATTGTAAAGAGACAGATATAATAGCAAATACAAATTTTTCCGACTCGAACAGGTCTGAAGCATCAAAATTTCCTCGTTTATGCGAAAGTGAAAATTGCTTCTCCACGTCAACTATTAAGATATAGCAAAGATACAAAATTCATTGCACTATTAATTGGACAGCAGAACTAATTTTCAATAACTAGAATAGAATTTTAACAAATTACAAATATATGCGTAAAGTGAGGCGTAAAGCTAAAAGGATCATGGGGTGCACTTTCTGGTGTGAAGTCTAGTAAATGAATAAGAATACCATTAACTTGGACAAGTTTTATCTTATGAAACATGTTATCAGCCTCATAAAAAAAAGAAGAAAGGCTTCATTAATTTACCGAATAAAGGGTCTTTATGCCACCATAAAAATAGTTCTATTATTCCTTTTAACGGAACGAATACAATTAAGCTTCCCAAATGAACTTAAAAAACTCTTTATGCTTTTCATTTGCATTTCTTTGAAAAATAATAGCTTTTGCTTTGCTGTGCAAGGCAAATGATTTTATCACGCAGAATTAATTGACCCTGTAATGGTTCCAAAAAGCGAAATCCCTTAAGGGAATGGAATCCTTCCTTCCATTTTTTTATTAGAATAAAACATGGAAATTTATCTCATTATCACAAGAAAACAATTAAATTGATTTTTTTTCTCCTTTCAGCTTCATGCATTTAAGTATTTAATATTAGAAGAAGAATAAAGGGTACAAGATGTTTCACTTATCTTTGAGAATGTTAACATTTTCTTTTTAATATTCCACTGAAATAATTTTTTTTTTATATTTTATAAATTAAGAACACTTGAAGTAATTTATTTGTCAATGCACATCTGTATCCATATCATCATTAATAGTTGATTCCTCTAAAGAGTATTCATTTTAAGCTTTCTTGAAAAAATGCGAAGAGGTTGATAATATTTAAAGTATATTTTTCAGCAGTCATTTCCTTACTGCGAGTAAAACCAAAATCGTTTTCATTATTTCATCAAATATTTTATAGCTTGATTTTCTTCCATTATTGAAACTTAAGAAGAATTTCGCTTACTATAGCATGGCACTGGCATACAATAATTACGAAATAATAACTTTTGACCTGAATTTAGCATGTTTACTGAATTTGTCTTAACTAGTTATTTCGCGATTAATTCCTGACATTCATTAATAGAGTTCAAAGAACAAATTTGTTTTTTAGATGCGTTTTTCTTCAACCAAATGAAAGTAATAACGAATTTGGTTACAAACCGAACAAACCAAATTTGTTATATTTAGGTCATTTTATTATCATATCTGTATTTTTTTAATGATGTCTAGAAAAATAACCTTATAAATAATTGTTGGATGAAGACTCTGACATGTTTTCGATTTTTAAGCTTCTGATTTATTCTTACAGTATCCAGCATTAAGTTTCCTTTTATTTAAAATAAATTAATAAATGCTATCGAATTATTTTCTTTTTTTTTTGGTTAACAATTGAATTTTTTGGCTGAATTATTTCTAGTTTTAACCCATCTAGTTTTATGGATTATTATTCAAGTTTTATTTTAGCAAAAACTTCATTAAATTATCTCTTCAAAGGTGCCAACAACGCTAAGTAGAATTATATATATATGTATTCCATCCAAAATTTGTATATTTCTTCCATTATAAGTAATTATATTCAGTGTATCATTCTTGAAACTTCAACTTTTAAATAATAATAATAATTAACGTTTCTATATCCTACAACCAAATCTGTCCGAGTTATAAAGGTTTAAATATCACTTTTAAAGGACAATCAACAGTTTCATAATTTTCGATTAATTAGTCTTGGGGAAACTCCATGACTGATTGGCGTATCTTCCTTGAGACGACCAATGGTTTGGTCTAAAAATTGCACATTTTTATAAAATAGTGATATTTAAATTTTCATGAAGTTTTGTCGCAAAAGAGTGAAACTTTTTTATTAAAGAATATTTTATTAAATCCGAATCACAAGACCAAGAATTTGTAAAATCAAACTGAAATTCTGTAATTCATCAGAACATTTATTGACTCCAACTATATAAAATATAAATATCTTCACCAGTTTTCTTATTAAATATGTATCTCTATTGCTAATGCTTCAGAAATTACTTGTTGAGCTCTGATTAACATGGATATCCTGTATATGTCAAATAACTCTTGTTTTAAATAACACTGTATTATTGAATTATAATGTAGATATTCTCACAGATATTTTACAGTGTTGGTAAGTCGCATAATTTTTTTCTTTCCTTTATTTTTTTAGAAAATATAATTTTATATTTATTTTATTTTATACAGACATGTGCTAAACATTAAACATTTCTAGCTTTAATTTGCAGTGAGTATTAACTTTTAAATCTTTTAATCTCAGCTTTCGTCAACAGTAGGTCGAACGATCTACAATAGTTTATACAGCGACAAAATGCACGTGCATATACATGCAAGCTCGCGTACACGCAATCAGAGGCATTTATCCATAAAATTCTCAGACTTCTGCTCTTTTCTTAAAACAACGACTATATGCATAACATTGTGCATAAATTTAAAAAGAAATGCGAATGTATACTTGCGTCATATTTTTATTGGTTATTATTCAAGTTTTATTTTGTCAAAAACGTCATTAAATTATAGAAACTAATTGTAATGAAGGCATTTTGTAAGCTTCTGTTGGTCCCACAGCAGTGAGGGAATTAATCTTAGATATTTTGGATTCTGCTCTGAAATCAAATAATCCATTCATCTGAAACTGCTAATATTCAACTGCTTGGGGAACAGTTTGCACTCTTTTGTTTATTTTTTTCCTGTCAAGTGATGATGGAATTTTTCCAAGATGGTAATACGCCGTACCGAATGGAAGTGAAAATGGAACTTCGTAATTGATTTGAGAGATATTCTGGACAGTCCTATTACATTATTTAGTAACCCAGACTGTTTGCCTCTTAGGATACATAAAGAATATGATTGAAAGGGTCATTACGAACCAAGATTTCTAATTGATCAAAGTTGTGGAATTATAATTGATTATCGAGACAGCATGAAGAACTATCTCTCATGGGTTTAGTTACAACCATATTGGTATGAGTTTGCAACATTGCTTTCTAGCACTGTAAATCTCCCGGTATGAAAAATAGTTTTACAGACAGCTTTGATGGATTCTATATAGATAGCGAGTCAATGACCGCCGGCCTGATAACCCGAGACGTCTTTCACGAAAAATTTGGAGATTCCAGAAACTACAAGAATCTTGGCAATAACTTATTAGAAATCAAGTTATCTTTCTGGAAGCTTCATTGATTTGTAATGGGGAATATAAAAAAAGGAGAGACAAAGCTGTAGTCAGTATTCAATTAGTTGAGGGTGATAGACGAGTCTAGAAGCTTCAATAGTTGATTGAAATCTTTCTCATTCAGTTTTTGTTTCTGAGATCTTTGTACTGTTATATGTACTGTTATTAATCTGTCACCGATTTCTTGTCTGTATGCTGTTTTTACTGCAGGTTTTATTTGTATATATGTTGCGTTCGGGTATTGTTGCCGGTGCGTTTGAGATTCTTTGCAGAATAAAACGCCATTTATTAATCAGCCTCTGTTAACCATACACACACGGATCCCCCGAATGGATCTTTGTATATTTATTTTCCAAAGCAATATTATTATGGCAAGATTTACAACAATATTATTATGGTTTTTGACAAATCTTTTAAACTGTTAATGTGTTTCATAAAATTTCGCTTACATTATATTCTGTTATGAAACAAATGCTGACAACAGAATTTTTTTAGAGATTTATTGTTTTAGTTTTGAATAAAGTTCAAGATGAAGAAGTTCTATGATCCAAATTTCATTTCAAGACGATTTAACAATCTTAGGATAATTAAATCTGAGAATTAACTGCTTCTGCTTGTGTGGCAAGAGGACATGTCATTTATGAAGTCAACTTTATCCTTTCTCCAGTCCAATAAAAAGGCACATCATGCATGGAAATGAAAAGTTGCCATATTATTAAGCAGGTTCTCTCTTTCCTTCTGGGTATAAAAATGGAGTTACCGACGATAAATATACATACCTTTTAATTGAGAGGGGTAGTCGAGCCGTGTGGTGTCACAATGGAAACTATCAAGTGTTCGTCACAGCGCTTACTTTAATTTCCATGGCTATCTGGTTATTAGGAGTGACAAGAACACTAGGGCAAAACATGAGTAGCATTTTTGTGATTATTCTATCTGTAATCTACAGAATTACGAAGTTCATCCCAAATAATTCTCGTATTGCTTTCCAAACACAATACTGATGCAACAAGTAGGTAAAAAATGAATATATTTTACATATATATTTAACTGTGAATCGCAGAATGAACACTAAGTAATACGTAACAGATAGTATGCAAAACGCAGATAAAAATCAAAATACTAAATTATTTCACGGGATTTAGTTCTTGCTTAAGCAATTAGATTCTTTTCATGTTAAATATAATCATTTGATAATGTTTTCACCATTCATTAGTAGTCATTGTACTATTAATTCATAAATTAATGTTTACTAGATTATCAAACTAACACGATTCAATCCCTATTTAATGAAATTTCTGTTATTTATTTTATTTATTAAATACTTTAAAATACTTATCACTTTTGTCAGAATGGTTTTTTTTCATTTAGTTCTTTTCCTTGTTCATTAGGATACTGAATCATAATTAAAATAAATCCCGCCTTAATTGAAGAACATGATACGACGATAAATTTGTTAATAAAAGAACATGATTCTTACAAACAATAATATTCCGTAAAAGAGCTTTAATATTGGGTTGTAAATTCCATTTCCTTATAAAAATGTTTTGTTCTTTAAATCAGAATGAAAACTAAATAAAAAATTTTACTGCATTATTAAACAATCGGGAGCTTTCAAATGAAAACACTAAATAACAAGCACATTCAAAATTATCTAAATGAATTAGTGTTCCATAAATAGCATTTTGAAGGAATCATAAAGAAGATTTCTTTTCTCCTTAGTAAAGAAAAATATACTTATTTGTTATTTTAAGAATACAGAGTTTTAATTCAGTTTTCTGAATATAGTGATACTAGTATTTTAATTAAGTTTCGAAATTCCCCATTTATTTGAACAAAAATGCTTTATTTTTAAATGAAGAATAAGATAAAATTAAGCGCGAGATTCAATTTGCAAGACTTTTTATGATTAAAAAATTATTATTATGCAGAATACTAAAAATAAATTTCACTGTTCTTTTTCGAATTGTCTTTTTTTTTTATAAATCTTGTTTTTAGTTAGCTTTACCATTTGTCTTTCTCAAAGAAAAAGAAATCAGCAATCAAAAACTATTTTGCTTATTTTTTACTATTCATGTTTTAAAAATAAAAGTGCTTAATCTTTTAACTTTTTTTTCATTATCTTTCTTTTTATGTTAATAAATGCTTTAAACGATGAAGTTTTATCGAATTTTTTACTCAAATTCATTCCAAAATCTCAGAAAATCAAAGATGCCATTTGACTTGATGATCATAATCGTGCATGACAAAGAAACTTTTCGTAATTCTTAAAATATTATAAATATGGAATAAGTGCATTATTAAAAAAATTCATAAAGATAACTCTTTGTTGTTTAATAAAGAAATTCATAACTGATAAAAATCTATATAGCAAGAAACTTCCTCTAGAGCAGAGGACTGTGAATCTAATTTAGATGTGTTTCTAAAGTGTTTATCATTTCTCATCGTGAAGTTTGAAAGAAAAAATCTAGAATAAATTTAAACACACTATCAAATAGGTTATTTAATATTGTAATTTCCATAACATATTTATGCTGACAAAACACTTTAACAAATCAAATGTTATTATGTTATTATCTCGCGCAGTTAAGATAATAGTAACACATATATATATATATATATATATATATATATATATATATATATATATATATATATATATATATATATATATATATATATATATTTCGCTTTTCTTATACAAGAAAGAGAGAGGTTTACATACATAAATTACAGAACGGAATTAAAATGGATCCCGGATAAATAATTCTAGTTCTTGACAGCTATTTGATGACTTACAAATTAATTTGGTGGTTTGGTTGGTTTGGTTTAGTTATATTAACGTCCCGTTTGAAGCAACTCTAGGGTTATTTTGGGACGGACCTCGTAATTTTGAACCGCAGTCAGATGACGAGGACGACCCCTGAGCTGGCACCCCCCTCTCCACACCACACCTCACCAGTGGGAGGACGTTTGGTCAGGACGGATTTAACGTGCAACAGACCCCCTTACACGACGGTTCTTCGGTGGAATCGGGTCTCGAACCTGAAACCCTCCGGTAAATGAATTTGGTGATGAAAATGAGAGTTCTTGAAGATACAAGAATTTTGGCTGTATATTTATTAGGGAATTATATTTGTACAGAAATACGTCCTTCTTCTATTTATCGCTACATCTCATTCTTGACAGAAAGCCTAAGTATAAACAAAAGATTAAAGCAATTCCGCCAACTAAATTCTGACGTTAGAGTGGTCGTGGCAGACCAGAATCTGCACGTGTTTTACAGTAAGAACTGTTGTGCTGTGCTTTTATTTTATAAGCGATTTGCAGTCTGCTAGTGTATTTTTAGTGCCCACGAGTGATGTTTTTGTTTTATTTTGGTTTATTGCTGTCAATTATGCTTAGTATTTTCAGATATATTCAAGAACTGAATGGCATCTTACATTATCCAGCATATTGAAATTCTTTTATCATTCACTAGACTAGCAATTTCTATACTAATATTGATTAATAGTTCCTAATTTGTTCAATATAACGAATAATTAACTATACTGACACAATTTGATTTTATATGAGTGTGCTTTAAACATAAATAAGTATATAATTGGAAATCAATAATGAACAAGAGAATGAGGAAAATATTTAAGAAAGAAAATTAATTTCATTTTACATGGTCAATTTTTTTATCAAGAATATTTTTTTCCTTTACATGACTCTTTAAATTTTTAAGATTTACTTTCAGAATCAGTCATCTACATCATTGAAGCATCCTTTACAATTTGTTTCGATTAAATGAATCAGTTACGAGTTTTCAAGAAATAATATGCAAGTAACTTCCGTTGTAATTAATATTATTCGATCGAAACATGTAAGGCAGATCTCTGGTCATTGATTGAATATAATGTACTTATTCTCAATATTAGTTTCGTTTACTGTTGCAACAATTTCAACAATTAAAAAAAACTGTACACAACCCTTCATTTCCATATATTTGTAAAATACAATGACTAGCAAATGTGGTTATTACTAATTTAAAACATTTATGAGTTCGAATTTAATTTCAAGTTAATCAGAGAAATTTTTAATTCACCTGATACAAGAAAAGTAAAATGTTAATTTTTTTAACCCCCACTTTCACGATTTCTGCTTATTAAAATATCATGATAAAACTTAAGTATATGGCGCCGAATTATCGCCTCTCCCCAAACTCATGATATATTTTGAAAAATTAGCCTAACATCCTCCTGGTACCATTAATTGAGTTATCACATTCTAGCTTGCTATCGCTAGAGAAAGATTCAAGTGTAGTGACGGTACTATATAATTTAGTATAGGAGACTTTATCTCTTTTAGTATGAGATTCCAAGAACCAATTGCTATAAAACGTTTCCATGAGGGGAATTATAGCCTTAACAACTGCCGGAAAACATCTAAAACTGCCGCTATAGACGAGCTATTTAGTACTTTTGTTCACATATTGTGAGTCTATAAATTCCGTAATAGTGCTATAACACACTTTTACCTAACTAGAACCCTTTTCTATTCAGGCATTCATGGTAAAAGTATATACTTTTTTTTAAAATTGGTAATCCAGTTCTGTGAAAAAATAGATTCTCTAATGAATATAAGAAAGTTTCAACCGATTTAACCGCAAATGCTTTTACGAATTACCGATTTACGAAATACCGATGTTTGGCCTGAATCAAAAGTTTTTACTGAATTTAATGTGCTACTTTTGGCGATAAATCGCCAAAAATTAATTAATATACAAGCGCCATACTCATCTTGACTTGCCGGCTTTGTGAGAGGTTATTCCATGGCAATGAAAATCAAAATTTCAATATATTTTGTCGTGGCGTTTCAAACACTGTTTTTTCGCTTGTTTGTGGAGGAGGGGAGTCGTAAATATTAGTTATCCCTAAATAATCCGGAATAAACAAAATTACTGAATTTATTTTTGAAAAAGCCCTTTAGATAGTATTTGGACTTGAACTATTTCTTTTCTCCTTAGAAATAAATATATAAATAGGATTCAAATTTATACTCTTAGGACGAATTGTATGGAAATGATTTTTCTTAAATTAATCATTTAACAAATATTTAAATTTTCAAAATAAAAAATAATGAATTTAAATAAAAAAAATTACAAATATGAAAAATTTCAAAATTTTACCATTTTTTAAAGTGAATATAAAATTGAATACAAAATTCGAAATCCTACCTTGGCAAATACTACACAAATCAGGTTATAAAAACTATTGATAGTTCAATGTCTCAATCAATCAAATATGATTGATAGTTTAATTTTGTCTTTCGCGTTTATAAATGCAGTTAAAAAGGAATTAGAATATTAGACTTTAATATCATTTTGAATTTACCAAGAATGATAAGGCACCTACATATACATGTTCTTGATTTTATTTCAAGAACATTTTTATTGGTACTAAAACAGTACTATTAGATACATTCATCATTAAATGAATTAATTAAAATTTCTTAATACTTCAGTTAAAGAAACATTTCTTTAACTGCAAAGTAATCTTTGACATAAGTTTTATAAAGAAAGGAAACGTCAAAGTCTCTTTATTATCTGATATGTAATTACTTGACGTAAACTACTATTAAATTTTAAAAAGATTTTCCAAATGGAACATGGTACCATTTTTCAAGCGATATTAGAAAGACTGCCGTAATTGAATGAAAAAAAAAGTATTTTAAGCAAGCATATGAAAGTTCTTGTGGTATGTCTATTAATGAAAAGAATTCAATTTAACTCCCTAAAGGAGAGGTAGAAATTCTTTATATTCTTCATTTCATTTCTTTGAGAGGTGACAGCTTTTACCTTGGTATGAAATGAAAGTAGCTTTCTCGCGAAATTAAATGACTTTATAATGTTTCTCTAAATTGGTATCCTTTGGGGAACGAAATCAACCACTTTTAGATGGAATAAATCTTGGAAAATTTGTTTTACTGCGTAAGAAAAATTAATGGGATGAATCTTTTGGTCTTCAAAACTTAAAATATTAAGAAAAGTTTACAAGATGTTTTAAACATTTTTAATGATCCACAAAAATTATTTTATAAATTTTTGAATTCACGGACATTTAATGTATTAAATTTCATGCTTTAAGTTCAAATTAAGATCACAAAAACGTGACAGTGAATATCGTTGTTTAAAGAATGAAGGTTTTTTTCGTTTTTTACTTTCTCGTATTCGTAGTATAGAAAAAGTAGAGTAATCGTCAGAAAATACAAATTCGAGGTTGTGACAAATCTCCACGTTTTAGAACTTCCCTGAATTCGTAAACACGTTTTTTTTTAAATATGTGTGTGTTTGTGACAAAGATAACTCAAAAATGCTTTGAGCTAGATGGATAAAATTTAGTATACGGTCTTAACACCAAATTTACAAATTTCTATTAAATTTTGAGTAAAATTTATTTACATGAAGCCTGTATCTCCTGCTGTTCAAATATAAATCCACACCATAACTATAAAACGAATAGAGCTTAATAGATAAGATTCGATATGTAGATTTAATATCTGTGGTGTAGATAGCTGTCAAAGTTTGAGACAAACTCAACAAAGGATTAACTGTCCATCGGTCTATACTTTCAGAATCATGTTAAAGTGGTAATTCGGCAACACAGTGGCCTAAATATATTAAATTAGGTATGGAATTTTGCGACTAAATTGCAGTTTTCTGACAAATCTTTCTTTCAATCGGTTGAGGGAAAACATGTCTAAAGCACAAATTAGATTTTCTGATAATATTAACCGTATGAGGAATTAAAAATCTGTCCAAGGAAAAGATGAGAGATTCGATAAAAATGCTTGATTCACGACAAAAATTAAAATCATTTGTTATATTAATTCACGTAAAAATTAGTATTGTACGTCAAAAACATGCAAGGAGTTCTCAGGCATAGCAAGTTTATTATAGAATATGCGATAAAGTTTCAAGAAGACCATTTACCTGGGGTTTTTTTATACTTATGACAAATAAGAAAATGCAACTAGAAGCATTTTTGTGTTACCATAAATCTTAAAAATGAAAAAAAAAATATTAATATCTTCATATAGTCATCAAACTGTTGGTTTTTATTCTCTCCGTTTTTTTATAACAGAAATTTATTCGATACAAAATGAAACTATTCCCAAATAGTAAATGATATTTTACAATATCACAAATTTTGCACATATAATATTAAATTCAAACAATGTAAAATGTAATAATTTTGCACATATAGTATTATATTGAAACAATGTAAAATGTAAGAATGATTTTAATTAAACTATTCGGTATTGTATAATATTAAACAGTATTAAGTAATATTTGCTTCAATGAAAAATATTATACAATATTGGAAACCTAAAAGTTATCTACAAGAGCACTGAAAATAATTTAATTTTAAATAGTTTATTCAGAATATCTCTCGGGAAAAATCCATGCACATATTTTATAAAATTTCTAATCCTCAGACTCGCAATTTCCCTTCAGTTTTAGAACCTAAAACTTCCGGGGTCAATGACAAACACTGTATCCATTGGATTAGAGAGATTTTAATTAAAGGTGGTATACTCAGGTATTCCATATGCAGTAGTATACAATTACTAAATCTAATTCTGAATATCCATTCTAACTAAATTTAATTATTTACAGTTTCTAGTTAGTAATGAAACTTAAAAGAGAGAGATTCTCTCCAATAACTAATATTTGCGGTTGGAAAGAATTCAGAAAATGAATTCAAAAATTATTGCCTTTAAAAGTAAGAGACATTTTTCCCAAACTATTTGTTGCTTTTTTAAGTTCTATTTATGTTATAAACAAAATTATTTAAACATTAATTAAAAAATTAGTTAACTTTTTATAAAACGTGGCTACTTATAGTATCTTTTAAAAGTTTTTAGAAACAGAAAAATTTGGAAAGATTTAATAGTTTTCAACTAAAGAACATAATAAGCCACATAGTTTGGAGCATAGGTTAATTTTCTTTTCGCTTTCTATGTTATGACGTGGCTTAAAATATAATATTTTTGAATTATTGAAGTTCAAATCCTAATTTCAATTATTAATTTATAATATTAAGCATTCTTTAATATCTAAGAAAAGCGAAGACAGCCAACAAAACTGTATTTGCTTCGGTTGAAACCATTCTCATGTATTTGTAAGTTTTAAAAGAATCTATCTTTCTGTTTGATTAAGTTTTTGTTTAATTTTCTAATAAGGGTCTTGAAACCATATACCATAGTTTTTTCTGCAATATTTTTATACATTTATTTCAATATTGTGGTTTAACTTCCCAGGTTATTCTCGAGTATCAGATGATTTTGCTTTGCAAGTTCAACATTTTTTCTTTAATTCTATCGTAAAGGTGAATCTACTTCATTCTATGATCAAAAGTACTTCCAAGATATTTAAATACTCTTAAATATCTAATTTTTCTTTTGCTAATTTTGATAAAAAGAACATGAAAAGAATTCTTTCCTGTGAGGAAACATAATAAATTGAGATTTGTTTGAAATAATTTTGTTATAATTTTATATTCTTTCTTTATTCTTTTAATTAAACTCCTCCCTTCTTTTAATTGGATTTTTCAGTTTTCCCGTAAATCTATATAAAGCATTTTTTGAAGCTAATAAAAAGATGTTGACGGCAAATATAATGATATCAGAATTGATGAAAATTTCATAACAATCTTTTCTCATTGGTTACCCTCAAAACAGTACATCTCATTAGATGGCAGTATGCATGCCGGCGTCCTGGCATAGGCAGTGCTTGTTCCCTGCGATCTGGGCCTCCCGGTGTCAAGTTCGTGGTTCCGACCTGGTTTTTCCTCTTATGTGCTCTATCTTTGAGGTGTGTGAATGTGCCCCCCAGCTTTAAAGGGAGGTTGTGCGCGCGATTGTGATCACTAAGACGCACTCTTGGCCCTAGATGGCGCTACTGAAAACATGAGACACTCTCTCGGCATAAATTCTCCAGCTTGTCTACTGCAAATGCCATAAAAAAAACAGATGGCAATCTATCATAATACGCAATACAAGGAAACTTCTATTATTAATTTTATGATTATCGGCGTATGTCATTAGTAAATCCTTATTGATGTACATAAATAAAACATAGAATTCATAATATATGTTTTATTGTATTGTATAACTTAACATTTGGTATCTTCGAATTAATTGTTCCAATAGATTATTTTTTTAAATAATTATTAAGTAAAATTATGAACTAAATTAAAGTTAATATTTTTATGTTAAACATTAATTATATAATATTTCTGAAAATTTAGAATTTTGGGGAATTTGTTACAAATTATACAGTGCTTTCGCCTTGGTATTTATGCTATTTTACAAAATTAATTATCGGTAGCCGTAGAAAAGGTTTTTACTATTATTTGTATAAATGCACCTTGTGAATGTAACATATAAAATTATTTTATTTAGCATGAAAGCAATTGATAAATGAATAGCAGTTATCTTTTATTATACTTCCAGCAGATATATCTTCTATTTAAAAAGTAGTTACTGCAGAAAATGAGGAATTCAATTTTTCTTTCCTTTTTGTTCTTAACAATTAAATTTAATTGAAACAAAGTTGAGAATCACATTTTTTTTTCACTTTTTTAAAAATTTATAAAAATGCCAAGACACTTTGAAAAATAAAAATTTATTATCTGAACAAAATCATATATTTTTCTTCCGATATTTCTGAAATAATAAAAAGAATACTTAAAAGCATGAATAAAAAATGTAAATGCATTTGCATGTTCAAAGCACTGAGAAGTAACAAAAAAGCTAAAATTCGTAGATAACAAACAATATTCAATCATATTTCTTAGCTTATTCATAGCTTTGTATAGCTTCATTATTCACAGATTTGTATTTTTCCAAAATAATCATATGAATTCTATGCATTTAATTGATAATCTCAGTCGTTATAAAAATATTGCTGAAAAGAGAAGAATATTTTAAGCGTAAATTAATCTCATTTCTATAAACCATACATAACATTCATAACTTGCAATAAAATAATAAGAAATTATTAAATAAATGTAACAATAGATAAATTGTAAGATTCGCGTATGTCAAAATATTTCCAAAGCTAATATTCAAAAGCTAACTTAATTCGATTATTAACGTGCTATCTTTTTATTTGTGAGACGCGTCTTAGGATATTGAATATTTATATCAACTCCTTAAAATCTTTATCTGAAGAAATATCGCATATGAAATAGAATAAGCTATCAAGATTATGCAGCGATGAAGCAGTTAATCCGATTATACTATAATTCTATGTTTCATTAGTATTTGATTCAAAAAATAATCATCCTCTTCCGAATTCAGCAACTGAGAGCAGATACTGAACAGAATTCTATATAATGAGCTCTTTTCTAAAAGAAAATGTTTCAAGATAAACGTGTTTGCAAATAATATGGAATGTAATTTATGATTAGAAAAAGCTATATTATAGTGATACCCAATATTGTATTAAACATCTGTACAATTTTTCCATTTAATTCATACTATTATACGATAATCATTCTGAGAAAAAAAATATTAGATAGAGAAGTAAATTAGTATTGCTACTAACATTACTTTTTGAAGAATACTGAATATGGTATCATAATAACTACAAATAATAAAAGAGAATGTGTATGGATGCTTATATGTGTGTTTGTGTTCCACATGACCGATTGTTTGACAAGAGCTACCAAATTTGGTGACGATATACTTTGGAGGGTGAGAATGAGCATCTCGGAGAGAGTTCTTTGACATTTTAACTAGGATTTTAATTAATTAAAATTATACTAGATTTTAAAGTTTCACCGATATGATCCGACGGGCCACAAGTTCGAGACCCAATATCATCGATGAACCATCGTGGTGTGGTGCACGCCAAGCCCGGCCCAAATCCAGCCCAAGTGCCGTTATCGTCATCTGACCGCGGTTCAAAATTAGGAAGGCCGTCCCAGAATAGCCCTAGTATTACTTTAAAACGGAACGTTTATATAACTAAATAAGCAAACATATTTATCCATAGTAAATTAGTTTCTATTTATCAGTGAAAATTATTTTTCTTTATAAACAACACCGTAACAAGTTTTATAAACAACGGTCAACTTTCCTTAGAAGCAATTCGATTCTATAGCGATTCACTAATGGAATTTATATGCAGCATCCCTAAAAAATATTTTTGAAATTAATAAAAACTTATATATATTTCTTGTTTATATTTTCAAGGTTTATGATCCTTAATTCCTTAAATCAGAGAAAGATACTCAGTAGAATTAAAAAATGGTCATTCATAGCAGCCTTCATTTTATTGTAGAAATTTTGAGATGTCATCAAATTAATTTCACGTTAACTAGAATACTTTTGAGATAAATAAACTGTCCTGCTGCCTCTAGAAATAATTCTTAATGTACCCTTAACTGTCCTTCTTATCAATCTTCATATATCAACTTTAAAATGAAAATATAGACAGTAAAATTAAAACTTGCTAGGGGAAAATTTTTGTACTAATAACAAGCCCCAAAGGAAGTGTAAAACCTTGCGGTGTCCTTTCTTATCTTCATATACGTGTGAGGGATTTACACAGTCTTACAGAACTTTTAAAATCGACATCATTTGCCTAAAATCTAAGATTTCTCGTTAAACTGTTTTTGCATTGATATCTCCAAGAGTTCCGAAGTAAATAAAAATTTGAAATTTAAAAAGAAAATTGCATATAACTAAATAATTAATGTTTTCACAAGCACCCATTTTGCTACTATCTCCTGGCAGTATGAAATTCGTCGAGGCAGCCACAAGATTGAGCGCTACCAGCAGTAAGAGAAAACATAACTTCAGCTGACAGTTATTTTAAAATTTGAATGTAATAACAGTTTACCCGAGTAAAAACCTAACCCTGGTTCATATATGTTGAGAAATTATAATTCTTCCTAAAATGCGACAATCACGATTCAACAAGCATTTTGATATCATGTTCAAGTTAGAATTTCAGTCTTTAAACTAATTTCATCTTGTTAATTTTATGTATTATTATTGTCAAAATTCCAGAAAAAGAAACCGAATTTCAAATGGGGTTGGACCACTTTTCAAAACAATTTCCACAGGCTAATTCAATTTTTTTATTCTTTTTCCCTATTTTTAAAAAAAATCTGAGAAATTGAAGCTTTATTTAAAAATTATATATATATATATATATATATATATATATATATATATATATATATATATATATATATATATATAAAGCAGAATTTAAATATTTTTAAATGCATATATGTATATTTGAGACAGCAACTAAAGTATTACTTTTGAAGTTATATTCAGAAAAAGAAAATTAATGACTGAATGTATCCCACTAAGCTTAGAAAATAAATAAATAAATAAAGAGCGCATTCCGTGAAATCAACAGAAACAGAAATGAAAGAATACATTTCGAATAAATGAAATCCTTATCTAAGTCTTTTTCTTTCAGTCACGAGGAGTTCTGGTTAAATTAAATGTTAGAAAAAGTTAATTTCGAAGAATGTCCATTCGAGCTAAAAAGAAAGTATCAATGTGTTTGAAAATACTTTAATTTAGGACCTTCTTCCATGAGAATAAAATGTTCTCAATGCATGAAAGATCATCCGTGCATTTGCCAAATGATATTTTAGTTAAGAGCAAAAGAAAAAAAGATTTACAGAGACAAGTAATAAAGTGTATTTCTGATTTTCTGCTCCTAAAATTCGAGATTTGAACTGACTTTTTTCCTTATTTATTCAGTCTGGGTTTCTTATTGCATATTAATCACTTCCGTTAACTAATTTGTCCACCGGGAATACTGATTGTATCAATTTCATGTAAAAGTCTTATCCATAATTTTATGGGTATAACACTATCATCAGAGCATTTATTAAGTGTCAAGTTAATTAAAATAGTGTTATTTTAATAACCCTTCATCTTAATTTTGTTATTTTTCCTCTTAATGGAATTTGCAAATAATAAAGCATCTCGTCAAGTGCGTCCAGAGTGCCATAGAACTATTGAAAAACGTAAATGTCTAAGTAATTTTTTTTTATTTCTACATTATCTTTCATTTTGTTACACACCTGTAATTTTGCTTCCTGTCACGAATAGTGTCATCGTAAGAAAGACCGTTGTACGATCTGTCTTGTGCATGCTGAGCGGGGGCAGCGTCAATGACCTCAGAGCTTGGCGACAAAATGGATCATACTGGAAAGTTCGAGAAGTTTCAGTCCAGTAGGAACCAAGATACACTCAGATACGTCCTGATTTGTCTGGAAGATTCTAGCCCCGCCTCCCAGAACTATAAAAGACGGGCACTCTGAAGCTGCGGAATCGCGGACAAGTAACAGAACTAGAGGATTAGACAGCAAGCGAGCTGCGAACTAGCGATTAAATGCGCTGCTTGATTACGATTGATTGGCGGTATTTGTAGAAAAAAAATTTTTGTAACAATATGTTTTCTAACTTCTTATGTACATTATGTATTAATAAACAAAATAGTCTTCTTTTTTCTTTAACCAATGGAAGAAAATCGCTCTATTAAACATCTGATAAAAAAAGAAAAAGTTAAAATTTTTGAGAAATAAAACAATTGTAACAAATTAGGTCAAAAAATAGTTTTTTTTTAAAAAAAAAGGATCGAAATTCATATAATATAATTCACAATAAATAAATTGCTTTCTTCTAAAGAACGAATCTTTCATTTTAAAACTGTAAAAAAAACCCTTTTGTGTTTTAATTTTTTTGAAATTGGTCGTGGAAAAGAACTGACTTTAATTCATGGAAAATCTAATTAAAGTTTCAAAATATTATCTCCTAAATTCAGATTCCCACTCTTTAACATATATTTATACTAAATTGGAAGCTCTAGATTAATAACACCAGCCTGCAAAAAAAAGAAAAAAATTTTTGTTTGTAAAATTTTAATTGATTTATATCAGCAATGATGATGTCATTCCAAAATGCAAACTAAATTTTATGTAACACGTAAGGATTTTTTACAAATGACGATGAAAAAATTAACAAAATGCAGTATAATGCATACAGTTGCAACTGTAGTTACTGTTAACTAAACACAAAAATGCTGTTCATTTACAATATTATGATAACTTTTGTGTTTTTCTTGAAGTCAAGAAGCTTCTTTTTCGGGTTTTTCGTTTATGGTCCACACCACTGTCTCTTTTTAAAGACCAACAGTAATCGGCCATCATGTTAACATCCTACCGACCTTGATATCTGCGTTCCATCTCCTTTATATCCTGGTGGAATCTTTCACCTTGCTCGTCACTCATTTTTCCTAAATTGTCTGGGAAGTATTCCAAATGTGAGTGAAGGAAGTGTCGGGACAGGAATATTTTCACAATGTGCGACAGGTCTTATAGCAGACATTAAATTTGGGTAAAAAATGTTTGATTTCGATGGCTTATTATATCCTGCAATTTTACACAAACAGAAATAACAGCCATCCACATGGTTCTGTGGTTCACTCCATACCATAGGTATTCCAAAAGGTAAAGGTTTTTTTTAAATACAATTATAAGTATTTATTCAATATAAATGTATTATTTAATTTCAATGAAGTAAGAGGTTTTCAGAATTTATTTAAACAAATAAACATACATACTTTATTAATTTATCCTATCCAAATAGCAAAAAATCTGTGTATTTTTCCTTATTTAAAAAATTTACTTTTCAAAAAAAACTGTACGTGATACGTAAAAACTAATATTATTTTTGAAATAAGCATGTGAAAATACATAAAAAACAACTATTACTTTTAAAACAAGAAGTTGTTGCAGGCTGGTGTAATTTACCACAAAGATTCCCATTATTATTTTCTTTTTTAATAGTAGATTATTAAACCGTTAGGAGTTTTCATGTATATTATAAATGAAACAGATGAATGAGTATTGAAATATTTTAATAAATATTAGTAATTTTCATATTTATCACATGATGTTTCAAAATACTTTGTAGACATAATCACATGAATATTAGATTCAGCTCAAGAGATTTAATTAAAATAAAAGACAACAAATATTCCCTGAGAATCAGATAGTTATCAGATATGACTGGTGATAAAAGATAATATTTTTTAATATTGGAAATTGTGACTTTTCCCTGCTAAAAACAATGAGTATGGACAGATTCCACCTGACCACAATTACTATTATTTAAAAAATATTTTTCTTTTAATAAAATTTAGTCATTTTTATTTAATTGAAAGACATTTATTATAAATAGCAAATAATGCAGTATCGTTAAAAATATTTCAAAAAAATAGACAATATTTTAAAATACATTTTAAAGTTAAACAAAAAGTTGACAAAAGTTGACTCTTCTACTAACAACAATTAAAAATTACCAAAATAAGAAATTTTTCATTTTTATTTACAATTAGGAAAATGTAAATAAATGAATAATATCAAATAACTCAGCACTTTAAATATTTTACTACTAAATAAAGAAATCATTTCAGTATTTTACTTTCACAAATTTTCAGTGAATACTAGAAACTACAATTCTCTATCTTGACATAAGTCAACAATTTGCAGTGTAGAAAATGCATATCTATTTTATGTCTGCTTTTGTTTGAACCAAAACAACTCAAGTTGTAGTCGCGCATTTCCAAACTAGTCGCAAACTTTCAGAAACAATTTACAACTGTTTGAATAAATGTGCGCTGAGACCAAATGACTGACATTATGCAGGATTTCGAGAGAATTTGTTAATCGTTTCATTCAAAACATTTAAAGAAATTGCTTTTACAATCAACAGATATTCTTTAGGGAAACATCAATTTTTTCTGAAAATTTGGACCTTCGCATTATTTATTTCATTGGATATATTATTTAATTATATAGTCTTTAGGCATTTAAAGTTTTTATTAGAAAACATTTAGCAACTTACGAATTCGTTTGCTCTCTTTTTTAAAAAAAAAGTTGGCATTTATATTTTTGCTTGAATACAAAAAGGCAGAGGATGCATGATTTCACGATAAATATTATTCGATTATGCATTCTTTTATTATATTCACAGTTATCTTGACCTTTGATTATATTTTCATTCTTTATTTAAATTTGATTGTAAAGAATTAAGTTTTTCTACTCGCGTTTACTTCATTGCATTAATGAAACAATCAAGAAAACAATGTGGAAATAATTTGCGGAATTTTTTCTTTATTTTTTAACAAATTTCAATTGTTTAGTTTTAAATATAAAGCTCGATAGCAATTTCCCGAAAGAAAATCTTTCTTAGAGGCTTAAAAATTAAAACTATAAGACTCTCTCAACAAATAAGAATTAAAATTTTTAGAAATAAATTGTTTAATTAAATATACAAATCTTATTTACGCAAATTATTTTTTATATCATATATACATGTATCTTGTATTTAGAAAATATTCGTGGTGATGCAGTAAGCCCTTTAAATGTTTAAGTTCTCAATATTATTATTAATATTAGTGTTCATATTACAAAATGTAAACTAAGCTACTCAAATGCTATTTCCAAAAATGCAACAATTATTTCCTTAAATTTTTTACAATGTAAAATATATTGTCGCTTAATGTAACAGAAACAAATTCAATTCAAATATACAATTTTATCACAAATAAGTTCTATTACATAGAAAAATATATTCGTTTGTCTAATTTTACTTCAAAGATATTATTTATGAGGTCACAGAAAATTTCAAGCATAACGTTATCCTTATGCTTCTATTAGTATCAAGTAAAATAAGAACCTGGCTTCCTCTATTTCAGTCAATAAGAACATGTGATCAATGACGATTCAATATTCCAAGATGATGAAAGTTCATTGAGCGAATGTTTCTAAAATGAAAGACGCAATAAATGAATTCGGAATCTTAAAATACCATGGAAGCAAAAGTAACTTTTAGCACTGATTTTCATTTCATGGAAAATTCATCACTAGAATAAAGAAAACTAAATACAACTGAGATGTATATTATTTTTATAACATACCAGATTATTTAATTCAGAGTAATGATATACTATTCAACTATCCTTTGATCTTCAATATGAGATGCCGCTGATTATTGTACCTCGTTTCACATATAAGATGTCTAGACATCATTTATAACGGAAAGATAAAGATGTTCATATCTCAAACATTCTCTTCTAAAGGGCGTACTCCTTTTTTTACTCACAATTAGAAGAAAAGATGGAAGAAGGACCATAAAGATAAATGAAAAAATTCGTAACATTTATATCATGTGTAAAATTGTCTCTAATTTTTTGAAAAATGAGCCAAAACACCATCATATATCTGGTGTTCATATTAATTTACAATTATTGAATTACTGTACATGTTTTTCTTCTTACAATTTTGAGTGTGAAATTTTTGATGGCTCTGGCCAAGATATATACTATGTAATAAAATTGTTAATAATACAATCTTTTACACTATATAATAAGGCGAAAGGGAAACAGGCTGATGGAAAGGTGTCTATTACGGACTAATAGTGAAAAGAAACGTATCATTAACAAGCAGATTTAGTATAAGCAGTTTTTGTTTTCATTTAAAAGATATTCAAAATCAAGGAAACCTATCCCGAATCTTTCATATATAGCAACTCCATCTGATGAACGTTGTCTGTTTCTTCAACTCATAGAAGGAATCTGAGGATTTTTTCAACGATAGGAAGAATATCTTCTACCATTACAATATTATTTACAATATTAAACCGACTTCATGAATTGGGTGACATTTTCTGTATGTCACATTCACTCGACAAAAGCGATATATCTTATTGTGCTGAGCATCATAAAGATGAGAGAACATCAAACAATAAATTTCGTAGATGAATCCTGTTTTACACCGGAAATTGTGCTAAATCATATTCGGATCTGAAGTAAACAGCATGCCAGGTATACACAATGAGATAAAATTAGCTTTGAGTTAGAATGTCTTTCGGCCAATCAAATCTCTTCGTAGAAAAACTTGATTGAACAAGGTATCGTATTTTCGATGCATCTCTGATGTAGTATATTGGTGCAATAGGATATATCTTCAAGCTAATGACTGATAATACTTGCAATCATTTTGCCATCCTTATTAACGAAATCTTATAAATGAATAGTTTATTCTATACCCAGGTTTCAACCATCTTTGGAATAACAGAAGAATAAATAAGTATCTCAAAGTGCAGATCGCTCAATTATATATGAGCTTGAAAAAAATGAACACAGATTATACACATTCTACTCCAATTCAAATTACAATCAATATTATTTTAGGCATGGAAAGGCGATAGCAAGAGTTTATTTCTATTAAAGCTGAATATGTCCCTTATTCTATATATACGTCCATTTATTGTTTTGCGAATTTTTATGAATCGACTTATTTTTATATTTGAATGACTCATTATTTGGAAAAATATATGTATTTCTCTCTTAAATTAAATAAGCAATTCATCTAAGTTTCATATTTCATTCTATTTATCTGTGTGAAATTAGGCTCAGAAAGCAATTTTTTTTCTTATTTTAGGTAGGGACTGTAGTGCTGTCATTTCCAAGAAATCATCAGAACAACAATAAAAAAAAGTTGACTGCAATTACTCATATTATAATTGAAAAACCTCAAAACTTGCAAATCTTACTCACCTTAGTAAAAAATGATTGCTTTTTATAAAGCCTACATACTTGTCGCAAAACGAAATTACCTCAGAAATATTGAATCAAGTTTATTTCATGGGAGCTTACTGTAATAATATTGAAAGCTCGTATAAAGCTGTTACAATACAAACATCCACCATTTTTCCACTAGAGGAAATAAAAGAAAAAGAATTTATTGTGTATCCAATATAGTTTATTGCAGTTATTTTGTTTGTCCTTTGAAGACTCAGTACCACCTATTGAACGTAATCACTGTACTTAAGTATTATACATCATCTGAAGATTTTATCATCACTTCCTCACAAATCGCTTTCTTGGAGTCAGCTTTTAGTACTCGAAACAGTTAATGGACTCGAAATAAGATCTTCATTGATAACGTTTTGAAAATACCAAAAAGGATTATTCACTAATGAAAGTTCGATATGAGTATGAAAGAAATGAAACCTAAAAAGTTTTCTCAAGATTTTTATATTGAAATTTAATTTTTAACTTTTGACAATTATTTTAAAAGTTAAGGCATATATTCCTCTATAGTCATTTTGTTCCAATTTAATGAAATAAACTTATTAATATTAATTCATCAGTTTAATTGCTTATATATGTAAAATAATTCATTATTTTTGCTTATAACTGGACAAAAGAATCCAATTTTAAGGTATACTTGCCTTTACATTGACTTTAATTTTCAAATAATAATACTTTCAAGAAAAAAAAATGCATGCGCTTTTGAATTATTCTTATTGATTTGCAATTGGTGATAAATGCTGAAATGGCAGAAATATACATTGTGATTAGAATAATCGATTTGTGTGGGCATTTTAAACATACAGTTAAGTACAAGTATAAAAATCAACCTATAAATTCTGTATATATTTCTCTTGGTATATTAATATATTTTAGAAATTTTTCTAAATACATTATTACTACAAAAATTAATCATATTTGACCATACACATCAGAATCAGCCGAATAAGAACTTTCATCGAAAAAATTTTCAGTACAATTATCCTCATCACTAAAATCCCTTTCTGCTTCATTTAAAAGTATCTGGAACTCTGCTTTATAACGAGGAGCAGTAAGTGGGATGATATTTCGAGTTTTAGAATCCTCTGCTAAGCCTTGTATAAAACTGGAACACTAAAAGGGAGATACGGTCTCACAGACGCCGCGCAAAGAAATAGCTGACATATTTAAAAAAAGCATTTGATGAAACCGGCTGAAAATGTGCACGTGTAGTGAAGGTCACGAAATAGGAAGCTACAGGATCAATCCATTCGATTGAGTTAAAAACAGAATAGTGATGTCCATCTTTAGCTGTCTGACAGACCTCACCTCCCCAGTTAAGGGTTAATCACGTTGACCATAAAACATATACATTTAATTGAGAAAATGTTTTACCAATGACCTACAAAAACATTAAACTATTAAATAACCATTAGTATAGAAAAGAATGTATTTATTATGTATTTTTATACTGAAGTAACTATTTTTTGACCTTTCAATCCCTGGATGAGGTAGTTATAGAAGCATTTTTTTTAAAACGCGACATTGATACAGATTCTTTATTTCAGGAATCACTATAGCATAGAAATAAAATGCTTCTATTTTATTTCTATGCTATAGTGATTTTTTATTAATACAGATTTTTTATTTCAGGAATCACTATAGCATAGAAATAAAATAAGACACACGAATCATGTGATATTTTAACATTTCTTACAACTACCTCATTAAAACGTTTTTTGTCAATGAATAAATTTCTATACACGTGGTATTTAAAATTTTATTGGTATAGTTTTTCAAAAACAAAAAACGTTGCTGTAACTGTTCAATTGTAAGGGAAGTTCAGAATTGTGATTGACAAAATATGAGAAATATTAATCTCTTTAGTAATTGAATTTACAAATAATTATTCACATAATTCAAATCATGTCATTTGGAATAACTGTACTAATTATGAACATTAAAAAAAAACGAATTAGATCGTCTATTTTGAAAGTAGAATACATCCATTAAAAATGAGATATCGCATTATTTGTGATTGATTTAATGAAAGTGCTTTATTTAAAAATATAGTATTTAATAGCTTAAATATTTATGTATTATTTATTATATACAGTAAATATTTAATAGCCTAAATATTAGCTTGTTTAGTTTAAAATTAACCAATAAAAAATTGCGAAGAGATTGATTATAAAATTTTGATTTTAATCTAAACAAGAAAAAAAATAAGGTTACTCCTCTTTGAATGTAAACTGTCCAATTCATAATAAATAAAAGAATAAAAACCAGAAAATGTATCACTATAATCGAATTAATATAATTAAAATTTTGTATCGGCATTAATTAAAGTTTTCAAAAAGCTGTTAAGATCCTTTACTCTAAAGAATAAAGATAGTTGTTTTAAAAAAATCATAACATTTACAAATACATTTTCTCTTATTTTTTTTTACCATCAATAAAGGTTATTTAAAGAAAACTTTCAGGAAATATATTCTTTCTTCAATTAAAAGGTATCAATAAGCACCAATTGCATCATCTTAATGACAAAAGATGATAAGACTTTTTTTTTACAAACAACTCAGTTATATGCTTTAGTTTTTTAGTAGGTACAATTAGGTAGTTCAGTTAATGAACAACTCAGTAGTACCCTTTAATTCTGATTAAAGGGTACTATTTCGAACATTTCATCGAATTCGTAAGTTTCTATCTAGAAATTTCATTTAAATAGATTTAAAAAAAGAGTCGATTATGAATTTGGAATCTTAGAATTTCGAAACTTAGAATATAAAATTGATTTTTGTTGAATATATATTAAGATAAATTATTAATTTAAAGTTGTGTAAATAAAATTTGAAATGATGCGATGGAATAAAAAAGTTATTTTTTCTAGATAGTTATAAAAATAAATATATAATTCATTCTTTCATCCTTTATACACTAACTTTATCAACTTAGAATTCAGTTTTTTTCCATTACATCCACGAAGGCCTTCAGGAGCAAAAAATATTAAATATAAATAAATATAATAAATTTTATAATTTTTATATTTTGCATCTTTCATAAATGACTATCACACATTTGAATTATCTAAGATTTAAAGGAAATTTTATTATCGAATAAATGAAAAATATTCCTTTAAGCTGCTTCTTTTTGTAAAGAAAATTTCTAAAAGAAGGTTTCATTTTATTTGGTTGCTTCATATTCGTTGAAGTAGAATTTATAATCCCTCTTACTTCTTGAATTGGAATAATAATGTATTCATCTTCAAAATATTTTTTTTTTTAATTTTCGAATTTTTTTAATTAGTTAATCGATTTATTTTAACAAAATGCATTACTATATGAGTGGCTTCATAAAAGCTAATTGAGATCAACCTGAGTTTATGTTTCTTAATATTTATAATTATAAATTGTTAAAAATTTTAAACATTAAAACATAGGAAAAAATACAGAAAAAAGTTATGAAATTATTAGTGCATAAAATAATTTTTTCTTTAAAAAGTTGGAGTCCAAATTGTTTACTGCAAGCTTGTATCCTGGAAAATAAAACTCTAAAAAGATTAGAAGAAAAAATTAAAACAGTGACGTCATAAGAAGATAAATTCTGAAATATTCTTTAAAAATTAAATCTTAAAATCTGCTCAAAATTTTCGATTTTCTTAGAGTATTTCTATAAACCCCAGACCTTTACAATTTCTTTTATAAAATCCATATTTTTATTTAAAATAATAATTTCTACACAAAAAATATAATTCATTTTTTTTTCTTATTATCTATAAGTTATTGTATAGTTTTCACATATAGGACCTTACAAAATTACTATAATATCCAAACTGCTATTTCAATTATGTAGTAAAATAAATAGAAACTTTGAATCATTAAAACATTTTATTATGAAATAATGCACATTTGCGGTTTTTGTTCTAATCCCAAAATATTAATTTGTTTTCCTTTAACCATATTTCCTCTGATAAAATTCACAATTTTATGTTAAAATGCACATTCAAAACATTTGATGATAAAGAAATCAAAAATATTAATTACAGTAATGTTTCTGTTTACATGCTTTATATAAAAACTTGATATTACAATCCCAAATGAAATTATCAGCAGTTAATGAGTTCGTTATCAACTTTTTGCATTTAATCTCTTTTTCAATATACCATTTATCCTAGAAAAGGACTAATTGTTATTTGAAGAAAACATCTAATAAATTAAAGAATTAGAATTCCTGACAACTTTAAAAATATTGATATAACATGCATCCTTCAATATAATTCGGATAAAAATAATGCTTCAAAACCATCTCTAATTAAAAAAGAACGCAACAATGAAAAGTTTTTAAAAATTAGAGACAAAATTGTGAAGAAAAATAAAAAATAAACTCTCTTTTATTTTATTTGCTTTTTTTAACATCATAAACCTTAAAATATTATTTTCCTGTTGCTAGAATAGGCATAAAAAAAGAATCATCCAATAACCTGAGCGGTCATGATAAAAAGAAAACATGTTTCCTATTTATATCTCTATATGTCAGATGGAATGTCAATTTCGTGGACTGTAGCAGCATTTCCCGAATCCGTGGATGCAGAAATGGAATTCAAAGAAACGGCTGATGTACTTGCAAATGTATCTTCTCCCTATTTCTTTGTAGCATAGGAGAAAATGTGATGTTTTTGGTGTTTGCTGCACGTTCTCATATATACCTATAGTATAACCATTTTCAAATATTTTATTGTAATAATATGAATTATTCTAGTAACATACTTAAATTTTACAATAATACATATTGCGATATTTATGTAACTAGTGTTGCTATTGTGATTGTGTGTGTTTCCCTTTTTGCCCTTGCTATTTGTTTCCATTTTTATCTATATATGATAAAGAACTTTGTAATTCCTTATTATTTGTTGTTCCTTTCTTTATGTGGATTTCAATTTGTTTTGTTGCTAATATTTCTTATACTCTTTGATTAAAACATGCAAATGGAGTCAGTCTCTGTAGTATGCTTATTTCAAATAAATATATAAATATCTTTTGATATTATAATTCATTTTGATTTTATTATGATTTATTGATTTTATGATTTTAGCATTTGCTACATATTCTCATATATACAGAATGGCTATGTTCTATTCCGGTATTAAACGTTTTATAGTAATGGCATAATTATTTTAGTAGCACATTTATTCTGTATAATATTACATGATATTAAAAATATTTTTAATATTATTTCATATAATCTCACATATTATTTTACAGTACTGTCAAGTATGCTGCTCTATCTGGATAGTTCAATTAATGAAATTTTTATGGAAAATTTTTGTATTGAATACTGCTAAGATTCTTTTATTTTTGATGATAAAAAGTAATTACAGAAAAGTGAAAAAATAGATAATACATTTAAATATTGTAACAATGCTCATCCTTGAATGATATTTGAAATTTCGCTCACTGATTTTAGTTGTGTTTTCATAATTCTCTTAAAAAATGTTTATTACTCCTTAATTAAATTCTGTGTTAAAAACATGGTCACAGTTATATAATAATATTGTTACGAAATTTCCGGGGTCCGTTTGGATAGTGGGTGTTATATGATGTGGAGAACGCTCAATCAGCAGGCGGCAGTAGAAAAAAAAACAACGACGTTTATTTACACGAAGACACACAGGACAGCACAAAGACGACAACTATATACAGCACAGAGAAGACAATTATCTTCAGCCGCGAGACGTGCAAACAGCAGCAAACTACAAGACTCTACTGCAGACAGTAGCGCACAGCTTAGTTCAGCACTAGCTTGACTCCGTCACTGCTCTGCTAATCCCTGGAAGATCAGTTCTTCACCGTCGATTCCAACTACTCTACTCTGGCAGCTCCGGCTGCCTCCTTTTATAGGTCTCAGGAGGCGGGGCTAGAAGCCTCTCAACCAATCAGGAACGTTCGAGGCGTATCTCGGTTCCTAATGGACGGATAGGGGAAATTCTCCATGTTTCGGGTATAATCTATTTTGGCACCAAAGTCTCCAAATTAGTCGCCAAATGGTCGCCAAGTTTGTCGCCAAGATCATGGACCTCCGACGCGACACCCGGACTCCGTCTAATACAGATGACTGTAAAACTGTCTTGTTGATGATGAAACCAACTATGCTGGGAAGCCGCATCACAGATTCGTAACAATATAAATCACTTATATATTTACACCAAATCTTATAACAGCCAATTATAACCAAATGCAATCTGATGCATCACTTACTGAACGTAATCTAAAACAATCAGTTCTAAATGGAAGCAATTTTGATAAATTCTTTAAAGTATCCTTCTAAGAAACTATTTGCAGCTATTATTGATATATACTGTAAAATATGTTCATCTTCTGTATTGTTTTGTTATTTGAATAAAGAGTATTAAAATGTTATTGCAATTAAATTTATTGATGCTATAAATCACTGCTACATCCCTGTAAAATATTTTAGCAATCAAGTAAAATTAGTGGCTCATTCATTACTTACTGTGTCTAGACTGTAACATAAGTAATCAGTTATGCAAATTAGGAGCTGAAATTTTCTGTAAACATCATTTATAAAACTCACTCTAGAACACGAAATCATCTACATAGATAGGTATCCTCTTTCAGTTTATTAACATTTGAGGAAAAGTTCTATATCTTTGTTTCAAATTTTAAACATAGAAACAGAATGTTATTTACAGAAGATGTGATATAGTATATCTAAATACATAAAACAATAAAGAATGTTAGTGAAAGAGTGGTCTTGTCACACCCATTGATCCGATTTTGCATGTTTTGTTTCTTATGAAAACTCAAGACTTGTAGTTAAGTTGTCAAGTGTCCTTTGTCCTCCTCCTTCCTTAATTTCGAGAGAAATTGAAAGAAAAACTGCGAAATTTGTTCTCTTAGGAGAAATTTTGCGACAAAGTTATATAAACTACAATATCGATTTTGATTTTATATGAATAATCATGACCTCGGGGTGTATTATCAAAGGTCGCGTACGTCTCAGCGTCCTTTACTTTTGGGAGAAATGTCAATAATTATAGAGCACTTTGATTGGAAGCTATGCTTAAAATAGGGCGAAATAAAATAGGAAAAGATTAGGAGATGGGAACTCAAACGATCCTTGATGGCGTATCTAAGTGTTGCGAGTTTTCATATGAAATGGAAATTACATAAATCGATACATTATATATTATATTCAAAAATAATGACAGACGAACTCTGCCATGAATTTCTCCGCAGAGCAATATATAATATTTTGAAATTTCTCTGGAAATTGGACAGTGGTCAGGGGAGGGTAATTTGATACGAGATACTATTACCTTTCATATAGCCATTATCAGAATTAATTTTATATGAAATAAAATTTGATGAAATCGTTAGAATATTAAAGTGGATGGTAAGGTTCTTATATTTAGTTAATTATTTAGATATATAGGTCATTGGCAAATAAATGATCGCCGAAGATGGCTAGTGAAAGATTAATTTTAAACGCATTAGTATTTAGACTATGCATGTTAATAGTTTCTCGTCCTTAGTAATCAGCTAGCACACCGTGATTATTGGTTGTGTTCAGTATCAGAAATCTGGTAGTTCCACCCAAACGATCTGTAATGTAGAATGCCAATATAAGCAGTGAAAATTTTCTTTTACTGCCTTCTCAACCAGTTATAAAGTTATTAGTAGATATACATGAAACAAGTATTATAATTGTAGGTCAAATGATACGGCCTATCGAACACCTATACGCAAACACACGCTCATTCAACTTTAGTATTAGAAATTTGTCTCACCTTGTGGTAAAAATGTATAGTGCAAATCTTCTTTTAAACTACCAATAATATTGATTAGTGTGTGTGTGTGTGTGTGTGTGCTTGCGTGCGCGCGTACGTGCGCACGTATGTTGGCATTCCACAGTCTGACCGGCTGACCCTAAAGTTACTGGCCAGCTTCACATATTTATGTTTCGGTAGTTGAGAATATACACTTGGTAGAGTCAATTTCAAGTTTAAGTAATTGGGAACTAAGAGAAATTTTGGTGATTTTACACCATAAATTGTAAAAATATTAGAGTACAAAAATTATTTTTATGTCATCTTAAAATTCAAAAAAATCTTATAAATCATGCTTATATTTTTATTATAATTTTTTTCTTATTTATATTTTTGCTTTTCTAGGATTGACATTTTCCTTTTGCTTGAAATTTAAGCCTTTTTTAAAGAATATATTTCAGTGCTGAAGTAAAACTGAAATTGCCTTTATTTTTTATACTAATATTTCATCATGATTTCTTTTTCTTGTTCATAATCAAAATATGAAATTGCGTTTGTTTATCCATGTTGAATAGGTTTAACCTTTAATCATATCTTATAAAAGTTAGAAATGTAGTAAACTTACAGTTAAGCTTTAACTTCATAACCAATAAATGGTGATTTTTTTTAACTGAATGATTTTTAAACACGACAGCACTCTCGTGTGATATCATCGATTCATAAATAAAAGTGAAACGCAAATCACAATGAACTGAACGGTATAAATCTTCTATAATGATATGAATTAAATGTTTATTAAAATTATAAGATTAAAAGGAGTTTTCTGAGGAAGCCATAAGTAGCCAGTTATATAAAATATCGAACCGAGATTTTTTTATCAATCATTAATCCTGTCGAACCAATAGGTTTATATAGGCGGATAACTATTAATTCAGATTAAGATATATTATACATTCACACATAATAAATTATTTCTTTATTTATTTTTAATATTTATTATTTTAATATTAATACTTTCATGAATAATAATACATATTAATACATAAATATATTAATAACTTCATTTCGAAAGTATGATTATTTAATCTAAATATAAATTTCAATTCTCTTAAAGTTCTCTGAATTAGCATAAAATTTCTATATTAATTATCCTTATATCAGCTTAATTATCATTTATTTAGTTATCTGATAGTTCAATAATAGTTTATTGCAATAACATTTAGTGTGTTTGAAAAAATATTTTGTCTAGCGCCTTTTGTAAAAATATTTTATTAATTGATGATAAATCATAGTATATTAATCTAATTTATGTCTGAAATTAATAAATGTAAATTTTGCTCAGGTTAATGAAGTATAAATATAATTAAATATTTCATCATTCTCGCAATATATAATATATAGAAGACAAATTGGAAATATATTTATACTTTTTCTTTAGTTTAAGAGTTTAATTGAAACGCGCCCTTACATTTTTTTGATTACATACGTATATAAATGTAAGCATTCATTTGTTGTTTTGAAATTTTGGATAGAATTTTTCTGTTTTGTTTTAAAATTTTAAAGTTTTGATGCAATTATTTTACACATGAAGTTGAGAAAAAAAAGAAGAAACGAATCCTGAAATTGCTTCAAAATAGCACATGTATTTAATAAAAGTGCATTTACATTTATTTAACACCAAAATTATAAGGTTTGCAATTTTTTTTATTTGATGGAAATATAAAATAAACTACTCTTAAGAATAAAAAGATCTTAAATTAGAAGTCATAAGGAATTGAATTTTTAAGATAGGAAGTCTTTTTTCTTTCTGGCTTCATTGTTTTTATAAAGAGAAATTTGCTTCGTTATCGAGTTCTCAAATGCAATAAGAATGTAAAAATAAGATTTTCATTTCCGCCAGGAAATGGAAAAGTTCTTGTTGTTTCATTTCATTTCCTTGAAATGATAAGTTAAAAGGAGATATTAATAAATGGCTCCTCGGCTTAGAATGGAGTAAGAATATTTCTTGAATATTTGAAATTCTAAAGGTTTTACGTATTAATAACATAAATCAGATTTTTTTGCCGTTACAAACTTTTCAAATTTAGCTTCTTGATTTTCTAAAAATTATTTATTCTCTTATTCTTCAATTTTTAATTCTCATTCCAATTTTTTAAATTTATTAGCTCCTTTCTCGGCCACCTATTGTTTTCCGTATACTGACTTTCCAAGTTCTTAAATGTTAAAGTGGAATATATATTTTTTATTCATCTAATAATTTGTTAAGAGTAAAATTTACGAATAGAATCAGTCGACTACAAATTAGTGCGGGAGCAAATTTAAAAAAAAACTGAATTTAAAACGAATTAAAAATATAAGAGAAAATTCTACTCCGAAATTAGTATCTCAAAGAAAGCAACTTTTTTTATCTTAATTTTAAACATTTGTAAAACAATGCAAAAGAAAAGACGGAAAAGATTTTTTTTTTAAATATCATCACAACAATAAAAAAACTCTTCTATACATTTGTATCAAATTAAGTTTTAAAAATTATTGAAATTAGAGAAAAAATTTTCGGCAATGAAATTCATATCAGTAAAAAAGAAGTTTTTCGAATTTTAAGATATTGTAAGAAAACCATAATTATAAGGCAATATTTGGAGAAAGGATGGCAAAAGATTTTTTTAATTATATTTTAATTGAATTTTGACTTTTGAACACTGACAATAATATTACTCTTGTCCTGAAGAGTATGTGCCTGTTATCAAAAACTTAGCAAATGTAAATTTATGTAGAAGTTGTGCAAGCAAGAATTGTCTCTTTATGTAGATTTTTATCTTGATTATTTACCATTTATCCTGATTATAAGATCATTTTATCCTGATTATAAGATCATTTTATCTTGATTATAAGATCATTTTATCCTGATTATAAGATAATTTTATCTTGATTATTTACCATTTATCCTGATTATAAGATAATGTTATCTTAATTATTTACCATTTATCCTGATTATAAGATAATGTTATCTTGATTATTTACCATTTATCCTGATTATAAGATAATTTTATCTTGATTATTTACTATTTATCCTGATTATAAGATAATTTTATCTTGATTATTTACCATTTATCCTGATTATAAGATAATTTTATCTTGATTATAAGATAATTTTATCTTGATTATTTACTATTTATCCTGATTATAAGATAATTTTATCTTGATTATTTACCATTTATCCTGATTATAAGATAATTTTATCTTGATTATTTACCATTTATCCTGATTATAAGATAATTTTATCTTGATTATTTACCATTTATTCTGATTATAAAATAATTTTATCTTGATTATTTACCATTTTAAGCAAAATAACGCACTGGAGTTCTATGAGATGAATACCTTTGTAAAGAATTTGCAAATTTTAGGTCCTTATGCTAGTTAAATTGCTTGCAACAATAAAATAATGAGTTTCGAAACGGGAAAAGTTTTTAAAACACATTCAATACTTACCTTTATTCCCGATACAATCACCGATTTTTCAAATCAAAATATTTCTTGGAGTAATTCTAGAATATTTGTTTTGCCGGATTAAAATGTATATTTATAAGTAATAATTGAGATAAACCTTGTCCTGTAAAATAGGCAATTTAATGCAATAAAAACATTTTATATGTGATGCTAAATAACAATATTCAACGTATTTCCTAGTATTATAAAAAAAAAGAATGATTGAATTTTTTGAGAAACATTTTCAACTTTTTAATCTGTTATCAGACCAGATAAAAAGATTGATTCTATAATTTATTCTATGATAAAAATTTAATTATCTTAAATAATTCACTACTTTTTTTACTCCATGCCTCTCTTTCGTAGCAGAAGAAACAAACGCAGTTTGGAAACTAAGAGCCAGGTGTAAAGAACATATTTTGAAATATAGGAGAAAAAGCTATAAAACGGTTTAGAGAGATGAGACGTCTTACCTAGAATCTGGGGTTGTTATTTTTCTCCTGAATAGAGGGCGGATATCGAATTATATAACATTAGTCAACAAAAAAGAACGAATACATGATCATATTGTTACGATTACATTCAAGACATCTACGCAGCTGTCTTAAGATAACATCTGTCTAGTGCTCTCTTGTCGTCAAATTATCTTCGTTTAAATCCATGAAACGCTATTCAACAATAAAATATAGAAACAATATAACATTATTCAACAATAAAGTATAGAAACAATATAACACTATTCAACAATAAAGTTATAAAAACAGCTTCAACAATACATTTATATTGGTATAAGCTGCATTTAATACAACTTATAACAAGTTACTAAGAATTTACACTTTTAAAAACAACAAGATTTTACCCAACAATACTTTTTACTTGCTACATTTAACAAATAATAACGATTTCATCCTATAGTATAATATTACTGTTTCATTTCTATATCAGCTGCATTCGTCATTTATATCTTCTTCAACCTTAATAACACAAGCACAATGTGAAAATAGGCTTAAATTATGTATATACTTAGAAATCAAGAATAAATGAAATGGAAAAGATGAGTAAAGTATATAATTCTAAAATTAAAAAAATCAAAAATGTCGAAAGTTGATGAAAAAAATGAAAGAATTTTATAACAATAAGAACTAAAATATTATTGAAAAATTTTCTATAAATCTATTTTATAACAGCAGAAAATTCAAACATTCTACTTACAATTTCTCTTTTCTTATTTTCTTTCAGAAATTTTTACAGGCGGATAAGAAAAGTTCTATCTGCATTCTCCAAGGATAGTCATATGATTTCCTCTCACCTGATTTCCTCGAAGGTAAATACTATTCTTGAATGGAAGATAAAATGCTCTTGGCGGAAAATTCATATAAATAATCCTACCTTCCTTCCACCCGTATGAAATAGACCTCGAAGGATTTGCATTCAAAATTTGTTTTTCCTTAGTGGCTTCCTTACGATAACTCATTGAATTATAGGTACACAGCTGTATATTCTGACTTCAAAGGATAAAAACATATTTTATCTACTCGCTCGTATCCATGTTATCATTGAGCTTCAGATCAATTGGTTTAGTTTATTTTTTAATAACTTTTTTAACCGTATTTAATAAGCTTTAATTTGAATTGCAGTTTATACGTATGTTTTTATCAACGTTCGTTAATGATGCAATTTCAATTGGTTCATTTGATGGAATATAGTTGTTATGTAGATCTGTTTTCTCATCAATTTGCTAACTGAAAATGTATTCTTTAATGAAAGGTTACCATTAAATAGTTAATAAAAATCTTTACTTTTCCGTTACCTAGGGTCGTAAAAAAATCGCCAAACTAGTTCGCCAGATCACCAAAATAATTTAATATAAATAACTAAAATTGTAAAAATTAATAACTAAAATCACAGAAAATAAATTTACCATCGCCAACTGCCCTCGGAAACGAAAGTACCTAAAAATCTTAACAATTCATATAATTTTAGTCATACTGCATAATGAAACTTATAATTTATAATCTAAACTAATTTGCTTTTATTATTTCTTCGAGTAAAAGTCACTATATTCTGCAGCGAATTGTTTCATTCAGTTTTATCACGAAATATCTGTGAATGGAATCTGAGAAAACGAGATACACGGAAATGCCTTCAATTCAATTTTCCTTTTGATCAAAACAAGTTCAAAGGGACTCAATCTTTACTAAAGTAAATTGCAAAGTCTTTCTTCAGTTGTTGCGATTCAATGCTTTATTTTTATCTTTCCAACGAATGAAAAATAGGATAAAATTCAAAAGAAGTCTTAACCTGAATTACTTCTGTTTAAACCTCTATTGGGACGCCATCGGAAGAAAGGAAATAGATAAATATTAGCGATAATATTTTTTTTTCTTTCAGGTGGAAGAAGAAAATAATCATTGATTTGAAAATCTTTTCCCGAAAACTATAATTTAGGTATAAACAAAAACATATTTTTGCAAAGTATTCAAAAAAAGTTTACTTTACTTTTTGGATAAATTACTGCAATAGAAATATTTGAAAATACATCTGTCTAATTTGTGCTTTTCTTTCATATTGTTTCGTAACTTCGTTGATAAGGATATTAAGAAAAAATTTAATTTTGTCACAAATTTTCATTTTTTATATATGGTGAATGCTTTATTTTTTTAATGCAGTGTTCAAGAAGATTGGAACAATGAAACATGTTTTATGCATTGCTATTATTGCTTATTTTTTTATTGCTAAAAATGATTATTCCACTTGCAAAAGATAATTGAGTGAATTAATTATAAATGATTCAAATCTGATTTTTTTAACTGTCGGTAGCTTGATAATATGTGATTCGAAAACAATGCAGAAAGGCTTTTATTGCGAGTTCGCAAATTGTACAGACTAAGCCTATGGCAAAGGATACCGACGTGCTGTGATTGGTTGGCCTTGGCATCTTTTTGGCAATGTTCAAATAAGCGAAAACTACGCTATTATGAGTGCAAAACATTGACAAAAAGATGGCAAGGCTTAAACCAATCAGAGCACGTCGGTATCCTTTGCCATAGACTTAGTCTGTACAATTTGCGAACTCGCGCTTTTATTGCGTCACTCGTATACACCGCTGAAATAACACAGATAATAAAGAAAACCAAACCATGTTGCTTGGTTTCCAATTGCGTTAGCCTGCTTTCTCTGCTATCAACGCTTCCTTATAAAATTATATTATCTTTTTGCTTATTTTTTATCAACGCATTGGAGACTCTTGATCACCAAAGCATATAAAGAAGGCTCATATTTCGACAACGTTAAATATTATTTTAACTAGCTCATAATCTTGCGTCTGATCAATTCATGAAATCATTTGGAATAGACATTCATTCACCATTAATGACAAAACATGATATTTTTTTGATACAATAAAAGCCATTTTACTCAAAATTTCCCAAGATTGTTGTGGCAATTTCTTTTTCTTTTTCGAGCTGGAAGGCACGATGAGTACCGTTGATCAAAATCCTTATTAAGAATTATCAGTGACATATTTTCCCTTTTTAAACTTAAATATTCTTTGAAGAAGAGCTGCAATAAACAAGTACAGGTTTATTAATCCGTTTCCAGACAAATTTGCTTGCATACCATAAAAATTAATTATAATTTGATCTCTCCTCTACATTGATTTTTGAAGGCCATATAGTATTGTCACATATTTTTAATAAATTTACTTTGTCATTTAATATCAATGTCACTTAATTTAATATAAATATACAAATTAATTAGGGTTCAACAATAATTGTAAATAAAATTAGACCTTATTCTTCACTTCTGTGATAGTTAAAACACAATTTATTCCCTTTTATTATCATAAGAAGTAAGGAAATATTAGATTCTTTTATAGAGATCTAGCAAAAAAAGACAGAATGCGCCATACGTATTGTTCATCTTTAATTTCAAACCCTATTTTTCAAAGAAATTCTTAAAATACTTAATACTGCTGGTAAAAGAAATCGCAAATACAACAGGACTTTCATACTCCCCAAGTTACTGTACTTTTTTTTCAATTAAAAATAGTCCAGAGGATATGCAAAATCACCTCAAATTATGTATGCTATCCCCACACAGTTTTTTTTTATCAAGCATGAATTAAATCATATAAAACTCAAAAAACAGGGAATATCTTCAGATTGTTATGGGAATTTTCCTATGAATGTAAGATGAGAAATCTATAAGGAAACGACGTTTTACTCCATAAACAAAATACGAAACATAGATAGCAAAATAAAGCCTAGGTGTACAAAAAGACCAAGTTTGCAAAAATTAAAAATGCATTAACAAAGAGCAAATTGTTAATAAATAACAGATAATTCACTTACTATCTGAGTTCCAAAGACATATCTCGACCACTCACTTTACCTCTCTAATTTTTATAGTCTCTGTGAGAGGACATCTAATTTTTGACAAGAATCTATGGATATCAGTTCCATTAAAGGTTTTATCATAATTCTTGCATTTTCTAAAACCTGCAATTTTGTTGCGGAACTCACCAAACCATTAATTGATCTTCAAGACTGGGGTTATCTACTCAGCATTCATTCAGCTTCCATTAAACATATTTGTAAAATTATTTTCCTTACTATGAGACTAAATGGGCAAGGAAGCAATATTACACATCAGTTAGAATATAAGGGGCTGTTTATTAATATTCGCATTGTTTGAAAGAAGAGAGATAAAAAGTTGTTTTTACTTGAATAAAAAAAAGGAGGAAACAATAATTACATTAGAAAAATATAATATTTTATATGAATATTGGGAATTAATAAAGGACCTTTTTCAGATAAGAATGAATTGAATTCTAATGCAAAATGACTTTCCAATGACTTTATGAGCCAATTAACAGCTTGTTGATGGGCTCATAAAGAGCCCATAAAGAATAACTTTTTCTCATTGGACTTATTTGCTAGTTTATCTATCGAAACTACCATGAACATAATATTTCTAAGACGCTATCCACTTTCTCATTAACCAATTAGCCTGTGTATCAGTTTCACCAATGTGACATTTTTTCTAACAACCTAAACCAATGTAACAAATTTATAGTTATTAGCAAAAGTTGTCCGGCAAAGACATCTAAATTCCATACAAAAATTTCATCGAATACATATATAATAATGAATAATGTACTATTATTGAATAGGCACAACGTGTATCTAAAACAGAACAAGCCATCTAATTAGAGGTAAACAAATTTGGTGTGCCAAGGGGTTGCGAAGTAGCATCAACCCCTCATGAGACTAAGATGGAATATCAACTCCTCAAGAATAGTTCGATGCGAAGTTACTATGCTCGAAATAAACGATCAAGCTTTCCGAATAACTAGTTAATAAAACGAAATGGCTGGATTCTGGGGTAAGAATTTCAGAAGCAAAGGCTCAAGAGATTCTCCCTAGTTCCCTTGGCGAGGTATTTGGCAGTATCGCTGCATTGAATTATTCATGGTGGTATCAGATACATATGAACTTAATTCAGCTAGTGTATTGGAGGCTTTAGAAAGCAGATGAAGTGTCAACCCTAAAAATAGAAAATTTTGGGAAGCAGGTTAATTAAGAGGATTGCTGATCTGTGTACAAAACAGAAATTGCATGATCCAGTGTTGTCCCCCAATATCCCAATGTTACTAAACAATCATTACAATATTGTATAATATTTTTCAACGCTATTTAGTATTAACAGGATTTGAGTAATATTCGCAATATTGCATAACATTGTAAAATAACATTGGCGGATATCCATTTAAAAATCCCAGTCTCGTTTGTTGATTTAATTGAAATGTGAGTAAATAACAAAATAATTTTGTAATAAATTGTTATGCAATTACGTTGGAATTGTTATTAAAAATAGAGAAATTTTTTGATAGGAAGATATTTAGATGAAAATAACAGATCCATGTTTAAGAATATAGTTAACATTCTGAAAAAGCAATAAGAAATCTCACAGAAATGATCGTTCTTATCGTTGCAGAAATTCGAAGACATATTTCTTGTTACTTTCGTTTTATGCTTGTTGATTCGTCACTATGGTGGCATTTTGAAATTCATCGATCTCTGTGTGATTATATATTATAATAAGAATTAATCTGTTGCTAAAAAATCAGTGCAATTTTTTAACACGAGACTTTCAGTTAAATATTAATATTGTTATATATAATTAAGAAAATATAATAAATATTAAAAGAAAATGCCATGCTTATTAAATTAATTTCTTTAACACAAATCTACCGATTAATTCGTTAAAACTGTATCGGCTGAATCCTAAGGATCAATTAATTAACAATGTTAGAGTTTAAATGCATCAAACATTAAGAAAATAAACAGAATCGTTTGAAATAATCAGTCTAAAGCATGTTAAGCCTAACCTCTTTAGCGTGGAAAAAAACTGCAGCCTTGCTCATTTGGCGATGGGGAAATGAAAAGATTTTTTGGGTGCGAAATTTAGTTTTTAATCAATAATTAAAATTCTAATTACAAATTCAAAAAAATGGACCCCAGGCGCACATTCCTGACCTAAAAACAATTTATTTACAAACCAATGAATCAATTTACAACCAATGAGTCAACAATCAGAACACAATGGGCATGCGTAAATTTTCAAACGCCAGTTATGGTATCGCAAATGAATGAATTTTATATGCCAGTTGTGGTAACGCTATGCAGATTAGAAATTGTAATTAATAATTAAAATTCTAATTAAAATTCAAAAAAGGGACTCCAGGTGCACATTCCCGGCCTCTAAGATATACATGTACCAAACTTGGCAGCTGTAGGTCAAACAGTTTGGCCTGTAGAGCGCCACACACAAACACATTGAGCTTTATTAATATATAGATATCTGAAATATAATTTTCTTAATAATAAAAAGACCAGTAGGTATAAAACAATCATGCAGAAAGCTGTATCTGAACTTGAGAATCTTGTGAGTAGTTTCAGACTTTTAAGAAAGTAGCTGATAAAGTGTTTTTGGTATATTCTGTCGCAATTAAAGCAGAGCCAGAATTAAAATATAGAAGCTTTATCTGCTCTGATTTGCACGTTCATAGAAAAATTGAAATTTAGCAAACTTTACACAAGTTTTGTAGCATATAATATATCTGAAATATAGCTTTCTAAATGTCGAAGATGGCTAATAGATGCATAATAATCATAATAAGAACTTCGACTGGAAAGAGGATATTTTCAGCCGTTTCATGTTCTTAAGGTAATAAAAACGTATTACACTTAAAAAACAAAAAAAAAAAAAGTTTTAAAAATTATTTTTGATACCTTCAGTGCAAATTAAGAATCATATTGTCATAATTAAAAGACGAAAAATATTTTTAATTATCATAATTTATGAACTCGGGAGAAAATATCAAAACTTTAACTAAAAATTCATTGGACGGGGAGGGGGAGGGAGTTTTTAAAATATATTTAATTTTTTTAGTATTTTTTTAATAAATAAACAGAACTTCGAATTTTGCTTTCAAATTAAAAATGTTTTTACTACATTCGGCGAAGAATAGTTCATTTAATATCCTTTCCTTGTCTATACGTTTTTGAAAAATTTACAAATACATTGACAGTATTGGACTGTAAGCTTCCAGGGGCGAACATTTCATATCATTAACGTTAATCCTAATATAGAATATCTGAATCTGAAAATAAGATTCATTAATTTTACTTTAGAATAGGAAAGAGTAATTAATATTTTAATAATCATTTATTGATTACTTACCTTTCCTATTCATTTTATAACCAGATCACTGTGCTATATCTATATTTTGAAGTCATAAAACCTTTTCTTGGAAAAATAATACTTTGTCAATCATTGTATACAATACAATTTCCATAAATTATTTTCATTAAACAATGCGTTTCAGTAAGATTCATTATTATTGTACTATTCTGTTGTTATAACGTAGTTTAAAGACAATAATTATTTTCTTTACTCAAGAATTTTGACTTATTTTTAAACTTTCCATACCAGCTGTGGTAGTTCCTTGAAACTTCCTCGCACATTTTCCAAACATATAAATTTTTTTAAAGATCACATTTCCAATTTCATAAGTTTAACTTAAAGTATTTTTGAATTATCGTATTCAAGGAAAAACAAATTCGATGAGAAAATATTTTCTTTGGAATCAAAGGATGTCTGAAATTGCTGTCGAAAACTAGATATGTATTTAGTCGTGGTTATTTTTAAATTCATTATTAGATATCCATTAATATCTAAATTATTTACTTTACAAGAAAAAATAATTTGATAGAACCGTGTCATCCATAATTGCTTTTGCCAAGAAATATTTCATTTATTTTTATTTTTTATTTTATTAGGGATAAAGTATAGTAATCGTCAAAAAAGTGTAACTTCATTCGGTTTTAAACGTATGGAACGAAAGTCTCTATCAATATATTTAACATCACAAAACATTAATCTCTTCACTAATTTCCTTCTAAAAGATATTTATTTTCCGATAAGAATTGCTGTAATTTGAAATAATAAACGGTTCGATCCTTGATAAAAACAATATAAAGAATTATCTAGAAAATTCCGTCTGCAATATATCCAAGATTGTTAGGATTTCAAAATAATCCAGCACTGTTGTTTTATTAATACCATTTTCTGATAGTCAGTGACATAAGATAAATTTACAAATCCATTCTATTCTTTGACTTCCTGAGGAGACTGGTGATTGTTTAGTTCAATCAACCGCAGTAATTTGAACAAGTGTTAATATCTTAGTAGTACATTCTTTGATTAATGACGAGACATATGAGAATTTCATTTGTAAACTAATCTATGTGTACAGAATAATGAAATGGGACTGAATTATTATATCTCATTGTCTTAAATATATTATAAGCTGATTAGGAGATTGAAATTATATCTAAATTACCTTCGCGATGTAAATTTCGAAGACCATCTGGGAATATGTCCAAGTAAACATTCAATAATGAAACGTTGTAAGTTATTCTGAAAATATGAATATCGTTGGAAATATGTTTAAAATTTTCAAAAATATGAAATTAATGCAAATACATAGCAGTTTAAAATTTATTTACATGTGAAATAATATTTGGTATAATATTTGGTCATTAGATATATATCATTATCAGTTAATCTGAAATCTTTTTGATAGAAATAATTAAGAGAATGTATTTTTATTAACATATTCATCGGTTTTAGAGAAATATAATGTAAAGATTAATCGAATAAAATTCTGATCTTATTCGAATCATTGTGAAATCACCTAAATATCAAATTTTTAAAATAATCAATGATTAAAAAGATTTTCAATGATTCATGTTTAAGAAGTTAAAAGAAGTGATTAATTAATTTATCATATTGACTGGTTGTTATCAATAATTATTTAAAAGTGCTACTATTTACATCATTGCTATTTAACTCTGCTCGTAACTTTTGCATGTATAAATTACAATGTAAATGCATATCAATATTAATCGTATTGATTATATGCGTATCAATATTAATAATACACCTTCTATAAATTGAAATTTAAAAGAAGTTTAATTTAATAGAATGAAATTATACATGTTTCATGATTTAAAAAATATTATTTGTTTAATAAACTTGGTTACGTACTACTTCATAAGAACTAAAATATTTTACCTAAAATTAACACAACTGTATATGTTAGAATCATCGTGATAAAAGTTAATTAATGCCTATGCTACACAAACATAAAAGAGCACTTTATCAAATATTTTAAATAAATTACTTTTCATAATGTAACCTTTTGTTTATGATGATTAATTCTTTTGCCCAAGGTTTTATTTTGATAAACCAAACCCATGGGAGTTTTTCTGATTGGATTTTCTCTAATGCGACTACAATATGGCAATCTTAGAGCTAGCTTCATGTTGCAAGGAATTGAATTGAATATGCACATTTTGATTTCTTACATTTTGTCAATAGGAAATGTAGTTTATTCAGTCATTTCATTAGATGAAATCAAACTAATTTGAAATAGATTTATAATTTTGATGTCATTAATTGTTAAACAAAATTTCATTCATTAGTGTGTTGCCCTTTTGCGTTTACCCAAATGCGAACAGAAAACTTTAAAGGTAACAAGATATTAAAAAAAAATTTTAGTCATAACTTTTCATTTTTTTACCACATTGATGATGAAATAATATGACAAATTTCATCCTCTGATTTTTTTTTGTATTTAAGTTTTTTTTTGTGTGTGTGTGTGTGTCTTAGAAATATCCAGAAATCTGTAATCCTTCTAGCTTCTCATTTTTTGAATTTTTTATTCTCATTCTCCCTCTGCTATACCAGAAACACTTAGAAATCTTCCACACAACGCTGCGATACTATGGTTACAAGAACTCTTTCGTCTGTCACTTATAGCCGAATTATAAATAGAACAAATGGCATTCTTTTGTGTGCATTGAGGAAAATAAAAACATCATTTGTTCAGTGGTTTCCATTTCGTTTGAGTTTACGTGGCATTCCTATAGTTCATTCAGCTTCATTAGTCGAGCCACGTGGGTGGTACAGTTTTCTTGGAAGTATTGAACTAACTTTGGCTATCAATTACAAGTAACAAAGAAAGTTCCCAGAAAATAAATCTACACTAATGAAGAAACGAAGCCAACATTTCTCAGAAAAGAGTAGCCTCAATATTATTCCGTTGCATTATCTTTTGTTTTAACATTCCATAACTGATTTCTGATGTATGCGTGTTGCATTTCTCTTACTATTATGGGTTATAATTTCTTAAGAGCTTTCGTTTTTCAGTATATTTTAACATAGAATGCTTTCAAACAGTTTATCGATAACCAACATCCATTTGCATTCTACATAAGTTTTAAAAAATTATTTAAAATATTAAAATTTGTCACGGCAGTGGTAGTTACAAATGTCGTCCTTCTTTCATTAGTATATTGATCATAAATATGAAATGTAAGATAACCCCGATGGTTTTATCCTCGCTTTGCCTCCCATCGAGGGACACCTCAGAAATGAGAATGAGAAGCTTGAGTTTGGTGGTTGGTTCTCGCTACCCTGGTGAGTATAGAAATAGTGGGGGTCGGCTAATTCCTATTGATGACTGGACGTACTTCCCATTGGAAGAGGTTTACAGTGGCTGATGATGGTCTTTAGGCCTCAATTTTAGTTCCCGTCAATACAGTCGTGGAGAACCAGACAGCCAAATTTAATCTGTATGCTTTAGGTAGGAGATTCGGATTAGCCAAGCTATGCTAAATCCGTGTGGTTAAATGGCAATCTCCACGACAACAAGGTAATACGGTTGAATGCCAAGTGCTCCCATAAGCCAGAAAAAATCTCCGTGAATTAGAGGTAATGGGACACAAAAGCAACCATTTTTTTTCATCGGAAAAGCAAGAGCCTGGTTGCTTAAACGAAAGCTTCTTATCCAGGAGTTCATGATGAACTGCTTAAGCGAAAACGAAATATGATTAAACTATTTAGAAAAACGCATTCCCAACTCAAATGTACCTGAAATCGAAATTTTGTTAAATGAAATTCTAAGCGATATTTTAAAACATTTTTATTTAATATGACATTTTTCATGCTTGAAAAGATAAATTTGACTTCGGTTTTTTTTCCCCCTCTCTCCTTTTTTCAAACTTTGAGCGCTTTTTAATTTTCATATTTTGCTTCTCGATGACAATACACTCACTACCTCAATAAATTCTGAACTGAATTATCAGTTAGTCAATAATTTAATTAAATTAAATTAAATTTTATTCTGTACTTTGTGATTTAATTTCGAGGCGAGTTTGAAAAAGGTTTTGGATCTTGATTGACATTAAATTATGTATTAATATTGAGATATGTATTAATATTATCGATTTCTTCATCAATAGAGAATAAATAATAAAGAAATAAAAATTACTTAAAATACAACACAAATTATTTCCCTTATTTAGTACACCAATAAAAGAACATATTTTGTAGTAAATTTATTATATTTAGATTAATGATTTATTCCAAAGTTAATTAAAGTAATTATTCCAAAGTTATATTTTATATAAGTTTTCCTGCTCTAAGAAAAATCCAATTATTAATTCGCATGCGTCAATTATACTTTGAACTATCACTTTTAATATAAATATATATTTTGAATGTTTCACAAACATAATATTTCGTCAACATAAAACTCTCTATAACTCTATTAACATTTGAACATTCAGAATGGTCTATCAATTTATTATTCATGTGAGTTTTCAAGCCTTTTTTTCCTAAAAACACATTTTCAGAAAAAAAAAAAAAAAAAAAAAAAAAAAAAAAAAAAAAAAAACGTGAAGAAATTTATGTGTGAGTCATTAATTAGTATGTGTGTCTATATCTGAGTGTGAAATGGATTCTGCACTTAATGCGAATTCTTTTTCGAAATATTTAATTCAAATTCCATTTAATTAAATTAAGATAAATAAATTTCCGTTGGGAAATTTAAATAACTTCTAGATTTATTTCAGAAGGAAATGTGTTACATACACTGATATCATCTATATGTTTCCCTAATATAGTTTTTCCAAAGGTAAAATCAAAGTATTTATGGATATTTTCTATGTATATAGTAAACATATAAGAAACCGAAATTTTATTGCATTGCATTTTTTTGACTTTTTCTGTTCAGAAACTTTTTATGGTGACAAATAGACAAATGCAAATTTTTTAGAAACTAATGATTTATTCATAAAAGTATATTGCCTTTTTTTCCAGCTATTACTTGAGAATAAATTTCTGATTTATTTATTCAATAGGAATTTTCAAAATGAAAAGGAATGAAAAAAAGAAAAAAAAACTTTGCAATATCTTGTCTTTCTTTAAGAAAAAATAGGAATAATTAACCCTTACTATAGCGAAGTGGCGGCACTTACCATGTATGTATTATTCATTGCATTTTGCAAATGCATATGCATTTAAAATTCATCTACATCATTTCATATATTTAAAATATATTTATAAAAAAATAATTCATATTTATGGGACCTATTTTTTTAACATTTGCTTTCTATTTTTACCGGAAAAGTACTTTTTTATAGTTTTTACTATTTAAATTATTAAATTTATTTCGAAGCACTTAACACTGGATATAAAAAGAAAAAAAATCACATTTTTAATAAATGAAAATAAGAGAAAAAATTGGTGTTTTTTTTTTGAAATGCATATTTCAGATCTTAAGTAGAATCTAAGTTTTTAAATATGTATTTCATGAACGTTTTGTAAAAATACTATTTATGTGAAACACTTTCATAAATAATCCAACTTTATAAGTTCATTTGATTTTTTTTTTTTTTTTTTTTTTTGCTAACATTTGAGAACGACTTAAGGTATCCGACTACGTTAAAAATACTGGTTTTCGACCACATTGGCGAATTCTTCTTTTATTATTATTTCTTGTAGTTCAGGCTTTCCTCTTTCCAAAATAGTATTTTCTTGGAAAAGGAAGGTCTGATCTATCATCCAGGATAATTTTAAACAATTTTTTAACTAAAATATTTCTTTAACTTCAATTTTCTTAAACTTTAATTTTTATAAAAATTATCCACCGTTAACATGATATCTCAAAAACTAATAGAGGTATTTACATAAAAATTTCAGCGTGTGTTTTAAATACTGTGGGCAATGAAATGAACCAAAAGTTTTATTGTTGGTGAAATACTTTTTCATTTATAGGTGTTTTTAGAAAAATTAAGTTTTAAATTTATGGAAAAAATGTATATATACGTACATTTTTACCCATAATTTCTTTGCATCTCAAAATTTTTCTTAGATTTTGGTTCATTTCATTCATCATTATATTCTATAACTTGTGTACAAAGAAAAATAGGATTGCTGCATTACAATTTTGTGTAGGGTGTTAACCGTTTAATTTAAATTTCATTAAAATTTACTACAAATTTTCCTATTTCTCAAAATATATTATATTTCCAAATAATTTTTTTGTATATATAGTGTTTATAATTGACAATACATCTAAAAACCATAAATAGTTTTAAAAAAATCCAATTTTTCAAAAATATTGCTTCGAACGTAGTCGGCTACCTTAAATTGAAAAAAAAAATGATTTCGCAATAAATTCTGCATGGCTTCAAATAGAAAGTTTAAGAACGTGAGCTCAATTATTTAAACGTATTTTTAATAGAAATTGAATCTTGCATTTGCTCGGTCTCATGTCTCTATGGCTAGATAGTTAACTTCCAAACATGTGTAATATCTAAACATATTTTAAACATTTAATATACTTTTTTTAAGTTTTGGAATAGCTATAGTAATAATTGAAAAATTGTAATCTCAGATATTGAAACTGACAAGACAATAGATTAAATTTTATCACCCACACATTTCTTATTCGATATCTTATGAAATATTTTTTTCTTTAGAAATAATGATTTAATTTTCTATTCAGTTTGAAAAAAAATGATTCTAATTTTTATAGTAGAGTTAAAATATAGTTCTCGTATTTTATTAATGCAGACATGATGATTTATTTTCAGAGTCCAATTACAAATTGTATTTGTATTATGAATTAACTGAAGATCACTCTTAATTCAAATATGGCGATTACTTGGTGGACAGCAGATTGAATTCATTCACATCATATCTCAATACCTTGGATTTTTTTTTCTGAGGACAACTATTGTCATAATTTTTAAAACTCAAGATTAGATAAATCAAAAAAAATCAGAACCTCTATAAAAAAGAATAAATATCCATCGGAATGTTTTTTCACTTAAGCAGTTTCACTAGTTTGTAATATTGATAGAATCTAGAATAATAACGGCCAACAGCTTCGAAATTAATAAAAAAAATGAAATTGTTTTCGTGTGCAAAGTAAGTTGCTTGTAACATATTTTAGATTTAATAATTTATAAAAGAGAAGTTGAGAGAAGTATTTAATCTACCGATATGTTCGAACATAATAATTATCCTTCTTAATATTTTTACTATTATTGAAATAAAAATAACTTATATTTACTTATATTGATACAAAAATCTTACAGTCGCATTATATTATGAAATTTTGAAATATCTCTAAAGACAGAGAAAAAAAGAAGATTCTTCACTGAATATTTTGATAAGTACTGTTCCACCATCCCATTTGCAATAGTCAACTACTATTATTAGAAATAATAGAATATATATTCTTACAATAGAAGACTAGATTTTCAGAAATATTTTTGAATAATGAATGGAACATTCCGTCACTTAATCTAAGTAAATGGATTTAATATTTAATAAAATAGCTGTAATTAATATATTGTTTTTAGTTTTTTTTTTGCATTATTTATTAAAAATTAATGTTTAGTTTTAATGTATAATTGCTGCTTTCTTAAATGCATTTATTCTTTATGAAAACATGCAGAACTCTTTCTTGAATTATATTCATTATTTTTCCTCTTTCCTTATATCTTTAATGAAAATCAAAAGTGTTTATTATTAACATTTCGAAAATAAATTATTTCTGCATTGATTGTGACTGAATGGCGCAACTAAGAGACAAAATGTATCTTTATATATTAGGTCTTTTATCTCAATATAGAATAAGTTGCTGAATTCGAAATTACCAGTAGAACATTGGTAGAAGCATAATAAGATTATTATGGAATTTTGTAAACTTTGAATTGCATTGATGAAAAAGTAACTTCCTTTTCCGTTAAAATAGCTGTAATTTTTTTTACGATGATATGTTCTTATTAAATAATGTATTAACCATTTTATTTTATTACATTTTGGTATATTTTATGCAGTTTATCATTCATCATTATTCCTTATAAACAATGTAAATTTTAAAATTCTGGGCATTTCTCAAAGAACGATATCATTGCAGTGCCGTGGGGTCAGGAAATATGATAGACGGTTTAGTACATCGTATTTAAGGGAAAAGTTTGTTAATAAGTAACCAAAGTCGACATTTTTTGACGGTGACAATGCTTATTTCCTGGCTATTTTTGTTTGGTTTCCTATTTCTGACCATTTTGTTTTGCTTGATTTTTTTAGTACACAACTGCAATTATAAATTATTTATCTAATTTTTTTAATTAAAAAAATCTGAAAGTTTCTTTGAAAATTCACAAAGTAATTTCTGATTATTCAATTTAGTATTAAATTTCTTGAGCATAATATTTTGCTAATACCTTTGATTGGAATAATTTTAAATTGCTAAAACGTCAATTTTAGTCAATTTTGCAACGACTCTTTTGCGCAGTATGACCAAATGGGGCTGTTGCGCCAAGAAAAACGAACAACAAACAATTCCTTTTATTATACGTTAACAAATTTTACCATTTTATTATCTTATCAATTAGTCACAACACATATAAATACTCAGAGTAATATAAAATTCATTTATTTATCTCACTTCAGCTCCCGTATTACTCACGAATATCACAAAACTGTTTTAAATAGTTTTTCATTACTTCATTTCATGCATTGTGACTCTCAGTAAATTTCCTTATTGTAATATAAGTAAATATAAGTCAAACCCTTACTGATTATGCCTTATATTTATTACATTATCTATAAAGTTTGCACTGGGTATTTTGTTTCATTATCTCCAAATCTTGAGTCTGGATTTTAGATAACCAATTTTTACCATGAAAAATCAGGATGATATTTTATTTAAATTAGTTATTACCAAACAATACAAATCATTTTATGAATAAAAAAAGTATGTTTTTATTTCTAAATAAAATTGGATAAAATATGGTGAAAAATATCTTCCAAGTTTTATCACTACTAATATAATCACTATAATATCAAAAATATCTACCATGTTTTATTCACTTCCAAGTGAAACTAAAACATGGTTATGAAATCGGGCATTTTCTTTCTCTGGAAAGAGTAAACAAAATATATAAAAATTTAGGGTTAGCAGTAATGGCAACTATATCTTAACGAATTCATGTATGACTACTAATGCTGAATTTATTTGATCTTGAAAGAATATTTACTGGAACTCTTGAACAGAGTCAGTTTTGAAACCAATACCTAAATTTTGAAGAATATCATGTTCCAGGAGTGCAATTTCCTTAATTGTTTACATCGTCATTTTATGCCAAGCAGTGACATTAACTTGAATAAAGCTGCGATCATTCCGGAATTGATACACAGTGTCAGTTATGGGGGATTTGAAATTCAATTTTCGAGTGTATGAAGTATCAGGAGAACAGCATCCTGGTAATAGAGATGATCAATTTTGGAATAAGACCACAATACTAACTCGAATTTTGGCACGTAAGAGAATATTATCTATAAATTCTGGACACTTGGGATAATAATTAACAAACTGATCTCAGTAAATTGTTCGGGAATATGGGATTGCATTACCATATATGAAACATGGGTTGAAGCATGTATAACATTACATTTCCTAACTAATAATACATTATGATTTGCATCACGATAAAGAAATTGTTCACTAAAATTAAGATAGGGAAAACATTTTTGATAAATATGAGCTTATACATTTAGATGAAAGTAGTAAATATAAGATTATTCTTAAATATATAGAAATAATTTATATCCACAATTCTGAGAACTAAACGATCAGATTAGAGCTGAGTTTAACCCTCCATAAATGTCAGAGGAAATTTGTTGGTTTCATCGACTTCACCAACGTTAACTTAGGATTTTTAAATATAATAAGACTATGACTTATTAAAAAATTCGTACAGAGAATAAAATTATGTATAAACAATGAAAGATTATATGATCGGTTAAAAATCAGCCAATAATGATTAAATAATAAGTTTTATTAAAACATGAATTAAAATCTTGGATGGGGGTGTATCGGCGGCTCTGCAGAGCATGGTTTACCAAATTTGATTCAAATTTATATTTAAAGAAGAAGCAACAGGCAATAATATCCTCCTCCCTTTATTGTTAGGTTACATAAGCAGCTTTTACCCTTATTTTAATTTCGAATGATCTGTTTCTCAATAATTATAATAGCAATATGCTGAAATTATTATAATATCTCTGTGCTCTACTCTGAGAGAAAACATTTTCGATTAATGCTTTGTTAAGGCGTTATCTTATTTTCCATTCCTGCTTAATAGTGCTAAATTAGAAATTAATATGATTTTCAAGCCTTTTAACGTATTGATCAGAGAAATATGAAGTGTATATAACATATAAATAATATAAGGCATTTATTAATTGGCATATAAGGCATTTATAATTTTTATTTATGTTGGAATTCTACCAGACTACCCATCCCTCTTCATTATCATTTTCTGGAAACACGTAGTTTCACCTTAAAGACAAGCATCTAAGCCGGTCTGCTACTGGTACCAGGTAGGAACATTACTGCCTTGTCTGGGAAACGAGGGTTTCTGTACATTTTCATGATTCAATTTTTACTTTCTCGTATATGCGAAGAAAAAAGAAATGAAAAGATTCGAACTCGATAATTTGACAAAATTCCACTCTTCAAACCTCCCTGAGTCGCTAAAACGCTTTTATAGAATTATATATGTATGTCTATGAATACGAAAGTACTAAAAGCAACACCTAGATACTTCGATCGAGGCAGATGAAATTTGGTATAGGGTCATTATACCAAATTTGTAGATTTCTATCAAATTTTGAGCGAAATCCATTCAGAGAAAATCTATATGTCTAGCTCTTCAAACACAAGTGAATTTCATTTATATGCAAAACCCTAAAAGTTTTGTAAATAAAATTTAGTACACAGATTTAGCAAATAAAAATATAGATTCTCATCAAATTTTGAACCCAATCTGTCAATACGTTGTCAGCTTGTTCTTTCGCCATCACAGAAAAATAACTCATATACTCAATCATTTATGTTAATGAAATTCGGTATGTTATCTTGGCACTACAACTGTATACACACACACACACACACACACACACACATATATATATATATATATATATATATATATATATAGATATATATATATATATTTGTAGTTGAAACAACATTTGCTATTTTTTTTATTAATTTTTTGCAGTTGCCAATAGTTCTCCGACTCCATATATTTTTACGATTTTCACCTACTAACCATCGTTTGGGATCCCATGTCACCCTTCTGAATTTGCCGGACGAACTCGGCAACGCTCTGTATATATATATATATATCAAATATAAGTAACTTGATATCTACAAAACGAAATAAAGCTCAATGGATAAAATTTGGTACATAAATTTAACATCTAAATAATAAATGTCGTAAACATCTGAGTTATAAACATAAAATGTGGATCAAAACCGCCAAGGAATTGATCGTATGCCACTAAGAAAATAATTCAGGTTAGTAAGTTAATAGTATTTTTCGTTGCTGATATTTGCTAATGTCATGGATTAATAATACACAAGTGCATTTATCAGAAATTATACGAGAATTCAGACATATCACTTCCGTAGAAAGGAAATAAATTTTATTTCTAATTAGATAAATAATATCTCATGCATATATCATAATAATAATATGCAAATAATAATAATATCTCATGCAAATATCATAAACATAAATATCGTTGCTCTTCACTTTTATCACTTACAGTTCAATGTTTCAAATTCTCACTTTAAAATATCCAATATAAAAATTCTATGTATTTGGATTGTCTCAAAGTGATGGCCAATAATTTTGGAGCTTGGAAGAATTTTCCCTATAATATTCACAGCCATTGGTATATGTTGCAATTTCAATTAGTGAGAATCCCGAAATTTGAAATTGCCTCTATTTCCAGATGGAAATAATATAAGTCGAAATTCCGTTTAATCAATATCGAAACGTATGGTATTAGTTAAGGTAATTATATACCATTTCCGTTAAACATTACATTTTAGGAATTAATAGTTCTTGTCAACATATACTAAAATGTTGTGACTAGAGAAATAAAGCTTGGAATGTTTAATTAATAATGAAATATTAAAACAAATATTTAGAAAATTCAATTTATCAAAAAAGCATTTTTATATTACATGTGCATTCAAATGTCTCACTTATAGTGATATTTTGTAAGCGAAATAATAACAAATAACATCACAGATCCAATAAGAACAAAATATTTACTATTTAATCATAAATACTATTCATTTGATATATATACCATTTAAATAAAAATTGCATTCGATAAATAAAATTTATTGGCGGGATTTCAATAAATTGAAATTGGGATTTATTAAGATATCAGCTTGTCGATTTTCCGGCTGTGAATATTGTATCCAGATACTTTTTATTAGTTTAGAGATTTGAATTTAAATCTCATCATTAAATATTCAAACAATATAAGAAAAAAAAATTAACTTACAATTTTTAGTTAGATGTATGCAATAAAGTTCATAAAAAACATTAAAATTAGAAAAATGTTCCAAACAAAATAAATTTAGGGGTTATATCAAATTACTCTAAATTCAAATCCGGAATTCTCTTATCTGAATTATTGTAAGTTATATTCAGTATGTTTATACTAAATAGGAAACACGTGACTCGCAATTAAATTAGAATGCCATTACAAAAGTTACCGAGCAGTAAGTAGCGATAATTTTAGTAAAATTAAAATAAAATTAGAATATCATTTTATTAAGTTTCTGGACTAGCAAAAATGCTGTGTGAAATTGAATTATTTTGGTTATAACTAAGTTTCAAAAGCTTTTATTTTAAAAGTTCAAATGTTGAGAGAAAATATCAAGTTCCCTTCCTTAATTTTATTGAAAGCACTTACGCAATCCTACACATTTCAGCCTCCATTCAAAGTGGTTTTAAAATTCTTTTGAACAGAATTTTCTTCAGTTTGCAAACATATTGAATTTTATGCTAAAAAAGAATATTTCTTCAGGGTGATGACAAGTAAAAATAAAATAACATATCCTTATAGCACGTTTCCGAACAAATATGAAATCCCTTTTTTAAGTTATGAAAAAAATTATTTCTGATTATATATGAAAAAAAACCAATACGTACCATAAAATATATTTACAGAGGCTTAGAAATTTTTGTTTACTCAATGCTGTTACTTGTTGCCTGAAATTTTTAACATATTGAAGGATATTTCAAAAATGCAAATTATTTTTTAGTTTTTTTTTTTCAAATAAATAGGTTTGAACAATACAGTTTTCAAAGAATTGTTAGAAATACGTACTACATTCAAAGCTGAAATCTCAACATTGTATGCCAACATACTCATTTTCAGGTATCTGTCCTTTCTGTAAAATACATATCTCAATGCAAAAAATTCAGCATATCTAAAAAATAATTAGCATAAATAATTTTAAAAATATATTGGTAATGAATAAATAGGGCCCAACTGATTGCGAATACCCATATAGGTAAATATATCAGTGAAACCGATGTTTACATACATATATCATTACCGATGTTGCTATGTTGACAATACAATCTACAAACTACAATACAATCTAAATTTACTTATACAATACATCCCGAGTAATCGGTTCGCGATTATCCTGCTTCTGTACTATCCAGCCGAATTTTCTTTTGTCGCAATTAAATGAGGAAGGCAAGTGGCATTGGCAACATTGCCAAGGGATTGGAAGTGAGAGTCTGCTACGATCCTTCAAAGCGCCGTGTGGAAAATACAAGTTGTGACAGCAAAGAGCAGCTCGTTGTTTCGCCAATGTGTAAAGGGTCTAAATTGTTGCCACTGTTCCTGGTTATAACCGCACACAGTACGTACAGTATTCGTAAATTGTTCTTTAGGTTTGCTTAATGTTTCCTTAAATGAGCATAGGGAAGATTTCAAAACGGTTGATAACCGAAAAAAACTTGTTGTGACTATGGAGAAGAAATTACGCATTATACAGCGACTTGACTCTGATGTAACAGCAAAAACCGGCAATTGATTTAGTGATTCACCGGACCATTTTCACTTTCTTCGTGGCTTCAGATAAATAGAGGGTTTAGTGCTCGATAAAAAGTGAGAACATACGTATTATGACAATGAATTTTGGTATAAGAACTTTGTCTTCTGATATTGGTTGGCAAAGAAATGGGTCTATAGAACTGCGGCCTATCCAGAATTTTTATCCAGGTACCCTTCCGCCACATTAGACCGGATACTCAGGAGTGTACTGTATTAATCAATCAATTAACATGAAATAAATACTTAATAGCTATTTAATTGATAAGATTTTGGATTGATATCTAAAACCAACCTTAATTCCGTCGTTCATCCTCCACATCATCACAAGTCTTAAAGCCACTACTCAATGAGTTCCTCGGTTGCAATCATTGTATTGATTCAACCAATATTTGTTTCGTTTCAAAGCTCATGACTTCTAAATACTTTATCAATAATTATCTGCTTTTCCCCGTTCTCAGATTTCTAGAGATATCTCAAAATAAAACTTTGAAACAGCAACCAGCCTCAATAAAGGTACCTAATTCGTCGATTAGTTTCGCCACTTTGCTATTTATACTGTTTATAGCGTTAAATATGAAAGACGTAATTACAGATTTATCGCAATATAAATTGCAATGTGTTTGTAAACACAATATTGGTAATGCTGCAATGATAAATGAAAATTAGAAATATGAATATCGTCGAAGTTTGTGCCGTATATTCGTATCGAAGTATCCGATAATTTCAATTTTGTAGGAATATGCTCAAAGGCATAGTGAAGGGTTTATGCCTCTAGTATTCAGCAGTGGATTTTGAAATATTAATGACACACAGTAGATGGTAGCATATTTTCTACCTTTCACCATATTTGTCATTAAAATGTGGAATATTCTCATTAACGAAGGATTTTTGGTAGCTATAGATAAGATTATAGCCGTAGTTGCAATGCAAAGGTTGATTAATTCTCTAATATTTCTAGCATCCTTGCATTATGCTTTTATGAATGAGTATAGGTTTTATATTAAAACTTAGAATTAATTTGAATGGATCTAAGTGGTTCAAATTCTAGTTAAAATCAATTTATGCCATGTACAGGAAGAAGAAACACACTTTATTGATTCAAAAACCCAATTTTTTATCTCATAATCAAACATTATAAAACAACAGAAGAAACAATGTGATTTGAAGTGGGAAAATGAATCAACACAATACCAAACAATAAAAATAATTAATTAATTATATTTTTCTAATATTAGTCGAATGTCCCAATAAATATTTAAAATAAAGAATTTAAAATAAGATTTATTTAATTATGCTTATTCTTTTCTTACAATGAATTATTAAACTTTCAAATACTGAAAGTTTAACAAATACTTTCAAATACTCCTTAATACTGAAAGGCCCCAAACGCTCTTTCGATGAAATTGTAATGTTCGCCCGAAATTCATGGATATTACATAATCCCTTTTTATTTAAGCATGTTTGACTCAATACCCATGACTTCTACTTTGTTCGTTAGAGAGGCTCCTTCAGATAGATTTGAGGGATATAGAAGTTTTCTGAGAACTCTAAGGGGTGTCCAAACATAAGTTTGGTAAGTAACCATCGTCTAAGATGGTTCTCCTTTTGTATATCAAAACCATATGAATATGGGCTATCATTGAGGTGTTTGAGAGGTAGGGAATTTTATTTGAAAGAGAAACTCACGCATTTCAATATTCTGAAGTGTCTGAACTCGTAAGATCTTGTAAATGAAAGGGTAAAATGTTTTTACATCATAGAAACTATTCTAAAACTGTATGAGAGTCTAACGAAGAAAAAAAAAATCAAATCCCTCTTCTATGTTCTGTTTACTTTGTAGCATGGAAAATATATTAAAACTATGAACTCATAAATTCGTCAGAAAAGAGTATGTTTCCAACTAAATAACAAGTGAAGTCTGCAAAATACTTGGGGTTATAGCATTATGAAAAAAATATTTCAAGTTGTTAAAACAATTTACAAAATAAATAATACTGTTGTACCTAAATTTCTATTTATATTTTGAGGCATCTGAATTACAATTAAACATCGTATGTATCATCAACATTCCTATTTGTGTTTTACATGTTAATTTAGTCATGAAAAAGGCAGAGTTGTCTCTTGCTAATCTTTCGCATATCATAAAACTTATTTCCAAAAAGAATTTTATTAATAGACGTTATTTTCCCAAACTGCGAATACAAAAATTAATGGGTATAATAAGAGCAATTCTATTCACGGAATAACAATATGTATCATTAATCATATAAAGAATGTCATAATGTAAGATATATAGACGAGCCTACAAAAAACAAAAGCATATTAAACAAAAGATTAACTTCTTTTCATATACTTATTAAGGTAAAGTAGAATTCAATATTATGTTTAATGCATTCAAAACTTGGGCTGAAAAAACTGGAAATAATGTAGCTAAAAATTAACTTTCGGCATGTTCCTTAATTTTCTTCATCGCTTCTACATTATTTTCCCAGTTATTAGCCTTTTGCTTCTCCACTTTAATATGATTTTCAAGATAAACATTTAGAGTGTAATGACTGTTGTTGTTTGAAGAAATTTATTTTTCTTAGAAGTATTTTGTTAGAAGCAATGCATTAAAAGATGACTTATTGTTAATTTTCTAAACTCCACTTAAAAATAAGGAGTTGAATAATTCTATTCTTTGTAACTAAACGAAATATTTAAGGATAAAAAAATATAATGTGATATTTAATGACTTTTAGCATATAATTAAATACTCTTTCATATGTCATTTGATTTGCATTTTCTAAACAGAGTTATAATGTTGATTTGCACCTAAAAAGGGGGATTTGGATTCCTAGTCCTTTCCTTAGTTTCCTCCTTTCCTAACCATATTTTATGATAATGAAAAGACATGCAAATATTAAATATTTACTATTTATGATTTATTTTTTATTAAATTATTTTTAATTATTTTTTTATTTATTAAATATATTAAAAGTGTGAGAATATAATTTTTGGCTTAAATTTTCCAAATTTATGATGAGGAACTCTAAGGAATCTCATTCAAGCATTCAGAAACAATATTTAGTTTTGAATTAACGAGCCACTAAAGAATAAATATGAATTGAAACATCTTATTTTGTAATCCGTAATTTATTTCAGATTTTTAAAGAATTATTTTAAACAAACCTTATAAGCACAACATTCCGAATGACATAGTTACTATATCGTCACGAAATTGTACGGCATTCAGAAAGTCGAACAAAAACGTAGAGATATTGTGCTACTAGAAAAGGAACAAGGAGGAAATTGGAGAAAGAACTTAAGAGCAGCCAAAAACATTTATGGTATAGAATTCAATTGTATTTGATTTAAAAACTTTCACATCGAGATATGAGAAAATTGTTCAGTGGATCAATTCAACGCCCAGAAATTACTTTTGCTCCTAAACCTTTTTAATCCATAGAAGCTTAAAGTTTTGATTTTTTTACTGATTTATTTTTAAGAAATAGCATCAAAGAAAGATTATAGTTTCCGGAAATGACCCATCTGTCATTTCCAAAATGTTTTCATCTTAAAAACATAACCATTTGTTCACGAAAAAGTAATAAAATATCCTGTTCTTCAGGAAAAAAGGTATAAAATGTATCATTTCTAAGATAAGAAAATCTGCGGAAAGTTATGTCTAAAGCTACCCAATTATATTTTCTTAACTTATTTCTTTGAGGAGGAAATGCTGGAAATTTTGTACTTCTAATTTGTACTCCGATTTAACGAACACGATTTATCGAAACTCGGATTTAACGGATCAATCCTGTCAAATTTCCTTGGTTCTCTACTAATACTCCTGTTAAGCTATTAACTTTTCTTTATTTCATTTTTTAATTTGATTTTAAAAGCAGATTTTTTTTCCAATATGGTATCTATATTATGGATATTTTGGAAATATCCATAATATAGATACCAAATTACAATTTGGAAAGTTTTTTTACAATTAATATTTACAATTACAATTTGGAAAGTTTTTAAACTTATCATATTTTAATAAATTAAAAAGCTTTTTATTTTGGTTGTTCCTGCATTTTAGTTTATCATTTAAAATTTAATAAAATATTCAAAAAGTTTTTTTTACCTGAAATTCCAACTAAGAATTGAAGCAGATACAAAATCTGAATTTAATTAAAATAATCAATAAATTAATAGTTAAATTTCTAAAACATTAAAATCGAAAATTATCATAGAAAACAGACACGGGTACAAAACTTCAAAGTGTTAGACAATCATGAATAGGGGAAAAAAATCCATTACCGAATTACATTTTTAAGAACATTTAACGGATTAAATAAATAAAAATATACAAAATGCATTAAATATGCTATTGGATTTTTTCCTCTGTTTAATCAATAATTAAAATGGATAATGGATATTGTTTTAAGTGAATGTAGAACATTATTATTTTATAAATTTGAAAGATAATTATTTGTAATAATAATTGTCTTCATTGGATAACATTTAATTTCTTTATGCATGAGCATGAAGAAAGACTGTGCACGATTAATTGTCTGAAAAGTATAATTGACGTATTTCAAAACCACAATTTCATATCTTATTCCTATTTCTAAAAATAAGTATTCAATTAAAATTTCATTTTCTTTGTTTCATATGAATGAGGAAAATGCTTTTTTAATAATTTTTAAGATTAAAGTAAATTTTTAAATAAATTATATGATGCTGTTACTATCGAAAAAAGTAATGACCTTTACTTTGAAAAAATATATTAAGTGAAATCAAATGACATTTTAATTGAAAATTCTCAGATAAATATTTAAGTAAACGATTATAGTTATCAGGTATCTTGTTATGATTAATCGAAGAAGGAATTTTCTTCATGAAATTAAAAGCTTATAATATTAATTGCATTTCTACTGACAGGTTGAACACTTACTCAAATTCATTATCTAAAAATGTAAAAAAAAAAAAAAATCAATTTTAGAAACTTCGTGAAATTATTTTATTTCACCTTTCAAACATTGGAAATTACTTTAAGATTGGAAATAGTTCAATTCACATTTTCCCTTATATTATTCACTTCTTTCTTATGAGCAATGAATAATTATTTTATATCTAAAAAATATTTCTATCAACTTCGCAAGGGATTACTGGTGTACAATGTTTCATATAAAGTAAACTAATTTAATCTGATAGTCTTAACATTTACTGTTTTTAATATTGAATTTTATTCAATTTTTTATCTTTATTTTGGTCATATTTTTAAATTTGAAGCTCTAAACGGTTTGTTTAAAAGAGTAAATAATAGCATATTGGAAATTATTTTTGAAAATTATAAATACATTCCTATCTGTGTTTAAATCAATAATTTATTTAAGCCTCAATTATAAGATTCACATGTAAAATTTTTAAAATGATATTGTTTAGTATTACTATTAAATAACTTGTATTTTTCTTCTGTATCTTTATTTCAATAAAGATCTTTGTTATTTATGAAATTAACAAATTAACATCATTTCTTCATTCTACTTTTAGTTTATTATTGAATTTCTTTAATGAAGAGCATACGACATAGTCCTACCCTAAATCTATGGACAAAGCGGCCAATATGCATGATATATTTTATGTAATAATTTTTAATGACTAAAAAACATTAACTAAGGATTATTCTTTAAATGAAAAAATGCTTTTTATATGATATGTGACACTAAACTAAAATAATGGGAACTCTTATCGCTTCAAAATATATCATTTCTAGAATGTTGGTTTTTATATATATTTTTTGTTCCTCTAATTACAAATGTATACGACAAAAATTTTGAATAAGACTTTTACCACATATTGCTTGTTTAATAGCTTGTTTCATGGAATTAAGCGTAATTATTTGGCATTTTGTGAGCCACAAAATTTACTTGCGTAATTTTTACTCTCATGTTAGGAATACTCTAAGAAAAGTAAAGTTTTGAAAAAGTATTTTATATGAAGTATCTCGAAAACTGCCATCATAACTGTTGTTTATTTTACTTTAAATGAAATTGCTGTAATTATGCTGCAATTATCATAAGAAAAATTGTCAAAATTCCCTCCTTTACTTAATCGTTTATTTCATATAAAAAATATAAAATATTCATAAAATATGGAAAAAATAATTTTCATTACTTTCCATAAAAAATTTTTTTTCAATTGACATCAATAGATATAATTTGAAAGTGTTTAAATTTAACTTTTCACCGACACTTTGCAATGTTATAAAAATGTCATTAAATCTTATTTTTTCGTGTTTTTTGAAACTAATTAAACATTCTTTTATGTACCGAAAAATATTTTAATGCCTTCTTTCTACAAATTTCATAATTTATTGTGATGACTAAAGTGAAACTGACGAAGTCGTGATGTCATACATTAGGTGTTCAAATAATCTTTTTAAAAGAATTTAATCCAAATTGAGACGACATAAACATTTAATATTTACATTTAATCTTATATTTAAAACATTTAAATATAACGATCGTAGATTAACAGAGGTAAAGCTAATGCGTATTTCAAATATCTCGAACGAACATAAATCAGCAAAGCCGAATTGAGTTTTCACACAACTTCTAAATTCAATAACAAATTGTTTTAAGTTGTGCGTGTGTTTATTTTTGCTTCTTCGTTGCACCACATTATCACTAATAATAATTCAATTACCCTGCTTATTTTTTTGTTACTTTTAGATACACTGTCCTGAAACATTTATATACGTATGTAATAAAGTTTAACATTTTCTCTGGAATTTCCGCTCAAAGTAAAATACTAATATTATGTTAAGAAATTTTTATAAACACACTTTATTTGTTTAGTTTGGTAGAAAAAGACAGTTAATCTAGTTTGTATTCTATAAAAATGTCTCTGACTCTTAATAAAAATGTTATACATATTTACATATTCGGATCGTGTGTTAAATTTTATGCATCTACATATTCAGTTAAGATGATCACGTTGAAACAGCTAGATCAGCTTACAGATACATTTTCAGAATGTTGTTTTCGTAATCAGAGAAATTAAAGCAGTTGTTTCGAATTTTATCCATGATTAATATATTTTATCCATGTATACGTCACAGTCAAAAAATCAAAAATGACAAATACAGTCAACATGAATCAGGTGTTAGGTAAAGCGATCACTTAAATGAACCCACATTTCTCACCAGACAGGGAAGGAAAAAAAAACTTCTTTATGGCGCCACAAAAACATGAACTTTTAGGTATAAATTCTATATGGCACTAGTCTGCAGTAGAAGTTATAAAGCTCACCAACTTCTGAAAATTAAGTAAACAAGCAATTTATGCTCTAGCACTTTTCTTGTTTACTATCTGAGCCTATAAAGTTAAGAAAAAAAGATGAGAATTTTTTTTTCCGCTTATGGCATATATGTTCTTTTGCTTTTGATAAGAACTGAGTGCATACAGCCAAAAGTAGAGCAAAAGTTTTATCTCATGCAGATGGAAAATCTTTGTTTAAAAAAATGACAAGTGTATTTTCTCTTAAGATCCCTTTATGAAAATTCTGTAGGACCCTTTTGTGAGTTATATGTATATTTTTCTTCATTCCTGATATTTTCCATATGGAATTGCCAGCAGAAGGTAAACATAGACGAATTGGGAATTTATTAAGGTCTTTACCATTGCCTTTATTATCATGTTTCATATTTTGAAGATAATAAATTCACAAATCATGCCTCATGTTTGATACACGATTTGGGAATTCTTAAAATTATCAAAATGTGATATTTTATATGGTGTGAATTATCGTATCTCATATTTTGCTTATTAATCAAGCCACTTATATCGACCGACATTACTTATTCTCTTTTTTTTTTTTAAATTTTCCCTCACTTTTTCTGAAATAATCAGTTATAAAGCGGCAACAAATTAAAAAAGAACGATTTTAAGAATTCAATTTCCGTAATCAAGGAGATCAAAGCAAGGTAGTATACTCTTTTAAAATTACCTTATAAAATATCATATTTTGATACCTTAATAAATTCACAAACTTTGAAACAAAATATGATCCACGATAAGTGAATTTATTAAGATGTTCATCATTGCTCTTTCATTTTGCTTTTAGCATTGAGCCCAAAATCGCTTTACAAAATCATTTTTTTTAACATTTTTAGCTACATTATAAATGATTATTTAAGAGAAGAAAGAGCGAATATTAAGGAATAAAACCACTAATATCGGTCGATATAAGTGGCATGACTAATAAACAAAGTATAAGTTAATTGTGAAATAATTAAATTTATTTCTTAATGGAGCTCCAACAAATTGGTGAAAAAAATGAAACTTGTATCAAAGTTCTTCAGAATTATTTTAAATTAATTTAATGAAATTTTAATATGTATCTACTTTTACTACTTATGAAAAATATTATGGTAAAGGAATTATAACATTTTAATTAGTTGATTGGCTTATCTACTATTCAGGCTGAACAGTATATTTAAAATGATTTCTAAATAGTGGGAAAAATATGAATAATTTTATAGCTCAATCCTTGCTATCTTGTATCAAATTCGAATTCTTTAGTCTTTCAATTCGGTATTTTGTTCGGCAAGGCCCTTTATCAAGAAAAGTATTAAATTTAATACGAACTCTATTGAAAAAAAAATTCAACATTTAAATTATATTTTTGAAACCTCAATCTATAAACCACACTATAATGATGCCGTGCTATGTTAACTTTGAGTTTGCACCAGCAATTGCTTCAAAAAATACACATCATTTTGCCACTGCTCTATAACTAGCATCGGTTGTCGCCATCTTGTCCTCTTGGCAAACATTTCCATATCAAAAATTAAAAATAATGAAAAACAAAAAATCAAAAAAATGTGCATGAAATTGTTGAAAAAATTTACTGTAACAATTCATATTGAAAAATTGATATAATTCCCCCAATAATATCTTTTTTCAAATCAGGCAGAATGTTCACAAAGAAAGATGTGAAAACCGGAAGACCTTCCACGTCAAATGGAAGAATCTTCATTTGGAACAGAAAACCAGATGAATTTCAATTCAATTGAAATGAAAACCGTAAGATCTTTCACATCGATCTTCAATTAAAAATTAGGGGACTTTGATTTTTATTTGCTAATCCCGATGTATCAATAGAAATCCCACGGTATCAATAAAAAAAAAGTTTACTTTTTTTTTTTTTTTTTTTTTTACTCTTAATTTGCAGATGCATCGGATGGCACTTAAATTTGGACTTCGCATCTTCCTAGTAGAAAAATATATGAATTATGTCTCAGCTAACCGTAAATTGTTGGATATTCAAATAGGAATCAGAATTTTCTAGAATCTTTCATAACAGATGATAAAATATTAATTTATATTGTAATTAAAAAATATATATATTCTCTAAAACCAAACCAAACAAATCAAAATCAATCGAATGCGAAGTTCATGTTGAAAGTTTTGTGATTTACAAGAAATCCTTAGTTATTAATTCCTGAAATTATCCAAGTAACCAAAACCCACTTTAACTTAGATATCATGAAATGTTTATAACTGGCAATTCTATGAAAAAGAAAGTTTTGAAGAAATAAGAATATATAAAAGTTTTACCATGATAAAGCAAGTACATTTATCATTATCTGTAAATAAATACTAAATCCTACTCCACATTTTTGATTTAAACCTGCAGATTTTCTTTTTCTCCTAAGTTTGAAATTTTATCTCAAAAAGTTAATTGTTTGAAACAATATAAGGGAGTGAAGAAAATTATCTTTCAAATGTCCATGTGGTTCCAAAAAAAGATAACCAAGATATGTCTAACTAATAAAAAATATATTCAGAACTGTGAATAAATAAGGGAAGAAAGGATTTTAAGTGAACCATTTTTATTAAAATATATTTTTATCATTTACTGATTTATTTCAAAATTCTGATTTCTTTAAGCAAAAAAAAGCATTACTATCCAAAAACACAAGTCGAGAACAGTACTGCTATTGCAAATCAAAATATAAAAAATAATTATTTTTCCAAATAGAATATTTAACTTGTATTATTGTATAGATTTTAGTTGTAATTTATGTATTTTTGTTCCATTTGGGATTTTAGATCACTTTTCAAAATAGCTAAAAAATCTAACACTTCTTCATGAAGAAACTGATTTTACCAATAAATAATTTCCATACTCAAGAGTAAAATATAATCTCACAATCCAAAAAAATTTAAAGAAATTCATGGGTCTTAATGCAAAGTAAGAATTCGTAAAGCTAATGTTTAGAGAATAGCTGAAGAAAGGGAAGAAATTTAATTCAAAATAGTGAAAAAATAGAATATACGGATTATTAGAGATGTTTACTTTTGTATCAAAAGGGTTTTAATGTCAATTATATATAAGAGAAGGAAATAAATCATTCTAATATTATAATAAATTTAATGTTATTATTTTCCCTTGACATGTATTTGTACAGGTTTTAATATAATTTCTACAATTCGCCATTTATACAAATAAGTAACTTCAGCTAATACGGAAATCTGTATATTGTAGCTATGAGAAAATTGTTTTTACAAAAATAAATCCCAGAGTATTTCACGGCATTTTGATGTTGTCAGATTTAATGCTACAGAAAGAGTCTTTGAATAAAACATAATAATATTAAACATAACTATTGAATTACAGATTTACATATAATGTGAGTGCCTTTATGCTTATTTAAATTTACTCTTATAAGGAGATAAATTTAATCTCCATTCTCCTTCAACGAATAAAATATATGCATAAGGCGTTCTGAAAAGATAAGTGGATTATTTTTGAAATGAATATTTTACATAATATCATATAATATAACAACGTCTCTAAAGCTTTCTGAATTATAACAAGCTTAAAAATAAAACGATTCTAATACTGTTGTAAATGGAAAACACATTAAGATTAATTCAAAATAATTATCATCCCAAAATAAGCAACTGTCGCATTAAATCGATTAGTTCTACATGTTGCTTATAATATTTGCACCGAGTTTCAAAAATGCCTCTTTAACGAACATAAGTATTATTTTATTTATAATCTAACAAAAGCGTGTTTTTCATTTTGGACTGTAAGGACATTTATAAATAAACCAAAGAAAAATTATTAATATTTCAGACAGCAAATTGAATTATTTTTTTGCCAAACTATAAACAAAAGATTCTAAAAAAAGAAAGTGTTTACGAAAGTAGATTTTGAAAGCCAGAACACTACACAAAAGCAATACTTACATTCTTTTGGATATAAGGTGTTTCCGTTGAAAAACTCTTGAGGAAAATCATTTTCATTTCATAATTGATGACTTACGTAAATATAGCTCTTTTAAATATTTAAAAACAAGAGAGGAGATAGTTTTCGTTTCTTGAGCGAAAAAAAAATCGTGTATTTGTATCCATCAGTAATTAAATTATATTTTATGCAACATTTGAGTGCTTTAACCGTGTGTTTCTATAATTACAATAAACAAAAGTGAGAAAACTATTTCTATCTTCTCCAGTTTGCATTCTGGATTTAAATATTAAATTAACTAAAATATGAAAAAAAATTAGACTTCAAACCTGTTATTTATAATTTATATGTTTAAATGTCATAGATGTTTCTGAAGATCTTTTCAAAAATATGCACTGAATTTATAAACGAATATGTAGCAAAATAAATATCAGTTTATTTCGATAGTGGAAATTTACCAAAAAAAATTATTGTACAGATTATAAAGATATAGTTTATTCTGGTTGATTTCAACAGAGTCCCTAAATTTAGAGAAATGAATTTGAAATTGCCTCAGATCGTATTGCCCAATTTTCCATTTCCGTGTTCTTTAAATCCAGAATTTCTCAAATAAATCAATTATTTATATTTTTGAAGCTTAATTAGTCATGCAAATCCAGGTTTTGTACTCTCCCATCATCAAGTTATGGACCTTTCCATGACTCCTTTATTATTGATTTCAATACATTTAGAGAAATTACATATCGGATCTATGAATGCTACGTTGTATACTGCAAAATATATTGTTACGAATATGTATTTTAGATGTCGTTTTTACTCACCGATTGAAAACAATAATTGACGCGGAACTACAATTATAATCACAAGATCATATATCGAATTTCATTTATTTAAAACGTCTCTGCTTTTTTTAGTTATTTCATTTACATGTATGCCATATTCTGGCAACGTTTTTGATAGATTTGATTCAAACTTTGCTAAGAATCTACATTTTAGATGCTATACCTCTGCACCAAACTTTATTTATCTAGCTCTTTACATTTTGCAATTATCGAGCTCATTTGTAATCAAACATCCAGACGGATTTCTCTGAATGGATTGCTTTGAAAATATAAGAGAAACATTATAAGATAAATCTATAAACTTAGTCTAAAGTCCATACACCAAATTATATCCGTCTAACTCAAAGTAGTTTTGAGTTAATTGTGTTAATAGACAATCAGACATAATGCCAAATGTGTTTTTCTGCTTTAGAAATAACTGAAACTTACATATTCGTCAAAATCTTGAATTCAAATGTTTTGATGATTCTAATCTTTTTTTCTCTATACTTCGTATATGAATCAGTAAAAAATTTTCAAACAAATCCCGAATTGTTGACTTAAATCAAGGAAATTAATTAGCCTGTTGTTGATTTTACTGCAGCTTAAACCTTAGTTTAAAATGCATAGAAAACTAACGATACCTTTTTAAGAAAAATACATCGTAAACGTACAATTTTCATGCATATCAAACACTAATATTGATTTCCTAAATGGTTTGTCACAAACATTTGGAAATCGTCTTTCCTTTGTGAATGAAAAATCGATTCACCACTGCAACAGGTCCTAATGACTCTTGAAGCGGTACCCTCACGAATACCGGAAAAATAATTTCTAAGAGTATGGATATAAAAATGTTTCTGCAACTAATGAAATTTTTAACATCTGCGTACAGTGAAAAGTCAATGAAACCGAAGTACAAACCATCTCACGAAGAATAAGAAATAGCCATGAAGGAATCTTCTTAATTTTCTAATTTATATTTATTATTTATTAATGTTCTTTCATTTAATTTATTTTATTAATATTTTTAATTTATTCATTTATCTGTTTCATGTTCATAATTCATACTTGGGTTATATTGAAAATAAGCTGATTTACCTATCAATACTCGAATTGGGTTATTTTTTTAAATATAAAACTTTCTTAAATGGGAATATTTTTGCTTTAGCCATATATTATGAATTTCATATAAGATAAGACAAATTTAATAGCAGTATAACAGTTCTAATGAAATATATTTGTATTTAGATTGCAATAAGTGCCATGGTGCCCTGGTGATAAAGTTTCGGTTTTTGGATCGAAATACTTCAGGTTTTCGCTAATAAAATTCATTTTTTAATTCATAATTCTTATTATAATAAGTGTCCTCGATCAAAGGAACAGAATTAATTTTGACTATCGTGCAAGTGTTTTTTTAAATAAATATATGGAAATTGAAAATTTGGATGTTTTAAAATATGCAGTAAATGCAAAACCAAGCCAAATTAAAATCGACATTCGCAATAGAATTGTGAACTTTCATACAAAGCCGATAAAATATTATTGAAGTTTGGACAAAATGACAATATTCTCTTCTACATATTAAAAATTACATATTTTTAAAATACAGGGAAGTTTATAGTGAGATTAAAATTGAATTTTAATTACAAATGAGAGAATGAGAGAAAATAAGGAATGAAAATTGACTTAACGAGTTAGGATAATTTTAAGTAACATCTTTATATGGGCAATTCGCCGTCATATGGAGTGATATAAATGTGGTGGCATATCAACTCTAGTAGAATTTAGTTGCAAAGTAGTCTTCTGTATTGCTGTTTATTCGTTGAGTAATTGACATCAAAGTTTCCATGTTTTTGACATCCTTTTCGTTTTTTTTTTTCCAATTTTACAAAAACCTCTTTAAGTAAATTTTGTTATAAGAGTTAGAAAAGAATATATTTGAATACCTGTTCTTCCAACAAATCATAACATTTTTCAAATACGACAAGTTGCTTTGTTTTGGAATTTCAAGCTCTTTTATGTCAGTTTTAGCGGCTGTAGTCTAGCTTGAAGATGCATAACAAATAAATGGTTTGAACATAGCCTTATAAATAAATGCTTTATTCTTCCCCGACAGTTTAGATTCGGAATTTAATATTGAATGAAGTGTCTCTAAAGAAACTCCTACATATACTACATTCAAAGACCATTCTTACTCTACTTTTTTTTATATCAGATCAAAGCAAGAAAATCCTCTACCTAAATCTAAATCTTTCAAATATAACGTAAGAAGTATTTTTTAGATTAGAAATTCTTGCAAATTTAATATAACCTCGAAATAGCTCTCTCTCATTAGAGATTTATCCTAAATAAGTTTTTATCAAAAGATAAAATTTTATAGAAAGTGGATAAAATGCAAGATATTATAGCTTTTTGTTGTTGTTGGTGTTTAAGTATGGATCTTAAACATTAGAATAACATTCAACATCTTCAAAATATCATCTGAAGTTTTTTACTTATTTGGTGCTTTCAAAAATCTCTAAATTAATGTCAAATTAATTTCCTCTTTATATTAAATTTCGTAACGGATAAGGACTTCTCGGCCATGATTAAAAATCTTTTATTCTTTATTAAAACATAAATTTTTCTATGAATTGTGCTAATATGAAAGCTCAAACAAGCACATTATAAAAATAATTTCCAAAAAAAAATGTCAGTGTATGTTAGCAATAATTGAGAAACAATCTTGGATGGTGATAAATTTTCTATTATAAAATAAAAGGCTCACTTTAGTGAAATACAAATAAGATTTATTCTCTTTTTGAAATTGGTAAGCATTAAATCTACAATCGAGGCTTAAATGTTTACATTATCCACTACAAATATAGAAAGAAGTTTTTATCATCACTATCGGAACATACTTTAAAGTAAAGAAGGACCTTGATAAGGCCATTATTGACATTTTGTCTTCATTGATACATTTTTATTAAACTTGATATTTTTAATGTTTTCAAAAATAAATTTTGTAATATTTAAACTTACGTCATCGGCTAGAATTTTGAAATTTTGCTCCTTTATGTATTATCGATTATGAATTCACTATTTTATAATTTTAGAGCTCGGTGATCTGTAAGTCAATTAAATTTCTGTACCGGTGGGGGCATTGGTAATGAATATTTTTTTAAAAAAATGAAGAATAAATAATATTTATAAAAATTTCTTGCAAATTAGCATTTAAAAAGTAAAAAAATATTCTAATTTATTCCCCTACAACGGAAATGGGTTTTAAAAAATTATTTTTTATAACTTTTTTATTATTTATTATTTTTATTGATATTTCCAGAAAAGAAAATTGAAATAAAAATCCTTGAAAAATCAATTGTATGAAGGTTTTTAATTGCACAATTATTAAATTATATAAAAAGTGTTACTTTTTCAATTATTCTATCATGTACAGAATTTTCAATCATTTTCTCACATGAAGGATTTTTTAATTATTCTGTTATATAAGATTTACAGTTATGCTATTATATAAAAAGATTTTCTGTTATTCTATTATATGAAGATTTGTCAACTATTCTATAATATTAAGATTTTTTTGTTTACTTTTCCTTTCAGGTCTTCTTCTAGATATTTAAAATTCTTTATAATAATGCTTCTCAAATATTTCCAATTGCAACTTTATATCATTATGAAATTATTTCAACAATCACTTTCCTACCTAGAATTCCTACTACAACATTATTGATTAGAAATATATTGTACACTGTTGTTCAAAATTTAAGCCTAATTGATTATTAAGCAATTAATAAAGAAACTCTAAATAGGGATGGCGAGAAACGCGATAGTCTAATATAAAAGGTTATGAGAAAAGAACGTAAAACGAACAATTATAATCACACTTATTATCCAAAGAAATAGTTTGAAAACAATTATACACAAATTAACTCAACTATTCAGGGAGAAATAAGTGAAATGCAAAAGTGATAGCGCAATTTAATAAGTTATGTGGACTTATTAACATTCATTTCCTGCCATAGATTCCTACACTTGCTGAATAAAAAGTTCCAAACAGCAAGAAACTTGCGATGAAGCTTTATCTTCCGAAAACATCCTATACATTCTGTAAATGATTCAGATCAAGTGAGTGAGTAGGCCACATCATGCGTTAGATATTTTCAGTTTCAAGTATGTCATCAATCAGCCTCATATGATAAAAAGGCTCATCACAAATTATATTCATACAGATGAACATAAGACTTTTTTTTAAAGTTTTTAGCAGTCACAGATTTTTTTCCGAAATACATGGAGGTGTCTTAGACAGTTAAGCAAAATGTCACTTTCTCTTAATGGAAAGTTTTCCATGAAGTTTACCTGATGAAAGGGAGTTTAACTTTCTTACCATACCATTAGCCAATAAAATGCATCATTTAGATAAAAGTGAAATTTATCATTAAAAATCATGTCACTTTCTCTAAATGGAAAGTTTTCCATGAAGTTTACCTGATGAAAGGGAGTTTAACTTTCTTACCATACCATTTACCAATAAAATTCACCACTTAGATAAAAGTGAAATTTATCATTGAAAATCACATTTTCTCACATTCCCAAACTTCCGTAATTATATACAAACTATAGTTAAATGAGCGGGTTTATACTTTAATGTGAGGTGAATGTAAGCGTTTGACCCTCCCGTATAGAGACCAACATAATTGAGTTTCCTGTAAACATTTTGCCTGGAAGTTAGTACTTTTTTGTACTACTTTAACGCAAGTATCCATCTGACTTAGTGTAGTTATAACCACTACGGGCTATGGTAGGAAATGGGGCTTGGTAAACGGCGTACTGGTCATTAATAAGCATTTCCCATAATTTGAATTATTTGCAACAGCCTTTAGATCACATATTGGGAGGCATTCAGAAATCGATACTTCAATTAATGATCATCCAGATAGAAACATTCATTGGTCATTAATAAGCCTTTCCCATAATTTGAATCATTTGCAACAGCCTTTAGATCACATATTAGGAGGCATTCAGAAATCGATACTTCAATTCATGATCATCCAGATAGAAACATTCACTGGTCATTAATAAGGCTTTCCCATAATTTGAATCATTTGCAACAGCCTTTAGATCACATATTGGGAGGCATTCTGAAATCGATACTTCAATTAATGATCATCCAGATAGAAACATTCACTGGTCATTAATAAGCCTTTCCCATAATTTGAATAGTTTGCAACAGCCTTTATATCACATATTGGGAGTTATTCAGAAATCGATACTTCAATTAATGATCATCCAGATAGAAACATTCACTGGTCATTAATAAGCATTTCCCATAATTTGAATCATTTGCAACAGTCTTTAGATCACATATTGGGAGGCATTCAGAAATCGGTACTTCAATTAATGATCATCCAGATAGAAACATTCACTGGTCATTAATAAGGCTTTCCCATAATTTGAATCATTTACAACAGCCTTTAGATCACATATTAGGAGGCATTCAGAAATCGATACTTCAATTAATGATCATCCAGATAGAAACATTCACTGGTCATTAATAAGCATTTCCCATAATTTGAATCATTTGCAACAGCCTTTAGATCACATATTAGGAGGCATTCAGAAATCAAGATACTTCAATTAATGATCATCCAGATAGAAACATTCTAACGATTTTTCTTCAGTAAAAAAGTTTAGTTTTAGTATTGCATCATCATTTGTTCTCTTTGTTACAACGATGTCCCGTACGAATTGCACAAACTCTGTCTAAACAGCTTATGCCGGAATTCGGCGATTGAAATGTTTTGCATAAAGACAAATTTTCACATTTAACAAATGATTCTCCCTCTGCCATTTCAAACAAATTTACCAATAATTACTCACATTTTTTTCGCATTTTGTAAGTTATGCTGAACTTTTGGACATTAATAAGTGCATAAAGGTAGAGAGTAATTAACAATTAACACTGTAAGGCAAACTTTGTTTAAAAAGATCTGATAGAAAATTTCTGAGAATTGTGTATGCATATATGCAGGCATAATTGTGTGCATTTACAAATATTAGAAAAAACTAAAAAGGAAAAATTATAGTTGTAATCTTCCTGGTCCAAAATTGATTTTTTTTTCAATTTTATAAAGATTACGTTGTTAAAACTTTTGCTTCGAAAAAATATTGTAACACACACAAAAAAAAAAACTCAAATCATATAAGTTTGACAGTCAAAACATCGGTTATTTTACTTTCATATATATATATTACATTAGAAAACTGAAGTGCTCTAATTAAACTTCTTAATTAGTATACTTCAATATCGATCTTCATGATGGAAGTCATATTTCCTGAATTGCTTATATATTCTGTCTTAAAAATTCGAGAAACGAAGAAAACATACTACTACATGAAATAATCAATCACAGGCGCCATAAATTCTCTTTGATCCTTACAAGCACAAAAGGCAAGATGTTGATTTGATTTGTTTGAGTTTTCAAGTCTCTCTTCTTTCATTTGAACAGGATATTTTTGCAGCTGAAAGATGAAGGAAGTTTTGATCCTAGTACAGGGGAAAAGGCAAAATCAACTTACCAGGTACGAGTAAGCTGTTTTTCTGAAAACATGTACCAATTCCAATTTAGATTTCTGAACAAATATCTTATTGAATCTTTGCCGTATTGTAAAAAGCATTTTACTAAACAATTCTAAAAAAAATCAAAATATAACGCACTTTTATTCTACATTAAATGGCTTCAAAATAGTGAAGCGTGTGAAATGTAACTTCGATTCTAGAACAGTTTAGATAATATTTCTTGAAGTAAAATAATGCACTAGTCGCTATATTTGGAAGAATAACTTCAGTAATTTGAAGAAATTCAAGCTTACGTGATTTATTCATCACATAGAGCAAACGTAACATATGCTATTTTCAGAATTCTTAGTAACTTTAAATTAGCGAAAAAAATATATTACCAATTGTTACTGGTCTTCATATTGTAGTGAAAACTTTTCAGAGAATAACTTTTGGAATATAAAAATTATTCACAAAATCTCCCGTTGAGCCATGTTGACAGTAAAAATGACCAAACAAACATACCTGTGATAGTTTTTCCCTTTGCAAATAATCTCATAATAAGGAAAATAATGCAGATAATAAGAGATTTACAATTATTTTAATGAATGTCATATCAATGCTTCCCTTCGCTGTATTTGTCTACCATCTGGTACATAATTCCAAATTTGGCGACTTTCAGGGCCGTCTAAAAATTGAATGCGTTGCCATAGAAACTGTATAAACAGAGGAGCTCACCCGAGTAGGAATTTTATCTTTAGAATGTTATCGTAGAGCATGCTCTCTGAGTGCTATGGCTATTTCGAATAAGTTATTTTCTATCTACTCGAGTTGTGAGCTTCTACAAATATGTTCTTTTTGTACGCCATGGTTGTGTTTTTCTACTTATGTTTAGTATTTTGTGATGGGATAAAGGGTTGTCATTCAACATAGAGCATGTTGAACTCTTTGCATATACAACCATTAAATGTTCCATTAAAATATTGTATTTTAAAACACTTCAGCCAACATTTTCAATGACTATAAAGTGTCTTGAAATGATAGGTTCTTAAGTAAAAGTCTAGTGTTAAAATATCAGTCTGAGCTACCACCTGTATCTTTACTATCCTTTCTGATATTACATCAGGAATAACAGATTTTTTTTAACTTTAAAAACATTTTTATGAAGAATTGCCCATATTTTCCAATTCAACTATTATCGCAGCATATTAAGACGCTAAACTATCTTCTGCAATGCCAACTCAAACATTGATCAACAGCGTTGATATTCAATATATTACTATGTTGTTATTGTATTTTTTAAAGATTATAATTAAAAAATCTGCACAATGACTATATATCTCTTGAATGCATATCTGCAATGCCAACTCAGACATTGATCAACAGCGTTGTTATTCAGTATATTACTATGGTGTTATTGTATTTTTTAAAGATTATAATTAAAAAATCTGCACAATGACTATATATCTCTTGAAAATATTATTCATTGGAAAATCCATGCTGAAATATTCCCCATTGCAACCTATTGTTCCACTCTCATAGCGATCCTTATAGTGATATTACTTCATGTGTACGTCTTCACATTCCTGTGTGATTATTCCTTGATTATTTTAATCCCTGAGTTCGTAGTAAGTCATTGAAAAATTACTTTGAATCATCTTGTAGACGAATAAATATCTTAATATTAAATAAATCATGATCATAAGGACAAAAATTTAAATAGAATCATGTTTCATTTGCTACGAAATATGCACAGAAAATAATTTAATAGAGTTTTGAATTTTTCATAGTTTTTTTGAGATAATAAAAGATGTTATAACATTTTTATTATCTCAATAACAGCATTATTATTTTTAAAAATGCATGACATTTGCTTGTAAATTTGTTTTTAAGATATGCCAAAAAACAGGCATAAATTATTTAGCAGTAAACAGTATCATAAATTATTTAGCAATATTTATTAAAGGTAAAGTTTTAAAATTTATTAATCATGAATATTAAATAATCAGATTATTTATTGAACTTGGAGTGCTCACAATATAATAGTTAATAACATGCCCTGGATTAAAAGTATGCAATTTTCAAATTTTGAAATGAAATGTTAATATATATTTTTGTTTTAGTCATAAATAATTTCGATTCAATTATAGCTAATGAAAAAGTATGACCTTCAAAAAGTTTAAAGGATGAAAAAAAATTCACAATTACATTATAAGATTGCAACGACAATTTTTCCTTATGCAAGTTTTAGAAAAACAATTTAAAATATTCGGAATAACTTCATGTTTTGTATAAGGCTTTCAATAATTTCTATAATCTTTCTTTCAATAATCTAATTGTTTTGTCTTTCTTTACATCAGTTTTTAAACTCATTATTTTACTTGACTGAGTGGCACATTCTTTTATTTGATGATTATGTCTTTTTGAAAAATGTAAATATTCTGTGAGTTTATTTTGTGATTAACTGTTTTCTTTATTTTATGCATTTTTCTTTATTTGTGAATTTAATCTAATAATATGTAATTTTTTCCCTTCTTATGCGATACAGGAACTAAAATTATCAAGGCATTCTCAAATATATAAATATATAAACAGAAGCAAATAGATAAAATATTTTTAAACACTTTATCAGGCGTATTATGTGCAAAAAAAAAAATCTTATATATGTTTGTATTATTAATATCATGAGTGATAATGACAAATTACATTTTTTTTTACAAATTAGATGATTCTGGAAGAAAATATCAAACAGGATTTAGTGACTATAGTTGATCCTTGTGGAGAACATATTTCTTTTTTCTATAATTTTTAAAAACAGATCGAATCCACTGTAACCACTTATGTTTATAAATGGATTAATTGATATTTCATTTAGGTAATGTCTTTGATGGAATCCAAAATAAGTTTTTTTTACTGGAAATGCATAGATACAATTAAAAGTTTACCCTAGCAGATTGAGCCGAATCTTCATTAACGCCGCAAATATCACCCTGAGAATTCTATTTCACGAAACCAGAAAATAAAATTAAGCTAATCGGAATGCAAGTCACTGAACTGACAAACCCTTCGGGATCAAAACAATGCCTTCATATGCATAAATATACAATCAAAAAGCCTTGTTTAGAAGACTTTCTCTGATCTTATTAGAAGGTATAAGATCGGAACTAGGAAGAGGTACTTTCCTAGAAAATGAAAGCGTAATTCTTTTATATAACAACTTCTGCTACGTGAAATAATTTTATGTATGTCCGAAGAAGCTTTGGCATGAAGACAAAGAAGTTAAAATATTACCCGGTTGACTTAAGTGAATTAATATTCCGAAAGTGTGTGAGGAATGTTACGTAGAAAAATTATACATGCCTGTAGAGGCCATGTAAACTTGCTTCACGACATGGATATTTAAGGACAATTGTGGAATTCCTGATTTAATAATTTGGTTGTATAAGTTTGTTTTCCCTTAATATTTTCTCGAGATATTTTGAGAATGAATATTAAACTGAAACTTTCTCTTAAATAATTTTTACAAGAGCTGGAACAATTATTCTTATTATCGCCAAGATTATGATTGTATAATTTGTACTAATATATTTTAATTTGAATTCGCATATGATTTCTGCAAAGAACACGTTAGATAAGTCAATGTTACTTTGATTAGTAGATATTCGTTAATTTTCTAAATAAAACAAATAGTTAATTCATACTGTGATCTATTCAACTACGTAAGAGATTGACTTTTGTGCAATCCATGTTCTGTTTGTCAAAATAATCGGAAATTTTACGTGTTGTTGTTGTTTCTCTGACAGAACTTTCTATGGTGTCCAATTAAAATAAATTTTGTATCTTTAAGACAACAGGCACTGGAAGTTCTACTCACTCTAACAACAGGAGCCCAAATAAATCACTAACACCCTAGTGATAAACACCCTATTTATGATTTGGCGACTAGAAGAAAACAATAACATATTTATTTTAATTTCTAAGATTTTTTTTATTTTTTTTTTTTTTGAAAATCTAAAAATAAGCGGCGTTTTTGTCTTTTAAAATTTACCAGCGAAATCTTTTTACTTTTACATGTAAGAAGTTTAATAAGATAAATTCACATAATAGAGCCTGTCAGGATTATATGTATGAGGTTTAGAAATACCAATTCAAATGGCTTAATAATCATGAAAAAAATCATTAGTATATATAATTAGAATATAAATTTATTATAATATAGAAATAGTATGCTTATTTCACAGATTCTCTTGTAATAAAATTCAAAATAATCTGTGTCAAATATATATGGAGAATGAAAAGATTCCCTTTTATAAACATCGTATCAAAAAAGCTACATATTATGAAATCTATATGTATGAATTAATCAATTCAAAATATAAAAATCCGTCCGTCATCCGTCAAATTGCAAATATTTGGAAAATGCCCTGCAATGTTCAATTATCTGTAGATATTGCAACTGAAATGTTTCAAAACTCCAAATGTTAAATTTCCTAATAATTTCTAAAGAATTACTAAATAATAGATATGGAAATTATGAAATTTTATCTAAAACATTGCTATTGACCTAGTAAAATAGTAACGAGATACGAGATATTCCGAGAGCAAATCAAAAGAAGTTTGTTCGTGGAATTGCAAGGACTTTAACGTTTCCTATCACGAGATTAACTGTTCACCATCGCAGACAGAATCTATGCTCAAACTGCACCATAGAAAGATACGCGTTCTTTGGCCTAAAACATACATCCATTGGACAGATAAACGGTTAAATACTTTTTTTCAGTGACGAAAAAAATTATAATGTATGACTATGTATAGTATTAGTAGGATCTACGACGAGAAACTTGCGAATTCTTTAGTCGATAAAAAGAAAGAGTTTCTGTCATGCTGTGGTGGTATCCTATTTCGACAGATACTGCTTTTCTTAATAGTCAGAGTGCTTTGAGAATTATCATTACCTCTCAAAACGCCGTATACTTCCAACTGAAAGCATCTTAAAGGAAGCAAAATTAGAAATTCCAACAGGCCAATGCTTCGATTTATACCTCCATAGCAAGAGATCAACAAGAGCTTGATTTACGCAGAATCATGTAACTATTATAAACTAGTGAGACATCAGTTCGGACCTGAATCTAACTGAAATCCTACGGAGAATATTTGCATAAGAGTGCACACCCACGATCATCAGTTTTCGACTACCCATGAATTAAATTAACAAGTAAAGCAGAATTGGTTTTCGATGTAAACACACATTTTCTTGACTTTAGCTTCAGAGAATTTCCCAATTAATTCAAAGGAATGATACAAAATTTAAACTTAAATACAAAATATTCGAAGAGTTCATATATTTTTGGGATAACATAGTTTTTAATAATAATTTTTTAAAAAATTCAAAATTTCTTTATTGCATTACACTTATGTTCTGAATTCATGTAAATATTTTTTTGTTTTTTTCGTGATTATTGTGTTCTTTTTTTTAAAATGTTATTTAAAAAAATCACCATCGTTACGCACTGCAATTATAATATTAAAAACTCTTCAAAATTTCTGAAACGTAATTTTTTCCAAAAGTTTTAATTACTTCAAGGATTCTTTTTTGGATTTTATGAAGCTGATACAACAAAAATGAATAATAAAATATTTAATTAAAGAACACCTCAGCGAAAGAAATAAGTACATTTGTTTCAAAGTTGAACATTAAGAACAGTCCTTTATTTTAACTAAAGTTTTTCTTGCATTTTTCAAACAGTTCTTAAAGAAATATATTTCAGCAAACTTCTTTTCAGCGTTAAAGGTTTCCACCCTTCGCTTAAATCTTTTTTATTGCAACAGTAAATGTTTATCTTAGTTGAAAATGAATTGTTTAAAGAATATGGTAAGCAATTTCAATTTAGGCACTGAAATTTACTCCCTTGTTTTATCGTTTTATTCTTAAATCAAAAGTAAAATGAAAACTTCTTTGTGAATCTTGAAACATCTTTAACACTTCAAATCATTTGACGGACTTCAGACTAACTAATGGTGAAATAAATGAAGGATTTTTTTTGTCGTTTCCGAGAACAGACGGATCTTAACTCTCAGTTCGATTTTCTTTAATATTATACATGCAGTACATTTTACACATTCTTATTATTTTAATAAAAAGACATTGAGTACAAAATTTTATAATGAATGTGAAAATAATTTTTTTCAAAGATAGTGATAGATTGATTTAGCTTTAACTTTTGAGACAATGATCAGCTTTGATCATCAAATTACTAATCATATTTAATCATTTCAGAGTTATTGCCCCAGTGATTAATGATTTTTAAGCAAACTAACATTTTGAAATCAAACTTTAGAGTGCAGGATACTTTATTATTTTTTGTTCATGAGATAGAAATAACACAAGAGTGCAAAAAGATTATTTTCTAACATTGCATTAATATTTGCATTATATGTAATTATCTGAATAACATTGCATTATATGTAATTATCTGAATGGCAGGTTATAAATGATGAACATTTGTGCATTTATGCTGAGATATGAAAATAAAAAAGAATGTTTCTTTAACTCATTAACTAAAAATATAATTGCGCCTAATAAGCATTTTATGTTTCGTTTAAAAATGCAATTAATCGCTTAATCCTATAATAAATATATATATTTGTAATTTTCTTTAAAAACTATTTATTTCGAATAGCGTATACATATTCATTTTTAATGAATTCAATTGAAATTTTATACTTCCTTATAGTTTTTACAATTTCAATTAAAATTTTATACTTTCTTATAATTCTTATAATTTCAATTAAAATTTTATACTTTCTTATAATTCTTATAATTTCAGTTGAAATTTTATACTTTCTTATAATTCTTATAATTTTAGTTAAAATTTTATTCTCTCAATTAAAATTTTATTTTTTATTATTCTTATAATTTCAATTCGAATTTTATACTTTCTTATAATTCTTATAAGTTCAATTGAAATTTTATACTTATAATTTATAATATATTTTTAAGAGGTGCTTTTAATGACAAAACCTTGCATGTTTCAGATTATAAACTTAACATGGCATATAGTATTTTTATATATTAAGTTATTATTAGAGTGATTTCATATATAATTATTTTTCCCGAGTGTGCCGATTTACGGTCATAACGAATATAGCATCCCCATACGATCTAGATTTACCATCAAAAAACAAATATTACAAAAAAAACATGTATTTTTGAAATACATAAAAACAATTTATTTTTATCATATGGCAAATTTTAAATAAAATAAAATATTTATTATTAAAGGTATTCATTCTTTACGAATCAAATTCCAATTTTAGTTGCCCAACTTATCCTAGTTCTCTATAAGAAAGAATGCTTTTAAACAGTCTTCCCGATATTCAATTGTTTTATATTTTCAAGGATTCTTTGTAGAATAAAATATTGAAAATGTGTTTATAAATCATGTTTACATGTAAATATAAATTGAGATCAAATTAAACATCTGTATAAGACGTAGGATATTCCAGTCGATGCAATCCATTCCAATTACGGTGCTAAAACGCGACGCGACACAACATCTTTGGATACCCTTATTTATAATTTATCATAATGAATTATGACACCTCAGAGAGAAGTAGTGATGAAATTAGTTATAACTGATTACGAAACCCTGACACTCATCGTAAATTGCGATTTGCAGAATTGATGGCATGCTGTAGAATGAACGATATTCGAAAATTCATCATTTACGGTCTAAATGAAATCAATCCATTTGAAAATGATCACATTTATACTAATTTATAAAAAGATAATGTTACAAACCTTTTGCTTATTTTTATGGATTTTACTAACGTACAATGTTTAGATTTCGATTAATATTGTCGTGAATTAGATGCAATTTAATAAAATAATTGAATTTATTTTTAAAGATAAAAGGAAGACAGGGCTAAAGGAGGTACTTAAAATGTCACTTCCAAGATAAAAGTTGTATATTAAATTGTAGAAAAGGAAACTACGTGGAAGTTCTGGAAGATTTTCTGAGGAATATTTACATGATGTGGAAAATAAAAGTTTTCGACCCTTTATTTTTATATATTTGTCTGTTTTTTGTTGTTGTTGTTGTTTGCAAGTTAATATTTTTTAGTCCACATGAGTTTAATTACTTCGGAATTAAAAGCAGTTATATTAATGATTTCTTAGAAGCTCTATTATTTACTTATTTATTTTCAATATGGAAATATGCTAAATGTAACTCCATGTTTCTCATTTGTTATAGCGTTCATTTGGTGGTTGTATCCTTCAACTTCTGCTGTATCTAAGTCCGTTAAATTTTCACAGATACAATTCAACTTTCTATATTGCAGTATCTTCTAAAAATATTCTTGTTTTGTTTCAATAACTGGTCTTCCTTAGCGAAAAATCCATTTAAAGCTATGCTTTAACAGTTCAGTTTAAATATTGTAAATGATATAGAGACAGTCCAGACAATCTGAATATGCAAAGTTGATCCCGGAGTATGATATAATTTTCATTAAAGAATTTCTAAAACTTTTAACTAACAAAAAATGTGAAAAAAAATATTAAAAGGTAATCCAATGACTAAGTGCTCATTTCTTCGTTATTTTTTAATGTAAATTGTTTGAACATGCACTTGAATCTTATGTAAAGTAATATAAGATTTTGCCTCGTAAAAAACACGTGTTATTCTTAATATTACATTTTCACAATCAAATATTAATTTGTAAGCTTCCTCTAAGCTACGCTTTTTATGTAACTTTATTCTAGAATATTTATAAAGACCTCCTACTTTGATGTCATAGTCTCCATGATCGCAGAATATGAATTCCAGTTAATAGTTCTTTGATCATCGATTTGGAATAGTGTAATAATGGCATCAAATTAATATATAAGTGGTTATCAAAATAATGGAAACACCTTAGATTTATAAAGAATATTTTATTAATATAGTGTACGACCGCCTTTGGCATGTAATACAGCTTGGATTCGCCTCGGAATCGATTCATAAAAGTGTTAAATAGTGTTTAGAGGAATATTGTACCATTCTTTCAGGAGATATTGTAAAAGTTCTGGGAGAGATATCGGTAGAAGATATCATTTCCGTATTGAACGCTCGAAAATAGACCATAACTGTTCAAATATATTGGGGTCGGGTGACTGTGCGGGCCAAGGCAGATATTTAACATCATCCTCTTGTTCATCAAACCATGATTGAACAAATCTGGCTGCGCGTATATGTGCATTATCATCCTGGAAAATTCCATATCTTGCAGGAAACAAAATTTGCATCATAGGATGGATCTGGTCAGTTAAAATTTCTCTATATCTCTGACCAGTGATCCTCCTTTTTCAGGATTACGATTGTTCCAGCAGAAAAATCAAGACATGGATGTCCATATCATGACAGATACACCACCATGCTTGACAGTTGGGAGGAGATAATAACGATCATATGCTTGTGCAGGTGTCCTCTAAACGTGCACCCGTCCTGTTGTAAGGAAAAGTGTGAAACACGATTTATCAGATCATACTATTTTCTTCCACTTATCAATCGACCAGGTTTTGTGATTGTGACATCCGTGACTAGTGGCTTGGGAATTGCTATCTACCATAAATGTTCTGTTTATGAATATGCCTTCTAACTGTAATCACTGACTTTGAAGAATCCAGATGGGTATTGAGATCTGCAATCAGTTTTGCTGCAGTTGTTCGCTTTTTAGACATTACAATCTGCTACAATACCCGTCGGTCTCTTTCAATCAGCTTCTCTTTCTGCTCATTATTTTTCTTTGACGAGCTTGTCTTGCTGCGCTGTGTGTGTGTAATGCCATTACTTTAGGCTCCGTACATCCAGAAACGCCTAAAAGTAGGGATGTTTCGGTCACACTGGCTCCAGGTAGACGGGCTCCTACAATTTGGTCTCTTTGAAAATGAGAGGTCCGACGTTTTAAGCTTTTGAAAAAAATCCAAGAATTGTATAACTTCAACAACGCTAACACATACAACCAGAATATATGCATTGTTATTCATAAAATGTAAAATAACTGGTGCTTATTATTATATTGCTTACGAAGCGAATTCAAAAAATGTCACTTTTATTCATAGGTTTTTCCATTATTTTCATAACCACCTGTACGATTTTGATTTTTTAAAACTAATATTAGGTTATTTATATTTTATAGCGACAATAATTAATTTTCAATAACTAATATATAAATTTAATGTCCATAGTTAATTCTGAAAAGTTATCATTCTCTCTCCCCTGTGCTTATCTTGTCAAATTTTCAGTGATATGTTACCAATTCCTTGTATCTGTCTGAAACATTTAATCTAATAACAAGCATTATACAAGAAAAATAAAGCTCATTTTGCTTATAAATAAGAGTAAGCAAACTTTAATTGCAAAACATCGAAAACTTTGGAAAATTTGGTGTGTATTTATAAATCAATACCTTTGATGTTATGGTTGTTGCTATACTTGAAATAATATTATTATGCTGTTCCAATTATATTATGATACGACACCTTTTATATTATGATTGTTGCTAAATTTGAAATAATGTGTACATATTGTTCGAATCAATTGGGACAAATGGGGGGGGAATATTTTTTTATTAAACTCTTAGATTTTAATCGTTACATACTTTAAATAGACTGATAAATCTGTATATTAATATGGCGTATGTCCTCCTTTAGCAGAAATGATCTTTTCAAGTCTTGGCACTGACTCCACTAGCGTAGAGCCCGTGTTCTTGAATTCATCATCGTGGAACCACACTTGAATAATACATTTTATCATCTGCTCTCTTGGCGTGCAATTCATCTTAGCTGAACGATACTTGAGAATGTGCCATAAGTTCTCCATGATATTTAGGTTTGGAGAATTACCTCGCCAATCACGCACTTTTATTTTATTTTTCCTCATAAAATTCTAGACCAATTTCCAAGCGTGACAAGGGGTTAAGTCATGTTGAAATGTTCAATAAAAAATGCATGTATAATAATATATTATTTTAATACTATTGTTATTAGCTCTATATTTTCCAAAAATCTCCAAATTTTTTCCATGTCAATTAAAATTTCAGCCACTAAGTATTCCTACCTTTTGTCTATTTTTTTTCTAATATGCGAGGACATGAATACTGTACATGATTCATTTTTGTCTATCTGTATATAAGGAATTAGAGTGTTTTAGAAATTTAATTCACTTTAAATGGCAGAGAGTCCAGATAGAGAAGAGTAAGTTTAGCTGCTTTAGAACAACTCAACGCAATATATTCAAATAATGCATCTGTGCTACATTAAAGGCTAAATATCCCCTCCCTATATTTACATTATTAAATCAAATTAATCAAATTATTTAATTATTATTACAGCAGATTTTGAGTTCTTGCTTCAATCAAAAATAAAGATTCGCTGATATTATTCATTGTCACAAATTCATCAGAAAGAGCATGACATGTTTTTGGCACGAAATGTATTTTTCAACTCTAAATGAAAGCTTTTAACATTTCACCACGTACTAATATTTATATATTATGGCATACATTGTTAATTTATTCCTTAGAATACTCTAATTCAATTAAATCCTTAATTACATGCCAAAAACACGCAGAGATTCATTCAAAAGAAACAGAAATATTTATTGTTATAATGAATACGATGATACTGTAATTCATTACATGCTCGAAGAATTATTCGGCGCATTACGTCAAATAACTAGCCGTTTGTATCTGAAAGCTTCTAAAATCGTAATAAGTAAGATTTAATTAACCATAGATAAGTAATAAATTATAAAATTGCAATTAATTCTGTAATATAAATTTCAAAAAATCATTACTCAATAAAACTATGTAATTTAGACTAAATAAGATAATTGTTGACACAAAAAGTTATAATTGCAGCATTATTCTGATAAAATTACAATGCCTCAATTTTAATACATTCACTTGATATCTCTTTGTGATCATTCAAAATATATCAATAACATATTATCTCTTTAGATAAAATAAATTGCACGCTTGTGTGATTACACCAATAGAATTATGAAGTTTTCAATGAGATTATGAAGTTTTCAAATTCTCATTGAAAAAGTTCAATAGAATTATGAAGATTTTTGATAATTTCAGTAATCGTTTCAAGGAATATCAAACAATCAAAGTACGCTGATTCGTTCAATGGGTTAAAATACTAGGTGATTTATAATTAAAAGTCTCACTGTCAAAAGTTTGGAAAATTGTAAATAAAGAACCACTAAGAGTGACCTGATATTGCGTCTGAGTATACGTGAAATAATTTAAATTTGTTTTGCAAAAAGAAGTTCAAATGTATATCGATAGATGGCGATGTAATCGTAATAAAATGTTAAAAACTGATTGCTTTAAAAGATGTTAATTTTAAAACACTTATCAAGAGATGTAACATGAGCACTTCCCATTATAATTGTGATAAAAAAAGAAAATGCATTTCCTGTCATTCTACGTCTTATAAGGCAGTCGTAACTCTATGATTGATGTATCGTGCTCTACTTGAGAAGCTCTTTTGTAAAAAATGATTGTGCAGCAGTTGCTTTGAAGAAATTATGGACATTAAAGTATTTTAAAAACATCTTTGGTCCGATGACTGGATTCATTTTGAAGATGATTATTGATACATTAGAAGAGATGAGCAAACTTAACTTGAAATGTGACAGAAGAAAGAAAGTAGTTCCTTCCACGTCACTATATTTTGTGAGTACTGCATTGCAAACAGAATCAAGTAGCGCTTTGAGAACTTGCAATGCAAGGTAATCTCCCGAAATGTTAGGTATGACTGCCAACACGGTTCATAAAATTTTAAGTCAAACATTTCGATTCAACTTACTATTCAAAATTGTGCATATTCAAGGATATTTTCCTGTTTATCTGCCAAAATGAGAAATTTTTTCCAAAATTTCATTTACCAATTTCTTGCTCGAATGTAATTGGGCGATACATGGATATGGAATAATTTGTCGACAAACGCTACTCATATCCATTTCCAAGATTCTTTCAATAGTCAAGATTGCAGAATATAGGTAAAAGAGTATCCGTTTCAAAAACAAACAGTCCCTCTTCATTCATTGCCTTGTAATCACTGTGTCTTGAGGGTTTGCGACAGTATTTATCGTTTTCCCTTTCCTTTTCAAGGAGATTAATTCTTTGTATCCTGTATCCTGTAGAGTCAATGGGACACGTTATGAATCTGTTTTGCGTTACCAGATCCTTCGCGTACTGCAAAACGTGGATGTTTGGATAGCACATATTTTATAAAAAATGGCTCTCCTCCATACATTGAAACACAATTAAACATCTGTTGGAAATGATAGAATTATCAATCGTCATTCATCAAATAGTCTGGTCGCCGCGACCACCTGACCTGAAACCTTGCTACTTCTGATTGTAGGATTACATAAAAGTAATAAAAGGAGCTCCTATTGTGAATTTAGGTGATTTCAAAACACACATTACATAACGCATTTACAATATCAACACTAAAACATTTGATCTCTTGTGGGACATCCTATTTTGCGCTTTCATCTTGTAGCAGAAAATGGTGGACAACATACTGAACATTGGTTTAAGCAAGCCGCTACCGACTTCTTTTTCTTGATGGTTTCACAAAGTTTTTACTTTTTTGTATGGTCTTTGGCCTAGAGACAATTCAAACCGATTTTTTTTTTCATATTTGCAAGAGCACCACCTTGTCATGGTAGACGGTCATTGAGGAAAGAGGGCACAAAAATATGCCATGTTTTTTATTAGCATCTTATGACGACCATAATCATACCTTAACCGACTTAACCGAGTAACCATATCCCATCAATAATTAACTTTGTGTGCGCACACGCACATCTGTGTGTGTGTGTGTGTGTGTGTGTGTGTGTGTGTGTGTGTGTGTGTGTGTGTGTGTGTGTGTGTGTGTGTGTGTGTGTGTGTGTGTGTGTGTGTGTGTGTGTGTGTGTGTGTGTGAAGAAATTTCAGAAGAAATTTCTTCAGAAGAAATTTCAACTATTGCGTATGTTTTAGGATGATATATCAGATCCTTCGGATTAGAAGTTTATCTTTTGCAGCCTTTTGAAAGTGGCATTTTAATAATATTCACCCTGTAGTGATATCAATCTGATATAAATTTATTATATAATTAATTATATCATATCATAAATTTTACAAACAAAAATGTGGACTATGAGTTTAAAATTTTTATCTTCCTACACATTAATAATAGAAACGAGAAACTGTAAAAAAGTGCAGATTTCCCATTTTTTTTATGTTTTTTGAATTAGAGAAAATAAAATAAAATTATTTGCGTCATAGAGGACATTTTATTACTTTTCAACTTTCTTCAAATTTATTTTCTACTGCTGTGTATTCTTTAATTTATAATTCATTAATAACAATATTAAAGTTTCTCGAATGAATTTTAATTTTTGTTCAATTCACAATAAGATTGTGTCTGTATGGAATAAAAAAATATTTAATTTAATGATTTATTGATAATAAAATGCGGAAAAATCTAAAATATTTTATGATCACTATAAACGGTCCACATGTAGTTTTTCATTTAAAATGCTTAAAGAGAATTTTAACACTTTTATTATTAATTCCTCCATTTAGCTTTTAAGCAAAATGTATTAATTGATATATGAATAAAGCAGCTTATATATAGAAATGAAAATGAAATGGAACTACTTTCATTTAAACTAGCATTTTTACAATTTATTTGAAAAACTTCTTTTTAATAATTGTCATACGAACTACTTTAAATTATTTTACGTTGCTTTATTTCTCCAATCGATAAATTTATTTTTAATTTCAGCAACTCAATGGAACACAATTTAATAATAACACAAAATTTAATAAGAAAGCACAAAAATGGAAGAAACAGAGACGTTTATTTCATTTTTGAACATGTAGAATGCATTCGTTACTTTAACTGCAGTTGTTCTTGCATTTCTGAAGAGTTCTTCAAGCAACATGGCGCAGTAAATCACATTTCAACGATAAACGTTTCGACGAACTCTTAATTTAGTTTTACGGCAACAGTAATTGTTTCTCTTTCGTGGGAATTCGGTACTGTGCAACACATGGTGTGCATTTTCGATTTTGTATAACATTTATTTTGCTTTTTTCTTGTTCGTTTCAACTGAAAAGAAAATATGGAAACAAATGGTTTCAAAACAGATGTGGCATTTGAAATTATTCAATTAAAATACACCGTAATAAATAATGAAGAAATATGGGTTTATGACTTTTGAAATAATAGAAAATTTGTTATTCTCTTTAGGCTCATAATATGAATGAATACGCAAACAATTTAAAGACAATGAGTACTTTTTACGATCTTATGACAAACAACTAATACTGTCTTCAAATATGAGCACATATCGTTTCGAGGGAGTGCTTATAAAACAAAACTGACATTACATGATGCTTTTATGTGCCATAAGCCTTTACAAACTGGTATAAAATCAAATTGCTATATAATCTGAATTTCTGTACCTGAATACTACCTGACTTTGTATTAAAATATATTTTTACATCTATTTCTAAGAGTGATATTAATTTTTGATTAGTGTGTGAATTCCTAATTATTAATCGGCTTTTGTAAAAAATTTCAAACACTATTGAGTTATTTCAAAATATCAAGTTATAACTTCAGATTAAATTTAATATTTCTAAATTAATATTTATTTAACAATTTTTGTATTAGATTGAATTATTCGTATTCTCTGCTAAAAACAGGAAGGAAATCTCAGACTGGTCCATTAAAGCCACAGTCTGAGAGCATGGTAGATTAATTTATAATATACGAGTAATTTTTAGAAACGATTCGTTCTGTGTTTCATTTTTTTCTATTACTTTATTGTCTAAAAGTGCTAATCGAAAAAATCAAAACTCATGAAACTTAATTTTGCTTATATTTAATAACTAATTTATCAAAGTGAACACTCTTATTTATTTATTTTAAAGGCAGAAATAAAATGGGATATATTTTAAGCGTTAGATAGTAAAATCAACTAAAGGATCAAACAGCTCACGTAATTAAATTAATAACATAATAATTGAACATTTTAATCAATTTAGAGTCACAGGCATTTAAGCAGGAAAAATTACGAGAACATCTGAATATATAAAATATTATGCAGGAATAAAATGTAAATACTATACAATCAGGCATTAAAAACCTTCAGGTACAATACAAAACAAGTTAATATATGAATTGAATATTGTGGAATTATTATGGTAAATTAAAATTCAAGTATCTTGTGATTTTAATCAAATTTTATTCATTGTGTTTGAAATCCAGTATATATTACTGAGTATCAGAATTATGATTAATTACGAATTAAATCGATGAGAACTGCCAATAATGTAAATCACAGAAGGATTTATTCTAGATATCCTTTCTGTTTATCATCATCCTCGAAAACCTTGAATGCGCATTCCAGGAGAATCAATAAATAATTGTTTTGGGAGAAATAGCGATGGAATTAATCATAACAAACGCCAACTTGCCACTCACCTTAACTTTTGATTAATAGAATGAATGGCAAGCACCAAAATTGAATTATTTCCTCATGCAATAATGAAATAATGTTCATGAAATAACGCCAACATGTTTGAGTTGGCATGGTTGAGTCACTGTTTTTAACAAGAATTAAGATACCATAAAAAAAACTGAGATGATAACACAAGATAATGATTTTAAGATATAAAAAAAATGTGAGATTTTTTTTTGTTTGCAATTAAAGCATGTAAATACAGTTTGAATAATAATAGTCAATAATTTGTTAATTGTCACGTTTCTTGAGCAACTTATCAGTCGGGGTTATTTAATTTAAATAAACTATCTAATATATAACCTAATGTTCATTATTATGTCAATAAAATAATTCGTTCAATGAAGCGTAGTACCGTAATATAATAAATCCATTAAAACTTGTAATGTTTGAATAATCTATTTCAAGCATATTTTCTTCTGAAGATATATAAATTCCTTTTCTAAATGGATCAGAGAATTAGTAGAATATTTCTTAGTTTTCGATAATGGAACAAAATCCCACAATAAAATTGATGAAGCAATGAAAAGAATTAATTAAGGGATTAAAAATCAGGCATAAAAATATGTTTAAAAATTATCAAAATTCTGGAAAAAATTGCAAGGAAATTGAGTTATACAATTATTAATAATTATTTTACGTTATAAAGTGTGTAATAATCAATTTCTGAAATTACATTTTCGGAACTTATAGCCAAAAAAATATAAATTTCTCTTAGTTATAAATTAATTAAAAATTTCTATTTTGAATCTTCATTCAAGGCGCACATTCACATCTTCTAAGATACTTTTGTGCCTAATATGGTAGCTCTAGATTTAATAAACAATCCTGCAGAAACCTTGACACACAAAAATGCAAACGCTTCTTTTTATAAATATAAAATGAAAACTAACTGCGTATAAAGCAATTTTTGACTTTATAGCTAACCTTTAACGTATTAATTGTTTTGCTATAACTTTCTATAGAAAGCAGTTAGTTCACTTGTTACTTAATAATAACTTGTAATTTTAGTATGACTGTGACAGTTAACTAGTAGCAAAACAGGTGCCTCATGTTTTATTAGAAGTTTGTGGTCAAATAGGCACGTGCTAGTTTTTCAGACTTATTTATCGTTTATAAGTTTGGTAGCATAAGAATGGGAGCAGAAGAGATTCAAACAGGTTCTCACAAATGTTCTTACAGATAGTAGAAATAATAATATATTATATTTGTCTGTTATTAATGATACTTTGGAGAATGATTAAGATAAAGAATCGGAATAAGACTAGGGTTTCTAAATAGGGGTTAAATATTATAGGAAATCTGATCAAAATCTTATTTTACTTTGAGGAAAATGTCACAAATCCTTACATAAAATGAAGTGTCTTATAATATGAAAAATATGTCAGGAAATTTATAGCAAAAATTCATTTTATTCTGATAGGGACTAATAAAAGTGCTTTATTGAGTATTATATAAAATGTTATGACAAAAGTATTGAATTTTTAAAGTTGAATGTTTGACATGATTTTTCTAAAAAAATATTCACATGTAAAGGAAATGAAAAATATAGATATTCTTATGTTTCCAATATTTTCATACAGATAAAAGGCTACTTACTTAAAAAATAATCATTACTCTATAAGCCTAACGGAGAAAACAGAAATGAATACAGAAAAGTTTGGCCCTAAATGTTATCACCGGCCACGGTACAACTCCTCCGGTGGGAGCCATCGGTAGAGAGAGCCGACTCCATACCATTTCTGTACACACTGAGTACAGAAATGGATTGGAGGAAATCAGCTACCGTAGAGGGAGATTTTTATATCTGAAGTACAGCTGATGGTAGTACAAAAATATTGGTAAATTTTGCTTCTCTTATTAGAAATCGCGTTTGTTTCTTAAATAGAACATAATTGCATGAAAAAATACGCTTACTCTCTCATCAAATGAATTTGTTTCAGAATTATGTAATAAGATAAGGAGTAAATGCTTGTCGATTTTGGGTTGAAATATCCATGCACGTGAAAGAATGTTCTAAAGATGGGGGAGCGACTATGCTGAAGGGATATGTTTTGCAAAAATAAGTTTAAATCGCATATAGGTTCCTTTATATTATTTTCTTTCAATTTAATAAATCTTTTATATATTTTATAAACAAACCTAACATAATCTTTAAAAACCAAGGTAAACAAACAGTCGATATTCTAAAAAAGCTCTTTTATCACTTAGTATTTGTATAGTACATTTTGTCTCACCTTTTGAGGTGTTTTTAAGGGATCCTCAATTATATTTTAAGATATCGAAAGAAATGGAACAATGTTTCAAAAAGTAATAAATCCATAGGTGGCAATTCAAAGACGTCTCTTTCTTCAAACTAAAGTCGCATCTTCTTTTCTACCCACTCAGACGGCTGATCCTCTGCATCAGTTTTCGCATTTATCAGTGGAACTCGGCAATAAAAAGGGAGAGATGAGCCATCAAAGATTTGCGCTCCACATAAAATGTAGTGACGATGATAAAAACCCGGAGGATCAATTTGTCTCGGAACGATTTCTATTTTTGGATCAGTAACAGAAGCTGAGTCGGAATTTCCCCGACGAAAATAAGCAGTTGTCCATGGTTATAAGGAAGGTGTGAAAAAAATCTGTTTTTACTTGTGAATGCACATACTTTTACACAAGATTTATTTAAAGCTTTTTATAAGTTTTAGAGATTTTTTTTTATTTAACATTTCCTTATTGCGTTATTTTCCACATCATTTTATTTTTTTTTTAATTTTAATAACCAATGAAATCATTAATATAAATTTCAAGATATTTCGAATTTGATTTGCAAACAAAAATGTGTTTAACTAATATTTAAGCATTTTTTAACATATTAATGTCAACAGTTGTTAACATATTAATATCAACAGTTGTTAACATATTAATGTCAACAGTTGTTAACATATTAATGTCAACAATTGTTAACATATTAATGTCAACAGTTGTTAACATATTAATGTCAACAGTTGTTAACATATTAATGTCAACAGTTGTTAACATATTAATGTCAACAGTTGTTAACATATTAATGTCAACAATTGTTAACATATTAATGCCAACATTTGTTAACGTATTAGTTCTTTATTTTAATAACCTACGAAATCATTAATATAAATTTCATGAACATCTGATTTAATTTGCAAGCGATGGTTTATCAACAAATTATTCTTATAAATAGAATGTAGCTGTAGACATAAGAATTCTTTAGAAGACTATATTTATATAATTAGCAAATAGATGGTAGCAGTAGAATATCTTCAGAAATGAAACTTCTGTAAGTTTGATCCTCACCAGCTTGAATTTGTAAAGAAAAATCTATATACTTTTACAAAATAAAATGTTTTGTTACTAATGTTCATATTTTGCTTAGAGCAAAATTTCCAGACATTCTATAAATATCCCTCTATTCAAACTGACCAAGCTGTTTACAAAATAATTATACATGCTAAAGTTTTGGCTCCCTTTCATAAAAGCTGAGCTGTAGTTATAATAATGGAGCCAAATGAAAAGAGATAAACGTATGTTTAATTTAACTTCTTAATAAATTATCCTTCAATTCATATTTTGTAATATTCGTGCCTTGTAATTTAGCTTATGAAATTACTTTTTTCTCAGTTTATAATCATCTATCTTTTCGAATTTATAATTTTAGTTGTTTTATTATCGTCTAATGTAGAAACTTTATGACAAGCGTTTTAAAACTTTTTTATAAATATGAGGCTCCCATTGTACGTTGAATTTGCTTCATACAGAAGTAAAAATAATTTTTCAAACTCATATTTTGCGATTACTCATATTTTGCGAAGTCCTTTTTAAAAGCCTTCATTTATATCTAAGATTTATAATTTTTGTACATGGATTGAAATAGTCTACAATCGTTTTGTAAAGAAGCCCTCATGATACTTTTCTTTATAAGACATTGTATATTTTAATGCTGACTATATTTTCATCTTCAAAATTTTCATACGGAAAATGCTTTCTTTATTTTAATTTATAAAACTGCTAGATCACGAAAAAAATACTTGTCGCAATCCAAGTGCAAAATATGGAATGATGTTTAGATCTATTTGGATAACCCAAATGTCAGGAGACATCTAAGAAATGAAGGGAAAAAAATATTTCTTTGCCTGGAATTCCTTTCCTTTATATTGCTTTTATTTTTCCAGCTGTGGCAACAGGAACCATTACGATGGTTCCCACTTTACGAAGTGAGTGGAAAAATAGATAAAACTTTGAATTCCTGAGATGATATTCCAGTGCGTAGTACTTAGTTACGAAAATAAATTGAAGCTTAAAAATTTTAAATATTATGTTGGTAACTAAATCTTGCTTGAAAGAATTTCGGAATTTCTGATTCTTTAACTAATTAAAATTAATGAAAAAATTGTACAAAGTGTAATTTTAGAATTTAAGCCCATTCCGTTTCTGCCTAAGTTTTTTTATGTATATTATTCATTTATTTTATTTATATTATTCATATACAAAAACATTCTTTTATATAAGGAAGAGAAATTTGCATTTTTGATTAAGGAAAGTTTATTCCTCTTGCTTACTCCTATTGATTTTTAAAAACTTAGAACCCGGATTTTGATGTACTCATACATATATCCCTGTTTTTTATTATCTTTAAAAAATATTTCTAAGAACTGTTTAATTAACTCAATGTTTAGTTGCGTATTAAGCAGTATTGTAATTAAGCGGGGGTGATCAGAGGCTCTTGCCCTCAGAAGCTTCTGCACACTCGGCTCAAATGGCTAACAGTTCTTCAGCGGGTGTGTACAAGTGTCATTAGTAACAAAAACAGTTAGTATATAAACACTTTATTAGTTATTTTAAATTAGGACTCTAACAGCTAATTTTAAATAGTAGATTATAAAATAGCGTAGAATAATAAAAAAATAATTAAAAAAACCCATCTTAATAAACAACATCAAGTGGTGGTATTGCGAATTACTGGTTCTTAAGTAATGTAGAATTCTCTTTAATAGAATACTCGGTTTACCAATTATGAGCACTTCATTTTTCTGATCCTTATATCTCAGTAGACTGAATAAAAATTCATGATAGCGTTTTTCACAAGTCACACGTGCCACCAACTGGGAAAAAGTATTTTCCCAACTTCTTAACAATCAAAATTCTGCTTTTAACAGCAATACGTCATATCTGCTTTGACTATTTATTGCAAAAATATTTTTAAACTCAATGGAAATAAAATGATATATATGCAACAATTTTCATTTTATTGACGTATATCTACAATTTTAATATATATATATATATATATAGAACTTTTATGTACAAGAAAAATAAAATATTTTTACTGTGAATAACATTCTCTCAAATTATTTAACTATAAATTCTCAACGGAAAAAAATACATTTATCATTTCTGAGTTTAATCTCCCTAAATCATCTGAAGCAAAAAAATAAAAAAGGAAACTTTATTAAAGAAGCAAATCAGTTGGATAAATAAGTCCATCTGCTTCAGTAATGAACATTCGAAAAATGTTCGTGACTAACTGCAGTTGTTTCTCGTTTCTGAAGAGTTCCTGGAACAACTTGCCTTGGAAATAACTTTTAACGATAAACCTTTTCGGCGCCCGATTAATTTAGTTTTACGGCAACAGCAAATGTCTCTCCTTCTTAAGGATTATTTTTCATTCCAAAGCATGATTTGAACTGTAGCTGTAACTTTGTCTTGAAACAGCTGTAACTTTTAAAGTAGTTTTATAGAACTATGATAATTGATGAAGAATACAATGATATGATTTTCACGATAAAACAGAAAAATATTTGTCTTGTAAATTTTATTGATCCGAGATGCAAGTTTATTTTGAAAAACAGATCATTATATAGCTTTCATTTAACAGAAGTACAAATATCATTTTATAGGATTCATAAGTTCGGAATGTTAGGAGGAAAAATATGTCCACATTGAATAAATTTGTCCATGCTTTTAAACATTTAGTCTTCTGCTCACTTCTTATGTTGAAATAACTGAATTCTCTACTCCATCTTTTTTCCTGAGTACCACGGGATTATTGTAGTTCCACTCCTTTCAGGATCTAGTTACCGTAATTTTATTAGTATGCTATCTAGATACTGGAATAAAATCGAAAGCTCCAAAAAATAACAAATTCTGCAATTGCCTGTAGTTTCATTTTGGAAATCAGGAGAATATCTCTTTTATAATGCATAAAAGAATAGGCTTTGTTACTTGGATCTTTTTGACTTTGGCCTCGTCACTAAAACCATATCACTTAGATTTATGGTCATAATTCTATAATAAAGCTTGAAAATCGTCACTTAAAATTTCTGTCTAACTGCAATAAAGCAAAATAAATTATGTAATTCAAGGTCAATGTTCTTCGTTATTTATTATCGTTATTACATAATTTTTATACTACTGTGATAAATAAAAATATCGCATTAAAATATAGTAAGCAGTAAAGAATATGATAGGAAAAGACAATGCAGTGGAAGAAATCAAAGGTTCGTTAACCTAATAAAAATTAAATAAAATCATAAATATAAAAATCTATTCAATCAAAAATTTCCTTATTCTTCGCACATGCTATGAGCTAGTTTAAAATATATATATATATATATATATATATATATATATATATATATATATATATCAATAATTTTTATATTTTATTTGTATGCATTAAGTTGGGGAAAATAATTCCTTTTATATGCTTTCCGATACAGCGTTCAAGAAAATAATGCTTCAGGTTGGGTCTATTTTCAGACTAAAACATCAATTATCAATTACCCTTTATGAAAATAAATATCTACAATCTACATCTGTTCTTGTAAATAACATTATTATATAATGTTTTAAACAATATTGAGCAATTTTCATTTTTCTTGATTATGTAGTTGCTGAATACTGAAAAAAAATCAATTTAATGATTATAAATATATTATAGTTATACTGATAATATTTGCGTTTCAGTATCAATTTTCATATTAATTAATAATTATCCAATTTAGAGTCTTATGGAGGTTTCATGTTCCGTGAATTATTTATATATCTAAGATTCAATCTAAAAATCTATGCTCAAAAACTATTAAATATCCATTGAACCGATGACTGATGATTTTCATCATAAAAAATTTTTTCTACAGTTTTGTATAAGAACAGAACTGAAAAATACGAACTCAGAATCAATAAATTCGTTTGCACAAACAAATAATGACCTTTACAATTAATAGTAGTCGCACCTATTCATTTAGTAAGCCGATTCGTGTTTCAGAGTTTTCACTTATTAGTATAATTCCATAAAAAATCAGTTATGTACGCAATCAAAGAATTTTGCTTCAAATAAAATGTGGTGAAGTTGACAGAAAATCTAGAGATCTATTTGTTTCCAAAACATTTCTATTTTTATTTCTTAGCACTAGATTCCTAATTTTTCTAGTCGAAAATAAGCAGTTGCCATTGATTTCAGGAAATGAGTCAGAAATATTTCTTATTGAGACGAAGCAAGTTTCAAAAAAATATTTATTGTACATCTTATCACTGTCAAAACAATTTTCAACTGAAATATTTTTTTCTTCTGAATATTAAGAAATAAGAAGAATATAAAATAAGAAGAATAATCTGAAGAATATTAAATGTATAATATTGACAAAACGATTGATTAGATGAAGACTGATTGAACAAAAAAAGAAAATTTCCAAAAAGGTTAAAGTCAACGTTGATGTGAAAGTATTTAAAATTAAATTAGTATATAAAAGAAATATAAATTAGAAATTTTTTTTCATAACAAATTGCATCTGTAACGCAATTGAAACATAAAACTTAGAAATCCATTCCCAAATTAATCATGTTTATCTATCATTTGGTTATCTAGCATTTTTTAAAGAGCATAGTTTCTGAAAATTCGATTAAAATATCTATTTAATTCAATTTTATATTTAAAAACTGAAATTTTATTCTTAAGAAGATAATTTTAATGTAATGATTTGTATTGAAATGCTGGTTTATATATTAAGAGCATTGTATAAAAGACATACTTGGTATATGTTTGTGATACCAGGAATATTTCCTCCCCTACCTATTCCACTTCAAAAAGTTTTGAACTATGCTGGGTGCTATGTTCCACTCCTTTTCTATTCCAAAAAGATTTGGACTATAATGGGAATGTTTTATTTTCGAGGCTGAAGGAGTTCGAAGCCTCAATTATACCAAAAAATTGTACTGTATGCAAGTAGACTATTATAAATCTGACGTTGAAGATCGTCCTCTTGCTGGGGAAGCATGCAAGGTTGGAAAGGAATATTCCTACAAATGTCATGTTAATAATAATATCACCATCCCAAATTTAAATCCAAACAGAACACATGTTTTTTCAAACCTGCACATTAATGTAATTAAATTTGATAAAATTGGGAAAAAAACATTTTTCGTTACAATTAACCCAGAAAATTGTCCTAATTTTAATGGAAATAAAATTTATTACCTTAAAAGTAATTTTAATGCATTTTATAATTAAATAAAGTACACACTAGAACTCCTTAATATTTCCAGACAAGAGGAAAATGATAACTATAAGATAACCAAAAGAGACTTAATTTCAGACACTCGAGTGCAATAAGTAAAATCGCAATGGCTTCGTTTGGACGGGCTTATCTCTTTCTCAAAATAGATCTGTCTATATTATTGCAACAAACCATCCACAATAGACATACCATCGTAGCCTAGGAAAATAACCATTCACCATTCCCTCTTCGTTAATTATCTCTCGAAGTCGAGAAACAATTCCCTATGTACTCATTGTCTCCTTTCAAATGATATCTTAGCTGGGAAGAAAGGATAAAAGAAAAGCTTTGGGTTTCATTTTGTATATATCTGTACAAGACTGGAGCTCTAAAAACATTCAATGCACCTAAAATAAACATAAGATTTCTCATACTTATGAATTATTTTCCATATTCTTAGATATTTCCATCATTTCCTTGTGAAAATATATATATAATATTGATTTAAAGGCCTTTTTTTTTAGAAAAAAGAATTTTTGTATTGATAGATTGCTCGGCAGCTTCTATGTAAAGTGGATTTGAATATTCGGGCTTGAATATTCAATTATAATTAAACATAAACAAACTTTTGGATACATGTAGTATGTGATTATTTAATAAAACTTCAATAAAATATAGTATTGTCTGTCCCAGAAACTTTTTGATAAAATGCCTATTCCATTTTATTTTTCCAGAAAAGACCAAAATAGAATACGCATTGGTTCGAATTATTTCTATTCTATTTTAATTTTCTGAAATAGAGTAGGCTATTTCAAGAAACAGGAGATATTTATTTTTAGAAATTACATGATTTCTTCATATAATTTTACTTTTTAACTTTATCTTATTTGTGCTATCTTAACTATGAGATCGACTTCAGCAATTATCCCTTTTAGATTTCTTGTTGTAGTAGCTTTAATCATAAAAATCAAACGAAAAAAATTGTGATGATGCCACTATTTAGTGTTCAATGAATGAAAGCTTTGTAGAACATCAAATATGATTAAATGTAGTCATAATTTAAATTTTCTCTTTGTGTAAAACCATGTCAGAAATATATAATATAAACAACTTTCCGATGAAGGAAAATAAAATTGAATCTTCTTAATAAATTCACAATAAAATATTTTCAATTGCCAATATTTTATTTCCACGTATATTTCCATGATGAGAAAATGTTAGATAGAATATGTTTTCATTTTTGATTGACTGGCAAAATTGATTAGTCATGAAATAAAAAGGAGTTTTGTCACCACACAGGTGAGAAAAAATAATGAAGATACAATCCATTCGAATAACCAAAACGTCAAGAAAAGCCACAAAAAGAAATTGAAGAAAAAAATTATTTTGACAGAGAGTTCTCTTCCACTGAAATACTCATATTTCTTTGCTGATGATAACAATGTTTCAGATTTTTATTCATCAAATTTCCGACATTTAGAATCGTATTACCTTGAAGAGGAGTTGATAAATAAATACTAAAAGACATTCCACGGTGAAAAATTCTATTTTAAATTCAAAAAAAATAATAAATAAAAAGAAACAAATTTGAAGGACAGGTTTCGTTTCATTTTTGCGTCGAGGAACTCACATACCATGAAAATATGACCTTTCTACTGATTGAAAATAATAAAAAAGGCATAAAATATAAATTTAAAAATTCGCCTTGTCTATTCTTTATTTTTAAACTTATCACTTTATTTATCCCTGCTACTCATTGATTTTCTATAATTTTTGTCGGGTAAAACTAAAGCGAAGTTTGATTATTGAATTTCTAAAACATTTTTGATTCTACTCTGTTCCTTAGAATTCAATGTTTTCCTTGGTTTTAAATGAAATTTTTAATTCATACTTTTTTAATATTTCTGTAATCAAAACCTGGCATTTTATATTTTAACAGTACTTAAATAAATTGGAAAGAAAATTTATCTGAACAATTCTAAAATATTTGAGGTGATATGAATGTTTTTGTAAAACTCTTTAAAATATGATATACAAAAAATAATATTGAACGAAATATAATATTATTGAAAAAATACTGAACAAAAAAAATTACTGACGAAATGTTAGTGAATATAAAATGAATTTCAAAATAAAATGCTGTTAATATCCCCGCTTAAAGTCTATCATAATGATTTAGAAAATTTTCTGAAAAAGGATATTACATTTCTGAAATTCTATAACATAATTTTTTTTCTACGGTTCCAGGATGTTACTTAATAAACTTCAAATGTAACTCTATTATATGTAAAAGATTTGAAAAAAACAGTTAATATTTAGAAAGATCTTATGTTTGTTTTTTTAAATACAATATCCCATTATTTTGTTATGTATAGTATAAATCAATATAAAAAAAATTGGAAAAAAATTTTACCTCAAAATTTAAGAGGTTTTTTTCCCAAAATATTTTATTTTTTGAACTTTAAATTTCCCACTTTCCTAATTTCTAAAAAAAATTGAGAAATTTGATATACTTTTAGAAACAATTCCATCAGAAGAAAAAGGCGAAAATCCAAAGTTTAAAAATAAACTTTATAAACAATTAGAATTCCGTGTAAAATATTAATAATGTAAATATTATTCGTAGCAAATAGGGGGAAGTGATAAATATGAAACATAATTTGTGCAAGCCTTTTACTGATTTTCAAATTATCAGTAAATTGTTTTTATACACTTTGTAAAAATTTTATTAAATATGTTTCAAATATTTTTATTCCTTGTAAATCTATAGTTTATGTATATTTGAAACAATCAGTAATAGAGAAGAACTCATTGGCATTTTGAAATTTATGAGATCGTAGTAGAAAAAAACACATTAATTAAAAAAATATTTTATGAAATCAAAATCTTTTAGAATTTTCAGTACAGAGAGAAAAATAAATTTTTGGCGTTCTCTTAACGTAGATTTTGAAAGGTGAAACCAAAAACATCTACTTTTTATAACGATGAAATATCAAATAACATAAGGATTTTACTTACTTCTTTATGCTCCCAGTTATAGGAATTCCCAGTGCTCCCAGTTATGGATAATTTCGCATAAGAATGGTAGCAAGTATAATTCTCGCTCTAATCGTTAAAATCTTTAAATACAGCAACCATTATTTTTTTTTAAATAATGCATCAAATAAATTAGAACAAAAATCTAGAATTATTTGACGAAATTGCTACTGAAATAATAATAAAATTCTAAGGTAATAACTAAAAATTTGAATAAATGCAAATCGTATTGATATTGCAGTCCCGTCTTTTATTCAGTCATATTTTTATAAATTTTTATCATGGTATATAAAATTTTCTCTATATGAAATCAGCTGAAAAAGTTTTGATTGATTTCCGTGGAAATATTTGATACTTTGAAACATTTTTTGGATGGAAAAATTCATTTATTTTTATTTTTGTAATATATTGTCATTATTGAAATCGTGTTTCCAAGCGTCTTAATTTGTATATCAACATACAAAACTTTATACTTTGCAAGAATGTAAATGAAGAAGAAAGAAGAAATTCGTATTTAAGTTAGATATTCCTTAGTTAGGCATTTTATTTCGATTTTTTCTTCTCCTTTTTAACAGCAAATGTAAATCTACTAAACATTCAAAACAGCTAATTTGCACAAATATATATTAAGAACAATATCTTATACAGTTGAAATTTAGAGGAATTCATTTTATATTTATGAAAAAACACATTTTCAATTTTAAAGTAAATTTTTCTAACAGAAAATTTTGTGATATCATAACCTTTATAAATCAATCTTTAAAAAAAATGTGTTACTATACATTTCCCTTTTCTTTTATATAATCGTTTAAAAATATTTAGAGAAATTATTTGGAAATAATTAAGAAAATAAAAAAAATCTTTTAAAAGAATATTTTAACAATTCCAAAAATAAATTAGTTTTTGAAACCTAATTTTTTTGCCTCTCATATCGTTTTACGTTGACAGTCAATTAGAATATTTCTCTAGGTGGTTAGAAATTAAATAAATAAAATATTGTACAGTGTTTTATGAAGATGAAGCAAGAAGTAATTATATCCGATTCATCATACATTTCAATAATTAATTTATTCATTTTGCATTAAATGAACTGACACAATATTTTTAAGCTTAAAAATATTTGTATGTATGACAAAACCGTTTGATATCTAAAATCTCTTTGATTAAAGATGGTGCGAAATGAGAAACAAATAAAAGCATCTACACATTCAATTATTTGTTGCTTTGACATGAAAGAGTTTTATATAAATATCCAATACAATTTTTTTAGAGAGACTGCTTGCAAATTGATAATTAATAGAATAATATCTTTTTAAATTTAAACATTAAGATTTCATCTATTCATTACTATTTTTCAATAAAAGTGACAGCGTTATTAAAAATTTAATTATAAAACTCTTAACAGATTAATTAAAGAGTGTTATTATAAATATATGCCCGAAATTGGCAGTGAATATATGCAATAAATATAATTTAAATTAATTAAAGGGAATTATTTGGAACATAATGTATATGAAATGAATTTTTAAAGACGAAATAAATCATATATCATTTCAAATTCAAGTAAAACCAAAGAAAGTCATCATTGTTCAAAAATTGCCTTTAAAATTTTGATTTCAAAAAAAATATCGATAAACTTAAATATTTTATCTTTCGAATATTTTTGGCAGCTACTTCAGAAATATTTAAAAGGCTTTTAAGATTTAATCGAGATTGCAAGTTCTTTAAAATTTAACTTACTCGAAGAAGATCTTATAATAGAATCGATTTACATTAAAGAGAATTTTTGAAAGTGCTGATAAACAAAATAAACTGATATTCCATTATCGGATTTCAATCGTTTAATAAATTCTGTCCTTAAATGTTATTATCTCAGAGAAAAGTATGGCTTCTCTTATACATTTTATTGAAAGAATGACGAAAGGGCGAGGATCGAAAAAGGATAATTTCTCAAAATATTTTCTTCTTTTTTAAAGTTAATAATATAACACAATTATGTGGATCAATTATTATCGCTTTCCTGCATATGATGAAAATTATAATAATCTTTTATTTCTCCGGTTGATAAAAAATGTATATTTTTATGAAACATGTACCATATAACTGTTATGAAATGTATTAAGTCAACTGTAATGATGGTCCAATAATAGATGTTATACCGTTTGAAATATACATTTATTTCTGTTTGGAAAAATCAGTAAATGAAATATAAAATTATATATTTTTCTTTATAAATCAATAAATGCTAAGATAAAAAAAGAAAATTCTAAAATATTATATAATCATCGGCTTATAAATATAGTTAAAAAAATAAAAGATATAAATATTCCTTCCATTTTCTAAAAGTTATTTATGAAAAATTCTATTCATCTTAAACTAAAACCGACTCAATTTTATTATTTCAATAAGATCTGAATTTCATTATTTTAAATCAAACAATTGCAATCTCGAGTGAGTAACATATATTGATTGGCGGATCTTTTTCGAGGCGATTGTAGAAATAGTCTAAAATTGTATTATTCAAAGATTCATAACTCGATCATTTTTACTTACAAATGTAAAAATTATTTTTATTCAAAATGTGATGGTGTCTGAAATATTTTATTTAATGTGATTGTGTATGGATGGGTAAAATATTAGAATTTGTAATTACATGAATAGTCTGTTTATTGATTCAGAAAGCAATAAATATAATTTACGTCATTTAAAGCGTTTATCTAACAATTTTGAAATCATCTATTGAAATATGATTACCACGGCAATCCTGTTTAATATTTTTTTTCTATTTTAATTTATAATCCTGTGTCTATATATTGTCTTGATTAAATTCCGTGTATTTAGTAATAACATTTATATTTCAAAATTCCGAATACTTCACAATGTAATATTTAATTGCAGATAATTATTTTTTACTCCGAATACAGAACTGAATAATTTAGCCAAAATATTTTTCTATTAGAAAATAGACAGTAGATCATAAATGGAAATTTCACTCCCTATTTCTTAAAAATATTTTTGTCTAAATTGAAAAATAGGGTGAAAAATGTTCATGAATAGTTAAAGTAAGTGCTACTAATCAAAACCCATCCATGCAAAGTTTAATTAAGTTAAAAATAAATATTTCACAGTTGTTTTGGTATTCATCAATTTTTTAATAAAAGTTTTTGGTATAAATGCTGTAAAATATTTATATAATATTATAATATTTTATAATAAACATAATTTCTTGTTTTATATTTATTTTTAAATTAGAATGAATTTATTTAATATTGTCAATGTTAAAATTTTAACCTATTTGAATATCAAAATATCAATGATAAAATTAAGTAATTGTTCGTCGACAGGTTGTGTATTAAATGATTTTAATATCACTAGATAGTTTATATGAAATATTTCCTTACATGCTATTTGGGTTAGCAAAATGTTGAAAATTAATTCTAAATACGGATGTCATTAGAATGACTTTAGTAAGTTTAATTAATTTAATTTTATTAAAACGTTATTGGAGAATTTCTAATTATCTGAGGTTTATTATACATCCAGCGTCTGAAAAAAGCTTGACAAATTTAAAGATAATTTAAATTGCAACACATTAACTATGAAGTTATGAAAAATATAAATTACAAAAAATAAAAATATAAAGTTTTAAATATTAGAAATCAAAACAGAGATAAAATATTTTCGTCTAAAGCTCTGAAATTAAATTCTGAAACTATACCACTGATTCTGAAAAAGATTGCAAATTAAATGTATCCTTATACATTTCAGTTTAATATTTTTGCCTGCGATTTCTAATTTAATATTACTTTTACATTATATTTCTTTTCAATATAAGATGCTATAACAAATATATAATAAATTAGAAAAGACAGAATCTAATGTAATAAACTTTTCTGAATTTTTTTTTTTGACATTAAACATAATTAATCGTCTAGGAGCTACTTGTTAATTATTTGAATCTGGTTAGTTTCAGTTCTACATTTTAAAGTACAGGTATTTTCTTCGCTCTCAAATATGCACAAGTTGAGGTTTTTTTCGAAGGAAAATGTTGGTATTTAGACAATATTCTTGGAATTTTTATTTCAGTTGGCCATTTTACAGATTTTCAGTTCGAGAATAATACATTCCGAATAACGACTCGTGAATAAAAGCTTTAAAAGGTTATTTTTAAATACAAGTATTCTACTAATTGAAAAAAATCTACTTTTCTAAAGAATGGGGAAAGCCCTCATATGATATAAATTATATTTTCAAAATTGTATTGAAAAAAAAATTCAAGCAAAATCCAATGCATTCTCTGATAATTTTTTTTTGTATTAAAAAATATCAAACAATTTGTCTTTATTATTTACTCCCTTTAACTTCTTAAGGTTCCAATACATTCCAATCACATTTCAAAATTATTACTGGAAAAACAATAGCTTTGAAACTTACCTGAATTTCAGGCATATTTTATGTTTTGTCAACCAGATGGCGTTACCTATTTTCTTCCTTCGTTTCTCATTCATGGTTTTTGATAAGTACAAGTGTGCCTGTAATCGTTTTTCTGTATAAATAACTAATCAGCATTTTTGTAATAAATATTGATGTAACATTGTAAGCATGCGAATATTTATCATTATAAGTAATAATATCCAGTGTTATGCATGGAAATGAATTTTTTTATTATTATGATTATCACCGATAAAATTCTAAAAAGCAAATCTGTCTCATATTGAAATATCTTGCCTTCATTCTCATACAAAATGGAAGAATTAAAATTATTTCTATTTTTATCACTTTTACTCTGTTAGTGCTTATTTGGAATAGTTTTAGTTTATTGTTTAGTATTGAACATTTTTTGACATAAATACTATTGAAATATTGCAAATATATAAACAAACTTTCAATATAACTAATAATAATCACCTTTCTCTTGTAAAAAAAATGATTTTTTTTTTTTTTATGGAACTATTATGTCCCAGCCGAAATTCCTAGAAAAGAAGTTCTTTTATTTGGAACCTCTTGTTTTTGCTTTTATTCTTATGCAAAATGGGAGAGTAATTGTTTTTAAAGAAAACTGTACTCAAAAAGTTAAATTATTAAAATGCAGTTTTCATATGCTTTCTTTGGGCTAATGATTAGCAATATCTTTTTGTTTAAATGTGAACTCCCACCGCTTTTTTTTAACTTCCTATAAACGGAAATTGATTTAAATTATTTTGTCCGAAAGTCTTAGGCATGCAATGAAATCTACTTTTTCAAGTTACATATAAATTAAAAACAAGATTTTAATTTGTTTGTTAAGCTTTTCTTACAAAATTCCACTTGAACATTTTGTTTCTTATTGCCTAAAAAGCAGGAAAAGTTCCCTCTTTCTGGATTGATGCCTCCATTCTTTTATTTTTCCTACCATGAAAAGATTTTAACAGCACTTTTGTGTCTTTTAAGAATTCAACATTTTCAGTAAACAAAAATTTAATTCCTTTCTTCCATTTCCAGTTGAACATCTCAAAAAGTTGATTTCGATTTTAGCTTTTGTTTATTGAATGAGTCTAAATAATGCAACTAGCTCTTTTTTTCCAGTTAAATGCAAATAAAAGGGATTTCATGTAAGATGAGATTTTTATTTATACTCTTAGAGAGAAAAAAAAATTAATACCACATTTGACTAGAAAATAATTATTCTTTGTGTACATGTTTTAAGAAAAATACAATTAGAGTGCATTTTAACTGTATTCTAAATGAATGTTCGTAATTTGTAGAAGAGTATTTTTATAAATAAAGCAAAAGTAATTCCCCTAATTTAATGTTCTATTCAGTTTTTAATATTAATATTCTTCTAGACAAAATCCATATAATCCTTATATTGGAAACTCCTATGCAGGTTTCATCGTCTAATCTCATTTTGTATCTTAATTTTCGAAAATTGTTAATTAATATATCAAAATAATCAAATAAAATTATACGATAAAATAATTAATATATCATTATTAAATAAGATATTTCATTTCGATCTCTTAACTATAGTACAGATCAGAATATGTAATAAGATAATAGGTGCGAATCACTGGCGATTCACACAGTGAACAATGGAATGAAACAAGCAGATATAAACTAAACGTAGCCTTATTCTATTTGCAATTCGCATCAAATTCTTTACTGAATAAGAACATCAAATTCTTTACTGAATAAGAACATCAAATTCTTTACTGAATAAGAACATCAAATTCTTTACTGAATAAGAACATCAAATTCTTTACTAAATGAGATCATCAAATTCTTTACTGAATGAAAACATCAAATTCTTTACTGAATAAGATCATCAAATTCTTTACTGAATATCAAATTCTTTAATGAATAAGAACATCAAATTCTTTACTGAGTAAGAACATCAAATTCCTTACTGAATAAGAGCATCAAATTCTTTACTGAATAAGAACATCAAATTCTTTACTGAATAAGAACTTTTTCTATTTCACAAATGTGGGTGTCAAAGACCTCAGCGTGTTAGTTTTGAGCTAATTAAAATTCGAAAGATAAATTGATATTCCTGATTCTGTCTACAAAGTATTTTTAAACATCAAACTGCGACAAATATTATAACAGTCTCGAGTTTGACTACTAAAGTGCCATTAAAAACTTAAGTGTTTGGGTAATCTATTTTAAATTTCATGTTGTCTTTGGTATTAAAATTTCCCTTCTTTTTACTGATTTATTTGCGCAGACCGTAAACTGAATCTTTCTGTCTCAGCTTTTAGAAATAAAAGAAATTGCTCGAGTAAATTCGTTGAAAATATGAAAAGTGATTTTAAATATCAAAAAAAAAAATTAAGGCAAAATTCAAGGAAAATAACACGACAAATAAAATGGTATCCGTTAAAGGGCATTGTAAAAAAGTTTTCAGTGGTATAATAGCATGGTTTATGAGATAATATTTTCGGTCTGAAAACAGCAAAATCTCACTTAATTTTTGATTAATTAAAATTAAGAGATTAGTTAAAATTAAGTGCCTCAAAGGGAGTTAAGTAAAACTCCCTTTGTGGCACGCATTTCCTCTCTCTGAAATATATATGGAACACGTATGCTTTTCTCTTTTTTATCAGTACCGATAAATTTGATTATTAGAATGAGTAATATTTTCAGAATAACATTTGTTTCATGTAAAATTATATGCATTTAATTGATTAAAATACAAAATACAAAAAATGTAAATGCATACAAAATGAAGAAAATGAAACAATGAAGAGAACTTTAGAAATGAATATCGATTTGTTATTTTGTCTGAGAAATTTAGTTTAAATCTCTATGCATCATTTTTTTCTGAAAATTTTCTTATATATCATTGACAAAGATACTATTTGATATTGTGCAGTATTAAAATAAAAGACTTGTTGTTCTATTAAATTGCTTTCGGGAAGTAAGGAAATGTAATAAAACTAAAAGAAAAAATCTCATTTTCTGCCTTTACGTGATATCATCCAATATTAAATGCCTATTCCGATAACAAATTGACACTTTCAATCATATTCGGTTAAGATATTTTAAAAGATTCTGGAATCCCTTGTTAAATTTAAAGAGAAATCGATTCCCAATATTGCTTTATGAATTAGAAATTCTCGTTGAAAACCTGTTGAAATAAAGTCACATTGAAATATCGATTTTTAAAAGGCATGGTAGATATTGCATGTCTTCATCTAATTAGTATGTATTGCACAAGAAAGAATAATTTAGTATGTACAAAATAATGCATTTTTATTCCGTATATCAAGCAATCGATGAACACGTTTCGTCCAACAGCGCAAGTCATTGCATTTGAAGAGATTAGTCATCCCGTAGTTTAGAATTTTGATTTGGTACGCGATAGATTTAATAATGTTAATTAAACATTCAGAAGTGTGTTTGTCGATTATTTTATGAATAATGTAAATAGAAATTAAATTACTTGTTTGAATATTGTGATGGAAATAAAATGTTCAAAATCAACATCAAAAATCTAGCGCAGTTTCTGCAGGATAATGAAGATCTTTCTTCAGCAAATCCAAACCAAGAGTAATTCGTTTCTTCGATTTTCCCAAACAAGCCCAACTACAAGCAATTTTCACTTTTCATCAGAATCTATGAATTCATATTCCCCACCAAATTACTTTCTACTTTCCATAGTTGCATTGTTCTTTCTGTAGTATGATTTTATATGATTATCAAACGAGTTATTCATCATCAATTTCAATTTCCATTCAGCTATATTGGCCCTTTTTAAATCTATCATAACTAGTTCATCAGCAGCAACTTCAACAATAGTATAAAATACGAATAATGTGTCTTCATTCTCGCATCTTCAAAGTTAGCTCCTTAAATCTATCATATATAGTTTATCACCAGCAATTTAATCAATCCTGCAAGGTATGAATAAAGTGTCTTTACTCTCGCATCTTCAAATTTTTCGATCAAAATATACATGAAAATTCATTCATGAATAATTCGAGAGTTAATTTCTTCATCTACTCTTGTTGGGAAAAATCACCATCTTTGAATTCTTCCATCAATGTTACGGTTTTTATTTATACGTAGTATAGAAAAAGTATAATAAGTATAATAATCGCCAAAAAATTCGAGCTCGAGATTTTAACAAAGCCTCCCTTTCGAAAAAAAAATACATTTTTGGAAAATATCCGTCTGTCTGTCTTTATGTCACAAAAATAACTTACAAATCCTTTGAAGTAGACAGATGAAAATTAGTACACAATTCTTGTTTGGAACATTGGTGGATTTTGTTCAAATTTTGAACAAATTCCACTTAAATGAAGTCTGTCTGGATGTTTGAATATAATTTAATACGATAACTAGAAAACGAAGAGAAATATATAGATAAAATTCAATACACAGAATTAAAATCTGCATTTTAGTCACTTATCAAATTTTGAATCAAATCTAACAAGGGATTGACGGTTTGTCGGTGTGTAATTTTAGAATCATGCAAACGTGGAAACTGAAAGCATCCAAGACTTAAATATACTAAATTTTAAACATGATTTTGTGACTACGCGTATAGTTTTGTGTCATTTTTTTCAATCGGTTGCGAAAAACGCGTATAAAGCATAAATTCGATTTAAGAATACTATTATCCGCATGCCATAGATCATTGGCCAAATAAATTATGAAAGATCACAGGATGGATTCAATAAAAATATTAAATTCAAGGCAGTTAATATCTCTTAATTATAGTACGCTAATGTTATGCAAGGTGTTATCTGGGATAACACCTTTGTTAGAGAGTATGCGAGAAAGTTTAGGGGAGACCCTGCTGGTTTCTTAATGACATCAATATCTTTTCTGCGTACTTATGTACTTTCACGTGGTAAAAAACAACTTGAGTGTGGATTAAGTGGTAGATTTTTTTTATTGTCGATTGTAAATTTAACATAATTATAACAAGCATTATAGATCAGATGAGATGATAGAGCATTTCTTGATTTAATTCCTCTCATTAATACACAAAAAAATTAATCAAAAAACATGTAAAATATGGATTTTTATTGTATTAAGACCCATGTCTAAAATATTCAAAGATGAATTTTCGAGAATTGTAAAAAACAGTAACCTGTTTCTGTTTCTGACGAGAAATTTCAGGAATTGATAATGAAACTTCTTAGTAACATTTATATTCTACATATTCAAAAATTTCTTAATTAAAGAACTTTTTTTGCATATAACTTTTGCATGGAATAAATAATTATACACATGAAAATTTTGATTTCATTTTTAATGCAGCTGCAACTAAAGTAAACCACTGTTATGAGATAATACTGCAAAATACAAGAAATTGTTTCTTTTCCTTTGAGAAAGTATTTTTATCATATATTTTTATCACATATTTCTAGTCAGCCATAGTAACACTTCCTTAACATTCCTTAATCCTAGTAATTCCTTAATCTTGATGCCAGTACAGGATGTCCATAATGTATCTTTCATTGTCTGGACTGGAGGCATCTAGAACAAAAAACTTACGAACATAATGAAATCTAATTCTAAATCCTAAATCTCTGAAATCTACTTCTTAAAACTACAGAAGGCATAGGAAAATGCGTTCCACAAAAATTAAAAAAAAAATCCGATGAAGTATGTTATACACTGAGAAAATATATAGTCTAAAAAATTCCAAATGAACCAAAGAATTTTTTCTGAACGTTTCATGTTGCATGTCAACAATACCATAAAATATCAATAATAAAATTATATAAGTAAAATTGCTCTCAATGAATTTATATTTCAATGTATTTTTTTTTTACTCGAAAAACAATGAAATTTTGCATACTGCGCTTCCGATGCTGTCATTGTATTGATAGCAACTAGTTTCTGTTTCGACAGTGCCAAATCTCCATAAACAAAGAATTTTATTAGCGTTTCTTCTGGGCTGTTAAATTCCTCCCCTTCCACCTTCGACAATCAATATAAAAAATTTGGTTCATTTAGTTCATTAGTTTTAATTGCAAAGGAATTTATTTTATAGCCACCCTGTATTTATTTTAATTGATTTTCTATACTATTTTCTACAATCAAAATTTGAGAACAACGGAAATTTTAATCGTTTTTCATATATGAGGAAAAAAATAAAATTTAGTAGGTAGTATTTATCTAAGGTGTTCTAATTATGATGAGTACAGAAAATTCTTGTTTTAAAAAATATTTTTAAAACTTAACTGTATCTTCCCTTTCATATTCATCCAATGTGTCTCATAATATTTCATTTGAGGATTTTAAAATTAAACGTTGCTATATTCATCAGACACAAAAACAGCTCTATAAAAATTATTATATATTATTATTTAAGTTGTTTCCTATGTTTTTTAAAAAAATTAAATCACAAGTGATATATTAGCAAAAGTCTTCAGCGTTGAAATATGGGAACAATAAGTAATTTATGCATAACTTGTTAAGCCTTCTCTGTTTGAAACTGAAGCATAAAAAATTCAATCTTATTTCTTATAAAACATCAATATCCAAGAATGGTTTTGGAACTCCGAAACATTTGAAAGGCAAACTTCAATTTTGTAAGCTTGAAATATTTTTTCAATTCCCTTTTTTTAGAAGGTTATTCCTTGTTTATAATTCTTGTAACTCTTATACTTCATACAATTATATAAATAAATATTTAAAATTGTAGCACATCAGTGTCCTTGACACAATCTTAATTTCTTTCCATTTTCAAGGAAAAAAATTTAATTGCCTATTTCTTATAACACTTTTTATTTAAAAATGTTAAAAATTTGGTGATATACTTGATTGTTTTTTATTTGTGTAACTCTTAATAAACATTTTAACTTTTCAAAAGTAATACTTTCCTTAGCACCAAAGAAATTTTATATTCAGAAAATGTGTGCTACTCCCTTTTCTGTAACTATAGCACATATACAGCAACCCAACTTCTTAATAAGATTATAACTTTTCTTTTCGAAATAAGATAGCCAGAGGGATGTAGAGAGGTTGAATCTGCATTCCATTATACATGAAGAAAGGCAATGGATTTTTTTCACTGCACCAAATATTGCATATTTTTCTAAATAATAAACTTCTAAAATTAAATTTAGAAACCCAAAAGTTTCATACCATGTATCTACTTTATTTTTAAGACATACAAATTATAGCGCTGGCAGTAAATAAATTGGATATTCCACTGCTCTGAATTTTAGAATAAAAATATATGTTTTTCAAAACTTATAGTACTGTGCCAGAATTCTCTGAACGTTACAGAGAAGAAGATGGTGGAGATCCTTTAGAGTAATATGCACTTTTAAATAATATAGTTTATTATTTAAAAAAAATACAATATATTGGCAACTTCTTATATATCTATATAATCCAACCAAATTATCATCTAAAGTTCAAAATACGATATATTCAAATGCATGAATATATTATAAGAATAGTTTGTATCTTTATATAACTTATTTTTCTATTTTAATTAACATAATCATTTTAACATTTTTTTTAATGATAATTATAAAAATTCCACTTGAAACTGCTGAGCAGAGTTTTTATTCTCTCCAAAATCTCCATTCCAACAGATTGTAAAGTGCATAATGCGTTTATCATTTTTTTAGAAATAATTTTGATTTTTAAAAAAATTTTAGTAAAGAAAATTTAAGAATTGTTTTAAAGATATTTTATTTATTTATTCTTTTCTTTCTTAAGCTATCTTATCCGTCCGTGGCTACCTTTATAAATTCTTTGGACATATTTTATACTTTCCACGAAAAATTAATGTTTATTTAAAATACGAACAGCCGAAGTTTCAATTTCCAAATTCTGTGTTCATGATATAGTGGCAAATTAAGTATGGGAGATTTAACAATTTAAAATGATATTATTAAGTTAATTTTATTATCAAATTTTACCATGCCAAAATACAATTCGATTAGATTAATATGAGGAATAAAAGAGAGCTATTAACTGTGAATAGAACCGCTGTCCGCAGGGTCCATTTGAGGTCGTCGTCAGAGTCAAGCTGCTGACCGTCATGAAATCTCTTCATGGGTCCGAACGAATATAAATCTGATGGATCCGAGCTCAAGCTATTTTACTAGAATAGTTTCCCACTTTCGCACAAAATAGCAAAAATATAGTTGGAAAGTTTTTGAGCACCCGCCATACGTGAGTGAGATATCAAATTTGTGGATTTGGAATCGTTCGGCTTTCATCTTTTTCTTTTGAAGATCTTCTGAAGAAGATCCTCAACCATCAGATACTTGATTCTGACGATTACCTTAAATTGGCCTTGAAAGTACCGGAAAGGGGCAACATGAACTCTAGAAACGGAGGTGTGGTGTGGTGTAAAGTGGCCTTGATATTGGCGCCACTCACAACTCAATGGCGTTTTATGATACTTGGATTTTCAAACTGATCCAGCGATGGGATATATGCTCAATATAAATGGCAATTATGTAGAAAGGTAGTAAATTAGCAATGTAACCTTAAACAAAACTAGTTACTGTTGAGCACCAAAACTAATCTTGCTATGGAAAAACAAATCTCTTAAGGAAAGAAGCTTAATTGATTTAAATCTTTTTTAATGAAACATTAAAGGACATAACACATGAAAAACAATAATAGGACAAACAATTAATACAAACATTTAAGGAAAAGTACAATTCTCAGGGGTAAACATTATGCTTAAATCTCCGACTCCAGAGCACAGGCTGAAGTTTTATAGAGAGGCCGCTTGGTGGCAAGCTGGAAAAGTTGTTCGATTACAGCAATACTTTCCTTTCCGTTTCATATTTTCATTCGCTGCATTTTTGTTATTGTGTTCTAAATTATGCACAATATTTAATGATGCACCCATGTATATTTCGTATTTGGTCACTCATTAAATACAAATTATTCGTGGCCTTTATGTTTGCAGTTTTATCCGGGGGGGGGGACATTTATTAGAGAGTATGTGAGAGGGTTTCTGAAAGACTCCTCCCGCTGATTTTTAAAATGTTTCAGTTATAAATTATATATTATAAATAAATTTGAGTTATATATTCAGTTATAAATTATATATTATATATATCAGTTATATATTCAGTTATAAATTATATATTATAAATAAATTTCAGTTATATATTCAGTTATAAATTATATATTATAAATAAATTTCAGTTATATATTCAGTTATAAATTATATATTATAAATAAATTTCAGTTATATATTCAGTTATAAATTATATAGTTATGAATTATAAATTATATCATGGCGGGTAATTCCTGCTAATGTCTCAACGTCCTATATGCAAATTTCATGCTTCAATCGAATATTTAAAAAAGTGTATCGACATCAAATTTCTCTTTATAAACCACTTATGCAATATGCAAAAAAATAATATAATCATAGAATTCCAGAAATTAAAATTTCTCTATAAAGCAAGCTAAGTCTATCGATTATATTTAAAAAGATTTTGATAGTTCAACTAATTAATGAAACTGGTGCAGTGAAAATAAAACTATTTTTCCTATATTTTAAAAATATTTTTTTTTCTTTCTGAAATTAAATTATAAATTTTTTGAATTGTAAATGAAACTGTTTGGAATTAAAAATTAGTTTAAGAATATATGTATTTTTATCACTGACTTATTTGAAATTACATTAGATTTTTATGTTCGAGACAATTTTTCTTGTTTTTAATGTCTGATGTCCGAGTCATCCCTGTATTGCGTCCTTTCATAATTTCCGGTGAAATGATTCTCTATGTTATCATCATATCTAAGAAGGCATTTCTTACGGTCAAATAACCTGACTGATTGGATTCCTTCAATAAAAGAGGAAAACAAGAAATAATAGGAGATACTAATCTTGTGTGTGTTTATCCGGATATTTATCAACCGGAAATCCTTAAAGAGTCCAACCGAAATACAATAAAGCTTATAAATAAAATCTAGTGGTCCATTAAGTATTATGTACAAGAAAAATATCCTATATATTAGCTTAGGTCGAATGAATGCAATAGTTCCTTTCATCATCTATATTTTTAAAAAATTCATTCGAAATTTGAATTATTTGAACATTTTATAATTAAACTTAATAGCTTAGTATTTTATAATGTATATATACGATTTATTTTTATTTTATGATTGTATTTTAGAGAATGTACTGGTTAATTGTTGCCAGCATAATTTAAGATTTCAACAAAATTACACTTATTTATTTATTACAAATTAATAAGAAAGAATTTTGCACTTACTTTCTAATGCATAGTGGTTTGGAATTTTATGCAGATGTAAATCCTGGGTGACAGTGCAATATTTCAATATTTTAAAAATTTGTTTATCCTATTATCAGAAAATACCAAACAATATTGTTACGATGTCTACACAATATTATGCAGCATTCAGAATATCAAATAATATCATGCAGAAATCTTAGAATATTTTGCACCAATAATGCATCCATTATTCATATACATTTCCCTTTATCTGGATTTCATATGAAATATGTTTTATTCGAAGAAAGCTAATAACAAGCCTCTACACTACCCCTGATAATCTAAAATATCATATATTAAAATGAAAAAAAAAACCGCTAAAGCAATTCTTATATATACAATTTTGTTAATGGAATAAATTGCAGAAAACTAATTGTTTAAAGAAAAATTTGGGAGTCAAAACAAAAATCTCATTAAGTAAGTCTCTGAAAATAATATGATAATCACAGAAATGTTACTTCTGCCATGTCAAAGTATTCTGGGTAAACTGAAACGTGCGACATCGCACTAACATTCTGGTGGGAACTATGGTTGAATTTTACTGTAGGAGGTCTCTCCATCGGTATAAAAACTTTTAAAAAAATGGCATGATAAGGAAATTCAACTGCCATAAATACCATAAAAATAAAATTTCTTAAATATTCATTAAAAATAAATTTAATTAATGTGAATGTAATTTCAATTTAATCAGAATATTTATGTCAGAACCGGACACTTTTTCTAATTTTGTTTCGGCTTTCAAATAAGAAAAAGTATTTTTTGCATTTTTTTTTTTTGTTTTGTTTTTAATTTCGCAAAGCAAAGCATGCTTAATTTTCATTAACTTTGTTTTTGTTTTTTTATTTTGAAGTTATATTAATATATTGATCTTAAATGTTTGTATAAAGAGTTAATACAAAAGCTGGTACATGAAGGATTTGATTTAGATTAAGTCTAGCTAGAACACAAGATAAATGAACTTCTTCCGATTACTGAACTAAAAGCTATTATCCACTAGTATGCATTAGCTAGAACAGAAAATAAATGAACCTCTTCCGATTACTGAACTGAGAGCTATTACATCTATACACAAAAACTTAGAAAAAGGTATAATAAGAAAAAACGAAATTTACATCTTCTTACTTTAAAGAATTATTTATATTCAGTTAAATGAAGAAGAAAAAAAGCGTTAGAAACAGGAATTATTATTTCTTTTTTTCTTAAATCATGGAATCAAAAGTTATTATATTAAGTATATAAATTTCTCATAAGGATTTTTATCACTTATTTTTCGTAGAAATGTTACATGATAACATAGACAGAACAGAAAAAAAATTAATTTTTCATTATTACTTTATTAGAATCTAATGATAATGAAAAAATAAGAACTATAGCACAATATATTGTGGAAGAACTATGTGAGAATTCTACATATTCAGTTGAATAGAAGAGAATATGTTGTGAGTAAGATTTATGTTTTCTCTTTTACTGAAGGAGAAATAATAATTTTCGACATTAGAAAATGAATAATTTTTGAGTATGTTTCCAAAGCAAAAGAAAGACATGCCATAAGTCATTCTACATTTTGAAATCTCTTTCTTTTACATATAATTGCGAAGCTGTATCTGCTTTAAATTATAAATGACCTTCTAGAACAATAGATATTAAAGTTTTAATTGCAATTTTACTAAGAACAGAAAAGAGATTAATATTTACCTATAAACATTATCATGAAAAAGAAATTTCATATAAGTAAGATTGAAATGAATGAAAAGCTTCGTTCAATAGTTAGTCAGCTTTTTTTAGTAGATCCATCCATGTTTTGTGCAATAACTATATATTATTTTTTCATTAAACAAAAAGAGAATATTTTTCTTCGACAGTAAAAAAAATTATTATTCAAAATAACGAAGCAAAAAAAATCTTCAGTATGCCTTCGTTAACTTAATTAGTATTTTTTTTATATTAGTAAAAACTCTTGTAAGGGCAAGACGCTTTTCCGCCTCTTACTTTTTTATGTATTTTTTCAAGAAATTTCTTTTTTTATTTCACTTAGTATGTAACATAAAAAAATATGTTAATGGCAGATACACAGAAAGCTTATAGTTTTAAGAAAAGACTTTAGAAAAAAATGTTCATTAACATCAAACAAATCAGAGGAGAAAATCAATTGAAAATCAACTGGTTGTTGCAAAAACAGAAATAAAACATGTTGCATAAAGATAGGAAAGTGAAAAACCAATAGGCGTAATGAAAGTTATGCATCTATTAAAAAGCTCCAAAAAACATATTAATAAAAAAATAGATTTCATAATATTAAAAGGACTTCCATTTCATAAATTGCCAAATGATTATTTTGTTCAAAAGACAATAAATGAACAAATGTTTTTATAGAAGAGAGATAATACTTGATACGGTATTTCAAAAATAAAATGATAAAGAAACAAATGTTTTCATAAAATATTAAAAAAATACTCAATGTAGATATATTGCAAAAATAAATATTTATATCTATGTATCTACATTGTATATTCAGGTCATAAGTCAAAAGATGCGATTTTGCTTTTTTAAAGTGCTATTTCTTAAAGGAAAAAAATATTTACATCATTGTATCGCCAGTTTATAATATATTCTGGACATATATTTATATACAAAATTTCTGTTATAATGATGGAATTTTAAAATAACAAGAACACATTATTTCCTTTTTCTCTTTCCTTCAGCTTTGTCACGTTTAGAAGAGTACTAATAGACATAAGATAATAATACATAATAACATGTAAATTTTGCTCCAGTTTCTCAACTCCTTGAAGAAGAATGATTTTTTTTTCTATTTTATATTTTTACAGGTGTTTTTTTCCCAAGGAAAATAATTTTGAAACTTTTTCTGTCGATAAATCTTTGAAACAGCGATTGAAGAATGATGCCATATATATTAACATGTCACAAATTTTATATAACTGTTCGTTTGTCCTCATTTAATATTAAGAACTGTTTTGGCTTCTTTAGTTTATTCATCAATTGCATCATCAATCAAAAGCTAACTTCAAGATTTTTCCCTTCGAGGAACAACTGAATTCTATTATACGAAAAGAAGATTGATTTGTGACAACATAAAGAACAATTTTAGCTTCTCTTGTCTTAAGATATCTTGGAAATGAAAGCCTTTTAGTAAGACTAAAAGAGTGTCTGAATTTAAAATGAAAAGACGTAGTATAAATCAAATAAGTAGTTTAAATCATATAAGTAATTTAACTCAAATAAACAGTTTAAATCAAATAATTATATTGATTATTTTGGTAAGAGAATTCATCAATTGCACAAAGAAATAATCGCAATGTGTTCAAATGAAAAGGTACGAAACGTCGCGACAATTTAACCGTTACCATATTTGCCTATGTTGCTATGGGAGAACGTAGCGATACATCTAGGGATGTGATTGGAGTCTCCGGCGTAGATCGGAGCATGCGCAGGAGAAAGAGGCTCTTATAAAGAGCTCCGTGCAATTGACGCGGCAGTGCATGTGAAGATTTTACAGAAGAACCATTAACTCCGATGTGTACTGTGAGACACTCCGAAGATTGCGCAGGTCTATCAAGAAAAAAAGACCGTGTGTACTCATGGAGGGTGTGGTTCTGCTCCATAATAACGCGCGACCACAAGTCTCCAGGGACACACGCGGAATTCGCTAAGTTCAAGTGAGAGCAGCTCGCCCATCCACCCTACAGCCCGGACCCTTTGGTCCCTTAAAAAAACATCTGAAAGGTAAGGGCTTAAAATCGGACGGCGAACTCAAAGACACTGTGAAAGACTGGGTTTCGTCACGACCACAGGAATTTTGGGAACAAGAAAACCTTTCGGCTCGTTATTCAATGGGATCATTGTGTTCAGGCTTATGGCTTTGAATAAAGTATTCATTTATACCCACACTGTCGTTTTGTATATATATAGTGAACAATTTCGAGATACATCAAAACATTTTACCGTATAATGATAAACAAATCCTGTATGTAAAAAAAAAAAAAAAAAAATCGGCGTTTTTTTTTTCTTACTAATTAAATTATAAAATAAAAGATGGCAAATATATTTACCAATTACCATTGAAATTTACTTGTGAATAATAAGAATATTTACCACTTAGAGTAAAGGGTATAAAACTATCTCGGAATCACCCTAAATATTATCATTCATTTTTTTCTAATTTCTTATTTTTTTCAAAGAAATGAAATTAACAATTTTTTCGTTCATTTTGTTGTGAAACAAATTGCAAAAACAAAACCCATAACTTTTAAGTATTAAATAAGTTTCAAATGAAATAGCAATATGTCTATTAATTGAAAAAAATTCAAATTTGAAATACCTTCTGAATCAATATGAGTCTCCGAATACCAGAAATTAAAATTGGGTTGATATTAAATGTGTTTAAAAAAGTGATAAAAATAATTTCAAGGACACAATAAATAGTTAGTTGTTTTTTGCTGAGAATTTCCCATTTTTTAAGCTGAAATTCAATGGCAAACATTCATCTCACCGAAGGGCAGTGATATGCATTCTTGCTACTTCGAGTTTAATTACAACAGAAGATAATATATTTTTTCTGAACAATTTTTACAGCATATTTGATGGGAAAAAAATCCAGTAATCCTATTTAACCTTTCACAAGACTTTTTCAGGGTGATAAAAGAATTGTATATATCTATAAAGAATTATTTTCATCACACTCAGATTGATAAAAGAATCAGATATCACTGATAAAAAAATTGTTCAAAGATAGTTAAAGAATGCTCGGAATAAAGATGTGGATTAGAACCTATAAAAAGAACTACATTGTTTTTTTCATGCTCATTAGATGGACAAAAGAAAATCAAAGGTATTGTTGCGGAAAAATTCGTGGGTTGTATGGAGAAAAGTCCGTTAAGCTCAACGGAGGAGACTTAATTCTATAAATACACAATAGAAGAACAAGCTAAAGTGTACTTAAGAATAACAGTTGCAATAAATAGCAACACATAAGGAGCTAATCCTATCAAACAATCGAAATAGAACAGACAGCTTTGAGAATTCTCAGAAGACCAGCACTCCAAAGAGAGGATTCATTCCCCTTCCCACTTGAGCTTAGTTCAAACCACAACGACTCTCTCAAATCCTCAAAGTTACTAGCTCTTTTCAGCTCCGTCTTTCGGCTTTTTATTGTACTCCTCAAAAAATAGAAGAAGATTCTATAGCAAATGCCGAGATTCGAGTCCTAATGAAGTTGCCAAAAATCGGGATCCTTCATTTTTGTCGCCAAGTTGCAAATTACTCGCCAAATCCTGGTGTATTTGACTCAACACCCATTCAAAAGTTATTAATTAATATGACTGTAAATTTATCTTCTTCGCCAAGAGACTTGCTTCTCAAGGAAGTAATATTACAAATTCGTAATAGTATGAAAAATTACATTGACCAATATGGGCCGCGGTGGCCTGGTGGTAAGGTCTCGGCTTTGGAACCGGAGGATTTCAGGTTCGAGACCTGATTCCACCGGAGAACCGTCGTGTAAGGGGGTCTGTTGCACGTTAAATCCGTCATGACCAAACGTCCTCCCGCTGGTGTGGAGACACCTCCAGCTCAGGTGTCGTTCTCGTCATCTGACCGCGGTCCGTCCCAAAATAGCCGTAGTGTTGCTTCAAACGGGACGTTAATATAACTAAACCAAACTACATTGACCAATTTGCAATGTTTTATCCTCTTCCTAACAGCAGAAGTTGCTACAACATCGCTTTGATGTCTTCATGATATTACACGAAATGAAAAATATCGAACAAAAACGTTGTGATATTATATAATATATTGTGCTAATGGGTGTGAGAACCGATGGTATATTAATTCTAATTGATGAACACATATAGTCCTATTGCTAGATAGGGTTAGACAAGCCAGCCGATTCGCTGATACAAAATCATGTTCAGATTTGGTGCATGTGAAGTCATCAAGAACAAAATTCTTATCACTGATGAGTTGTAGAATCTTGTAAAAAGAGGATACCTGTGCATGTATCGTCCTCTTCATCCGTACTCAGTTGAATATTATGTGATTGATCCAGATATACTAACTCAAAATAGGTTCATCTAAGTAAATGATTAAAAGAGTTTAGAATAAAACTTGTTATTAAATTCTAATACAGTTTCATTACTGAATTTGTTTTCAATCTTATTTTCATTAAGAATTTGAAGACATTATAATTATTAAAACATTGTTGCTCTTTTCGTTTCAATTTTAAGAAATTTTCCTCCCATGGTTTTGTTATTTCGCATTTTTCTCAAAATTAGGTTTGTTATCAATAGTAATTACGTTGATTCAATATTATTGAAAAATTAAAAAGACAGTTATTATTGGTCTGAAAATATAAAAAAAGTATCATATGTTGAAACAATTCACAATACTAATGACTTTAAATCTGACTTAGTTAAATTCAGCTTGAATCAGTATTATCTTTTAGTTTACTAAACGAGGGGTAATTTTAAAATGAAACTCGTAATTTTGAACTGTGTTGAGATCAAGTATATTGTATTATGGATTCAAGAAAAACTGATACTGAAACAAAAATTTACTTTTCTTGAGTTTTCCTCTTAACAAATATTTTTTTTCAGCATTTTGCCATATTTTATTATGTTTTTAGGTGTTATTAGGAACTTACATAATTTGATGTCAACGTTTATATCTTCGTTTAATATCACTAAGTAGTTTAAAATGGCATTTTTTTTAATTTTAATATTCTAAATGGATAATAACTAAAAAATAAAACATGTAAGCTGATTAATTTACCGATAGTCAGACTTCTTTTTACTTAAATCCTTTTTCATAAAAAAAAAAAATTATTATTATTTAAGGTAAATAATCCGTTGATAGATTACGCATAATCTTGTGCAATTTTTAATTGAATTTTGTAGAACAGATTTTATTTTTTTAGGTTACGCGTGTTTCTAATTTAGATTTTTTTTTTAAGCAACAGATCATAATTCATTAAATTCACACTAGATGGCATCACATGTTCAAATTAATGAACGCTTAGAGTCTTGCATAGAAAATGGAGAACAAAAACAAACTCTTGTCTTGTCTTTCTCTTACAGCATGTATTTACTAATTTTGTTATTGCTAAAAAAAATTTCGAAACCCTGTATATTAAATTGATAAAATTAATACATGGGCAAAAAATTAATTGAATAGAACACAAATTGTATTATTTTGGGGGAAAAAACAGGCGGATTAAGTCAGAAAATTGCTCAAGTAATGCATCATCATCAATAATCTCATAGCTTTTTGAAACTTCTCAAAAAGTTTAATCACATATATTTTCAAAGGGCGCTGGATAAATAGGGAAAACCTATGCCGTTCAGCTGGAATATAGGCAGAAAAAAATATAAAAATTAACTTATTTAGCAAAAAAAAAGTCCTCTTAAAAAGATACATAATTTGAAAATCTGATAGAAGGGAAATCGTATGTTACTTAATTAATAAATTAGCTACCAATGTTGAGTAACATAGTTATTTTTACCTCTATTTTATCTCATTACAAAAAAATCGAGGTTTTTCGATTATGCTATTAGGCATGCTTCGAATTAAAAAAAAGTGTTGTATTTTATGTGGAAATTCTTATTAGCTTCTGAGATGGAAAACAATTTAAATTATATTTTGAAGTTATGAATGAATACATTAACTTAAAGAAAGTACCTTTTTTTTTAGTGTTTCTTTGTGAAAATTCTCAAATTTCTAATGACGTATGAAAATGTTCAAGAAAGAAAATTCACATTTTGACACTTATTTTTTGCATATACCGAAAATATTGTTCTCTATGAAAAAATTTATTTGAATAACAAGAAGAGGAATTAAATTTGTAGAATTCTATAATATAATTTTAAGACTAAATCATATGGATTACTACAATTAAATCCATCCTAGCATATGAAAGAAAAGTTATTAATAAACAATGAAAATTTTAATTTAAGATTTGATAAATGTTCTAAAATCAAACTCAAAGAAAAAAGAGCCGTCAGATAAATTTATAAATTACGGGATGTTAAAGAAAATGAATACAAAAAAGTTTTTTAAATGTTGAAAACAAATGTAGATTTTTTTTCTCGTTTAAAATCAGGTTTTGTAATTTAAAATGCTGAAACCGTTTATAGTTCCTTTTTTTTATTTTTAAGGAAAGAGTGCATACTACAAAGAAATTTTTTTGTTGTTTCTGTTACTATACTAAAAAATTCAGATTGTTTTTCAGTTCGATTTTTTTCCCTTTTGAAAGGCTAGAGCAACTAAAAATGTTTTTTAGTTTGAAATAATTCTTAGACGGCACGCCTTCCAAGACATACTTTCGTTGCTTTTTTTTTCTTTCGAAAACTGAAAAAGAAATATTGTATCTAATAAAGTATTTTGATAACATTAAGGTAACCGACTACGTTCGAAGCAATATTTTTGAAAAATTGGATTTTTTTTAAATCTATTTATGGTTTTTAGATGCATTGTCAATTATAAACACTATATATACAAAAAAATATTTGGAAATATAATATATTTTGAGAAATAGGAAAATTTGTAGCAAATTTTAATGAAATTTTACCTAAACGGTTAACACTCTACTCAAAATTGTAATGCAGCAATCCTATTTTTCTTTGTACACAAGTTATAGAATATAATGATGAATGAAATGAACCAAAATCTAAGAAACATTTTGAGATGCAAAGAAGATATGGATAAACATATACATATATATATATATACATTATTTCCATAAATTTACAACTTAATTATTCTAAAAACACCTATAAATGAAAAAGTATTTCACTAACAATAAAACTTTTGGTCCATTTCATTTTCCACAGTATTTAAAACACACGCTGAAATTTTTATGTAAATACCTCTATTAGTTTTTGAGATATCATGCTAACGGTGGATAATTTTTGTAAAAATTAAAGTTTGAGAAAATTGAAGTTAAAGAAATATTTTAGCTAAAAAATTGTTTTAAATTATCCTGGATGATAGATCAGACCTTCCTTTCCCTAGAAAATACTATTTTGGAAAGAGGGAAGTCTGAACTACAAGAAATAATAATAAAAGAAGAATTCACCAATGTGGTCGATAACCAGTGTTTTTAACGTAGTCGGATACCTTAAATGTTTATTCTTTAATTAAAAGCTTACTATTTGTACAGAAAGATTAACTAATTGAATTACGTGAATTTGTATGTCATAATAATGAGTGTTACAATTATGACATATAGTTTCAGCCTTATGTTCCAATTATTGTATGTGCAAGCTAATTCGAAATTAAATACTAAATTGTTCTGAGAATAAACATCCTTTTCAGCTAAATTATTATCAGAACTAGATTTTAGATGTACAACCGACCAAGCATTCCACTTTACATAATAATTGTTTGGATCTCTAATTGCCGAAATTTTGATTCTTCAACTCAATATTGGATCCTAAATTGATCGCAAAGCGTTTTATTTTATCAAATATAATGTATTACTCGAAATCAAATATCTGAAAGACTTTGATTGATATTTGATTAGATTATTTTATACTAATGCAAAAACAATAGCATGTTCTTTAATTTGCTTCAGGTAGGATAAATAATATCTTCTTTTAATGTTTTAGTATTATATTAAATCTCAAAGTAATTTTTTTAGAAAGTTTTAGGAAGGGTAACCATATAATCTAAATTGCCCAAGATTTTAGAAGTCCATATTTTAAATTTTTAACCAGAAGATTTAAAGAACATAATTCAAACGAAATGTTAGAAGTTTCTCTTAAATTCAATAGATAACAAATTAGTTTAGATCTTCTGAAACCAGCATTAACAGTAAGAATCTGAAATCTAATTCGCTTTCTAAGCTGTGATACAACACAAATGGAAGAATCATGAGGATGTTTCACCCTTCACACTTTCCCATAATCAACGACAAAAGTTTAACACTATGGCTAAAACAGCGGAAAACTAAACCCAATGGGTTTAACTGGGGAAAGTTTAGCCCCATGGATTGAATTGGCCTTAGGGCAGTTATAAGGTGGATTTATAATCAAACTTGGTATCATAACTTCAAAGTTCAGCTTGGAAGCAAGAGGCACATAAGCATAATTCAAACTTCTAAGTAGATAAGTAGAATTTAAACGTTTGAAATTCAAAGAGTACGAATTTTAAATCTGCTTACCAAAATTAAATAAATATTACAATTTTTGCGGTTGAAATTTTTATTATATATATTACTTAATCTAGCCCCGTAATTTAAAAACAGAATTCAATGCGTTTTTTCCCCAATTGAATTCCATGTATTTTCTAGCCCAATTTCGTAGCTAACTCATGAAAATAAAAATGAAAAATTGAAAATGTTTATCATGTGAAAATGCGTCGAAAATTATCAAGCAAATGCAATGTTTTAATGAATATATCTTAAGGAATGTTTTAGCATTTGTAAATTTCTAGTAAATTTTTACAGAAAAGAGCTAATAGTTATTATTTTCTGTCCAGATCACATCTATTTTCCTGGAATTAGATTTCAGATTCTTACTGTTAATGCTGTTTAGAAGTTTATATAGCGAATCAAATTTCATGCTCCTACCGTTATTGTTGCGTGGAATTTTAGAAAGCATATCAGGCTTCAGACTCCTACTGTTATTGTTATGTGGAGATTTAGAAAGCGAATCAGGTTTCTGGCTCCTAATGTTATTGTTGTGTAAAAGTTTAGAAAACGAATTAAGTTTTAGGCTTCTACTGGTACTATTGTGTTGAAATTTAAATGAAATATGTTCATATTCAAGCTTCAATATCTTCTAGAACTTCAAAATGGTGAATTAGTCTAAATTGAAATTGTATTTAATATTGGAATTTTTTTTTCATCTTATGATATCTTTATCTTATGATATCTCACATTGTAAAATCATGCAGGACAGTAAATGAACCCTAATAAGATTCTTTCAGAATTTTTATTGGTACGATATTAAGAACAAAAACAGTCACATTGCTTAAATTTGCTGCAAAAAAATTATAGAATTCTCGAAAATTAAATTAACTTTGGCAAAATATTTTTAATATATTATAAACTTGTTGCCTCCAAACATTTAATATCAGAAAAACTAAAATTCTTCTCTAAAAATTCAATTATTTCTTAAAAGAAAACTTCATTTTTTCACAAGTTGCAATCCCGAAACAATAAAAAAATATTCCACTGCTTCGGGCATATTATTACGAAAAAATATTTTCACTGCTGTTGTTATTACAAAATGTAACCGCATAAGCAAAATTCAAACACAAAATAACAAATATATATTTATTGAAAGTTTGAATTAAAAGTCAACGGATGAACGGACAAAGTAATAATATAAAATAGAAAAGTTACCATAATTAAAAATATCTCAAAGTTATGAGAAATAGAATTTCGCTTTTATTTAAGTTAAATTGAAAAATAGCAAAATATCAATACCCTTCTTACATTAGCAAGCTTTCTGAAATTTTTAAAACTGAATAATAATAAAAATCATTTGATGCATCTGTTTGTTATAATTAGAAGACATAAAACTGTTTGGTAAGAACTTTATATAAATTTAATATGGTTAATGATCTCTGATTTTTAATCATGCATTGCACATTCAGTAAAGCAGTAATTATAGAGAATAAAATGTGATTGCCTGTATTAATTCACTATATTAATATTTTTAATTATAAATAATGTAAATATTATCGTGTAAAATAAACTTTAGTTTCACTTTTGGAATCAGGGATTTCTATGCACGATTAAAGGTTTTCTATTTCCTTAAATGAAAACTATGAAATCATCATGTATCTCACATAAGGTATATACTCCTATCAAAATTTAGCCAAAAATATGATATAAAGAAATATTTTCTTTTAGTGTAATAATGTCCGATTTATTTTCTATTTTATATATGAAATGCGTTATGAAATATTAAATTAGTGAAGATCAAACCATTTTCAGCACATTGCTAAAATGCTTGAAATTTCTTTGGATTTATAAATAATGCATAATTTATAAAAGAACAGAAATAATTTTCATATTCATGATTCGCTATTATATAACGAATTTTCTTTCAATTTGATAAAATTTCTTAGAATTCTTTCAAAACTGAAAAGTTGTAATTCCTTAGGTAACTGGAGGTATCAATGATTGACGTACATACTTTTATCAACTATAAGAAGTCACCAATGAAATGCAAATAAATATTCAATAATTTAAAAATACATGGAGTTATTTTTCTTTAAAAAATTTAAATTGTTGCATAAAAATAAACACTTTTTAAAATTGAATGAATAAAGAGGAATAGGATGGTATTTACTTCTTAAATAATTCATTTTTTTTGTGCAGTAACCAAAAAAAAGTCTTTTAAATATAAATATTTTGTGACAGTTGCCTTCGTTCGTTGATGTTTATTTGTGCTATTGAAAATCAGTGTTAAGCCATGAAATAATTTTCAATAGATAATAAATTACATTTAAACATTTTAAAAATTTTCTTTTGGCAAAAGCTTTCGAGCTTGTTGTTGAAAGATTTCATTATGTACAACGAATTCTTTATTGTTGTAAGAGCTCGATAATTTCATTCAAGTTAAAGTTGGCATCCAAAAACATGAACAGCTTTAGATAAACTAATAAGACTTGATTAAAAAATGGCAGTTATTATATTTAATTCGATTATTTCTTACTTAGAGGCCAAATGAAAGTAAATATTAAAACTCATATGAATAGGTAAACTTTTACAATACAAATTTTTGTATAATAACATACAAATTAAGTAATTTGTGTCTATCCTTTATTACTTTTCTTTATACGTATTTACTCTTATAATATCTTTTGCTAAATTATTATTCCCAAACCAATAAGTATTTTTCTTTATCTTTATCTTCAATATTTTTTTATAAGAATTAGCTTAAATGAACACAAAAAAATGTGTATTAAAAGTTATTCCTTTGCGTGGTTAAAATCATAATTCACTAAGACAATATCAAGTCAGACCACATTTAAGCCCGATAACTATGAGCATAAAGAAATTTCCATCTTCCTATCTAACCATCTGGAGTTAACATTCAGTTAATGACCTGGCCTCCATGAATATTTAATGCAGACTATTTGGTCAGTGCAGTAAAGTCTCACTAAGAGCATATGTTATGACTCTCAGGTCAAAAATAAAATACGTCAGGGGGAATGGTTTCATTACGAAAGCAGCATCATTATTATCCTGTCAACCATGAAGAATACAATCCTATACTATTTACTTGTTCTATGAACGAGTTAGTACTCACATAGCTACTTTTCATTTCCATATTTGAGATGCCCCCTCGGAATTATAATTTAATTTAATAAAACAAACGAGAACTTCGCCTCATTATGTAAACGTCCCTAAAAATTATATTTGATCATTCCTTTTTCTTTCTTATTTATAAATAAAGATGGCAAAATCTTCCAATGTATAAATGAATATGAAAAAGTACGTTAAAGAAAAGAGTTAAATATATATCAGAAAAGCAATGTACGTAAATTGTAGTGGGAATTTCATTTTGTAGCAAAATAATATAATTTAAAATCAAAACTCCAGGTATACAAATATTTTCTACAAGCACTTCAATTGTTTAATAAACATTAATCAATAGATACGCCAGAAAGTGTTAAAAAAATCTATACTATTCCTTTGTGTATTGTTTCTAATTTGGGAAATTTTCTAAAATTTTGAAATTTTTTGTTTAAATTTTTCTTTTCAATATTTTTCTGATGATATAATGAAAAATGGCGGTAAAATGTCAATGTTTAAAAATCAAGGATTATAGCATGTTTTATCAGAAGTCAATAAATGACATTCTTCGTTATTCTTTTTTAGTTTTTAAGAAATATATCTAAAAATGATGGGGTTTTTTTTATTTAAGTATCCTTTCTAATATCCGTATTCTTTTATTATATTAAAATTAAATTTCCACGAACTTTCAGAAAGCATATTGATAAATACTTGAGAGAATGAGACATACAAAAAAAAAAATAATGATCAATCCAATCGAGCGTGAGTATCATTAAAAAGATTCATCAAAAGATTTAAATAAAGTAAGTGTTTTAGAATTATCTGAGGGTCTGATACAGTCATTCTAAGTATTTTACAAGGCCATTAGTTTCTGAATAGAATAATTCCGTTGTATGGATCCGTATACATAATATTCAGCTTATTTTCTTTTCAACAAAATTGTTAAACTGTGTGAAATTTTAAACAAAATCTATAATTTATTGAAAAACTCTTATAAAACAGATTAGAAGTAATTCAACACTGGACATTTTAAGCAAATTATTTTATTTTGTAATAGTGGAATCACTAAAAACGCTAAGGCATCATTTATTTTATTTTATTATTAAAAAAAATAATAATGACACCACTTTTGTGGAAAAAAAACTGACGTACTGTCTTCTTTCCCAACACTTTATTGCTTACAAATTGCTCTGTATACCAAATAAAGAGGAAGATAATTTATTTTCATAAATTGCTTCTAAACTGCACTTCAAATTTTAGAAACAAAGTAAATTGTTTCTGAAGGATAAGAAAAAGTCGGAAAGTTATAAATATGCAGTACTATAAAAAACGTAGAGCTGAAAAAATATTTCATTTTTCTAAATCATTTTTAGATTGCTTCACTTGGTTACAACTATTAATCTTATGGGCTCTTTTGGTATAAGTTTTTTACCGCGTGTCCTAACTCAAATTCTTCTACACAAGAAAATTAAAGTGAAATATTTTAAAGAAGAAATTTCTTTTCTAGAAGAATCTTAAAACCAATTATGTCACTTTCAAAATTTTTTGGAGTAATTGAAAATATGAAAAGTAAAACTGCCTCCGTCTCTTGACAAGAAGAGGAAATAAAAACTTAAATAAATAATTTTTTTCTTATACCAAGAAGTGTAGTCAAGTCATCATTCACTCAATTATATGATGCAATTTAACATTTTATAAAAGATTTAATAAATGGAAATCATAATATTCATCAGGGTTCAGTAAAATTAAACATTTTTTTAAATATTAAAATGTAAAATTATACATAATATAAATATAAATAATTTTATATTGTTAAAAATAGTTCTCCTTTTATTAAAAAAGTATCACATTAAAAAGCTTCATGCATGAATTTTAAATAAGCATAAGAATTTATTATTTAAAACGTCTGATTTTTAAAATATTATTTTCTTCTCGTTAATTTTACTTTCATGTTGTCTTATTTTTGTGCCTCTCCGATTTTTCTTTCAATTATTTACATTTTGCAAGGATTACTTTTTTTGAATGCTGCCACTGAAAGAATCTGAAGTGATCGCAATGACACTTAAGATGAATTTTATTTTGTAAAGATACTAAAATAACAATTTTATAGCAAGTTTTGATAATTCAATAATTTTGCATTTTTATGTCACTTATTTAATCTATTACATATTTTTTAATCGTAAGCTAACAATATATTATATTTTATTAGTTTTAATATCAGTTATATAAAGTAAGTTTTATAACAAACATTATATTAAATAAAAAAAATAAGAGAAATAGAGTTGTGAGAAACAAAATCTATTTTCTGATTATTGAAACTCAAAACTTCCAATTAAACAAACTATAAAGTATTCAAAATTATTCTTTGAAGCTTTAATTCAAACAATAATAATATTTAATAGCTAATAATATTAATGACTAATATTTCGGAAAAAAATGAAAAAAAAATAATTAATACTAAAATTTAAACTCTTACTAACATTATACAAATTACAGTTTTTGATTTATAAAAGGGTTTAGTTCACACATTTTTATGCGTGAAAATAGACACAATATTTTAAAGAAACAAACTTTTCATTTTGATTCCTTCGTTTGAATCTTCGAACATGCATGAAAAATAGATTTTTCGTTATGAAATGCAAGGAGTATTTTATAATTACAGACTATAGGAACGAATATAATTTGTCTTATAGTCATCATTGTTTGGAAATTAATACTATTTTTTTTAAAAAAAGAAGCTACAATGTACCAAAAAAAAGGCAAATATGATGGGTATCAGTCACATCGCACCAACAATCGGGTCCAACAACGAAACAAAAAATAAAATAAATAAAAATTAAATAATAATAAATTGATGAATTTGATTTTTATTACATAATATAAATTAAATACATCAATATATAACCTGGAAATAATAATACTGATGTTAATAAACAAGGAATGATTGACAATAAAGGCAGTGCAACAAGGACGGTGCGGGAAAAAGTAATTATCCGGAACATACAAAAATCAGGTGGAAATTCCTTTGTTACTTCCTTTGTTTATTCCTTTTTACAACTACTCATATGTTTATGTAAATACTTGGGCTAAAATACAAATGGATCAATGTTATTTTTGGAATTTAGGAAATTAGCCGTTATAAATGTTAAGTCAATTGCCTTCTTTATAAAGAAACGTAAACAAAAGATCTTAGTTAATATCTACAGTACCTTCTGATTACTAAAACAATTAAAGAAACACAATGCTCTCCAGAACTGACTGTAAGATTTCCAGGATTCTTAGTCCCTCCAGACAGCTAAAGTGTAAATAAAGCCTTTTATTTTCCAACAAACAGACAAATGAACTGAAAACGCTTGTAAATATTAGTATAACGATACAGATTTCGGCCTGGTTCGCTTTTAAGAGGTATTAGTCGGTGAAAGAAGATCTTATACGTATATTCAAAGAGCAAAACAACAGTATAACATTAAATAAACATCGATACTGAGCTTGAGTGAAATGTATTATTCGATCATCCAGAGAACAATTTGTTTACCATATTAGTATACGATAAACGACTGGTATAAAATCCCTGTTATAAATTATTGCTTCAATCGGTGTAGAAAAAACGCGCTTAAAACGCAAATTCGATTTTTAGATATTATTAACGAATGTTAGGGATTAATCGCCAAATACTTCGCCAATGACGCGAAAGATTCAATAAAAATGTTGTATTCAAGTCAAATGTTAATATTTTCTAACTATTGTATGGTAATGAAGGGGATCTCTGGCATGACAAATCTATTAGAGAGTAGGTGAGAAACTTTGGGGGTGATCACACCCCCTGGACATCCCTTGGCAGTATAAGGCATATTTTTAAACATATTTTTTCTTAATTTTGCTACAGTTATAATTAAGATTTAGCTACAGTATCAAACAATGGTGAAAAATATTTAAAATGCCCAATTTTTCAAGAATTGCTACTTTTTCCTATAATATAATGAGATGTATAATGATACAGGAAATTAAGGAAAAGAATAAAATAACGAATAGAATGGGGAAGGCTTTTAAAGCTGTATGAATTATATGTATATAAAAATTTGAAAATTAAATATATTTTCTGACTAAGCCATAAATACTAATTTACATAGAATATTTAATTGAAATTGTTATTAATTATTAATAACCAACTATTCGTCAAAGGCAGTTAGTAAATAACAATATCTAAATCATAGAAACAAATAATTTCATTTTAGTTGATTGTTTCTATTGTAACACGAATTCAGAGCAGATTTTTCCATAGTTCCTTAACAAAATATTGAAATTGTTCTTTTCAGTCATATTGTATACAATCTAAAATAACTATTTATAGTTAATTATGGATTTTTTTTTACTTTAATTTACTGTTTTTCAATATGTTTAATGACCAAATATCTTCAGATGCTTATTAAAAACTGCTTTAGAAGCGTTTGGGTAGAAGCAAGAATTTTTGATGAAATGGAATAATTTCTCTAAGAACAAATCAAGAGTTACTAATTAAATATCATTTTTTTCATATGGGTCCACATCTTATATTTATTTCTTCCACCGAAAGCTCTGATCGTCTTTTTTTATTTTGTTGCATTTATCTTGCCCTAATTATTGTAAAAAGTTAATGGACATTTTTTGCAAATGGTGGAATTTTAGATAAAATGAAATAATTTCTCGTATAAACTAATCCAATATTAAAAACGGATTACTTAACGAGCGTTTATTTATTCCATTTTTTTTTTTTTTTACTTTTGCTGAATGCTTCTGACATCGTCTTTCCATTTTATTGCATTTCTCATTTTTTAATATAAAGTTATAAAGATAATTTTTTTCATTTCAGTATCAAATCTCATAAAATACAAATTCGTTTATTGAGGCTTTCGAGGCCGATATTGATCATTCCGGAATATCAGCACTTATCCAATTACTGTTGGCGACAGCAAAACGAAACTTCAACTGCAATTCGGAATGAATTTTACTTCTAATCCAATCTCAGAATAATAGTTTTACCTTAGTAATAATGGATTATTTTCAGGATTTATTTTATTTATTTATTTTGTAAAATGAATCCAATTTTTGGAGCTCCAATTTACTTCAACTACTCAAATTTCTTGAATTTAAATCATTTGAAGCAGTTCACTTTCTTATCTAATGTATAAATTGAATGTTTGTTTGTTCGTATTTTAGGCGCGGCTACACCATTCATTCCAATAACACTTTGCCAACTTATTGCTTGCACTTACGGGGAGTTATAGGGGTAGCATAATTATTATATTTAATGTATAAAAATGAATGTTTGTTTATTCGTATATTATGCATTGCCGTGCCATTCATCGGATTGCGATAAAACTTTGCCAACTTATTGCCTACCCTTGTTCGAAGATTATAGGCATAGTACAATTACAATATCTAAGATATAAAAATGAATGTTTGTTTGTTCGTGTTTTATTCGCTGCCGTATTATTCATCCAATGGCGATAAAACTTTGCCAACTTATTGCTTTGAACCTAGAAAATCCATGATTTTCATATGGCCAGTTGAATATTGGTTGCACATGAGTCGGACAGCAAATTAATTTATTTGTTTTTGCTGAAGACGGAAAAACGAAAAATATTGTCTACCCTACAGCAAGCTTGAATAGTAAAGTCAAAAAATAGAATAAATATTATTTATATTCTAATTTTTATTATTTATATTCAATTTCAATGAATGTATTCATTGCAGGCAAGAAAATAAATACCATTCTTTCTACCAATCCTAATTGAACAAGATAGCTATTTCAAATTTCAAACCATATTTCCAAAATTATTTCTTCTGCGGCAGCAATGCAGGGGTACTAGATAGTTCTTTATAAAAATCAGAATAAATAATATTACCATTTACACCATAATTGTTCCATTACTTAAATATAAATATAATTCCCAAATAAAACTTATGAAAGTTTTTGTCGTTCTTGTGATTTGTCGGAAGCCCTCAAGTCACAAACTATATATAAACAATGAGCAATTACATTTGAACAGTGGAAGAAAGTGAATCATTGTTTGCTACCAAATCAGAAAAATCATCGCCGAAATACTTCAATCAGTGTCCATACGTCCTCCTTAATCAAACACTTGGTGGAATTCCGAGTTTGTCTCCTGATGCTTTTATTCCAACGAACTCTTAAAAGAAGTCGTTTATTTGATGAATTGTGTTAAGAACGGATACCAAATTTATCTTTTCCGGGAAAAGTGTCTATCTTTGACTGATTGGTGGAACTGTGCCCAAATTTTATAGAATAGCATTCCCATTACTTTCTAATTAAGAAGTAAAACTTCAAATTTCCCGTTATTTCCCTTAGTTCATCAGAAATTATCTGTTTATAATTTCATTAGTAGCATTTTATTCGATATTGGTATGCTTTATTCATTTTTTATTCTTTATTTAAATATATTTTGAAGCGTTGCAATCTTTCAGTTTTTTTTTAATCGCTGTGCAGTTCAAGAAAAATTCAGAAATACTAAGATTTATTTATTTGGTTTGCTCCACGACGACCCGCCTACCCGAAAGGGTGTAAGACCTTGAAGGTCAAAGGGTCATGTATTTATTATCAGATTATTTTGTCCCACGGAACGGCACCTCGTTTTTGAGGATGAGAAGCTTCCGGCATGGTGGTTGGTTCTCGCCACTCTGGTGGGTACACAAAAAGGTGGGGATCTGGCTCCTCCCATAGATAACGGGGAGTATTTCCCAAGGAAAGGATTGTACTGTAGCAGGTGATGGCCCTTAAGACTCAACCACAGTTCCTGTCAGTGTTGCTGTTGCAAAGGTCCGGTCATTCAGATTTTTCCATGTGCCTTCAGGCGGGTCGGAGAAGCCAGTTTGTGGTTGTGGTTATCAGATTATTTTATTATTTACACATTTGACTTTAATATGTTTAGAATTTCAATTCATATATCTTTTAACTTTTTACTTTAATTTACTAAGAATTTATAGCTAATATATTTTGAGTCGCCATAAATAGCACTTAAAATTTTTTGCAACTGGGAAACAGATTTTGCAAAAAATGTTAGAACAAACTAAGAAGTTACAAAGATAACACAATAATGAATCTTTGTGAAAATTGTCATTCAAATCGTCTTGAACCCCTAGTAACTATAGGCTTGTTCCGGCCTCATTACTGATACATCCGGCCCTTTTAAATTACTGATAAATTTATTTTTATATTTAATGTATTATTTATTTAATATATTATTTATTTATATATATCATCTTAATTAAGCTTATTTTTTTATTTTAAAAACCATGTGAAAATATATTTATTCATTTTTTAAGAAATGTGAAAATATATAAATATATTCATTTTTTAATAACCATATCATGGAAAAATTACTTTAGTAATAAAATTCTTGAGAAATGAATCATAGATATTAATTAATGATTTCCTTACTTGAAAATAAAAGCATCTTACTGTTATGATAGGTTATTTAAGAAATAACAAAGAAATAACAATTTTTTATAAATTTATTTATTTGGCAACCAGGCTATTAACATTTTTTTAAGACTTGCCTGTGCTCTCATTAAACAGCCCAAAGCATGTATTCCAGTTCTAAGTTCGCCATTGATCTGAAATATAACCAACCTTTTTTTTTTTTTTTTTTTTTTTAACCTGATCTTTTATCTTTGCTGTAGAGCGTTTATATATATATATATATATATATACATATATATATATATATATTTGAAGAATACTTCTGTAGAAATAGTATTAAACTTACTATGTACAAATATCATTTTAGTTCCAAAATAAAATTTTGCTGATATCTTCGTTGAATAATACAATTTGTAGTACATATTAAAAAGGGGGCATAGTGGGATTAAACAGTTTCTTTTTAAACTCTTTCTTATTGCCCGCATGTGAAGCAGCATCCATCTAGAATATCATATGCTATTTCAGTTCAAAACTGTAGATTAATTAAATAATTTATAATTCTCATTAATTGTTATTATTTCCAATTTATCTTTATTGATTATTAGTGTAATTAAATTTCTTAAAATGGTAAGATGACAATTTAAATTAATATAAAATCATAAATAGAAAATAAATTTTTAGAACGATGGTGGATGCTGTTTAAGAGATGAACAGCTATAATCTCATATATTCACTTCAAACTCGAGTGTATTCATTTATTTCACAACCGTATTGATTTTTCCATATTGAAACTACATGATTTAAGGGAAATATAGATTATCAGATAAATCCTTATAATGAGATTAAGATACGGAAACCGAATATCACTTCAAATTGTATTAATATATATATGTCTTCTGTCTGGTCCATGTCTTGGTGATTCTAAAGTGTTCTCTTGTTTCCTGATACGATTTCACATATGAAGCTGTGTAAATATTACTGCGCAATCAATTCTACGTCTACAGTGAAAATGATACTTTCGGTGCCCTTGTCAAAGGTCACCACGCGTATTGAATTGGCATGTGGTCGGAAATCCCATGTTATGTAAGACTAGTGATCATTTGTTTCGTCCTCTCTCTCTCTCTCTCTCTCTCTCTCTCTCTCTCTCTCTCTCTCTCTATATATATATATATATATATATATATATATATATATATATATATAGAATACTCGTTTAAATTGAATAATTAAGTGAGCATCGCATAACTGGCTCAAGTAAAGGGGAAAACAAGTTCCAAGTACTGTAGAGCCCAATGTTTTTTCCAAATCGAAATCAGAAAAGCTGAATACTCTTTTTAAAAAATGTTGAAAAGACATAAAATTATGTGACCTAAAGAATGTTTTATCGATAAATTTTTTTAAAGAAATAACAATAAATGAGGGTCAGTCATTTAGACAGACATAGAAAGTAAGAAAAGCCGATTCTAGCACTTGAAGGATTGATAATATTTCAACATTTCATAGAAACTAAAGACAGAGATCCTCCTAAACAAATGAGTTTTACTTTAATTTTTTCTATGGAACAAATAGTTATAAGAATATTTTAATAATAATTATCCTGTTTATTTTTCTTCGAAAAAGGGAACTATTTTATATCAGTAACTCATCTATTTTTTCCAACTTTTAATTAATATCAGCTTATATATATATATATATATATATATATATATATATATATATATATATATATATATATATATATATATATATATATATATATATATATATATATATATATATATATATATATATATATATATATATATATTGAAGACAAAAATCCTTCCCAGATTACCATAATTGAATTTTGAAGCTATTTTTGATTAAAAAACTTGAATTAGATTAAATTAAATTAAAAAGGTCAGTTTTTTAAGTTAATAATTCACTGAAAATTTTGGCTTAAAATTTAAAAGCTCTTCAATTGAGAATTCAACACCGTAGTTTATTTTTCTTAATGAATTTAAATTTCATTGGACGCTTTAATTTAGACTCAAAATATTTTTTTTTTCCGTTTTGCCCTTTGAAAATTATTGAAAATAATTAATTGTAGAAAATAATTAAATATTTTCCTTCTATTTTAAAACAAAAAGTAATAAATTTGTGATTTATTTTATTAGCCCCATAAATTGAAAATTAACCATCTCAAAGTACACAGCTTTATAATCTCTAAATGGAACAATAATACACTTTGACGCAATCTAGTTGTTGAAATAAAACAGTTAAAAAGTAATCAAAAATAAAATGTTCCATTCCTAAAGTTTATTACTAAATTATAATTTAAAGTTAATTACTAAAAAATAAGCGCAGCAAAATCATTTTCAATTAATCATACGATATCTTCATTAAATATCATCTTATCTTAATTATTATTTTCTAACAGACAGCATATCCAAAAAAATATGAAAAAAAAAAAAGAATTTTGAATCTTAGTTTTATATTTTTTGCATATTTTTGTTTTCTAACATATTGCCCCAAATCATTTTTTCTTTGAGAAAAAAAAATATATTATTTTGAAATATTTGAGAAATACTTGTTTTTCTTGTAAGTAAGAAAAGTATTTTTTTTTTTGAATTTATTATCTGCTGGCAAATCTGTAACCAGACTTTAAGTATTTTTTTCAATGCGTTATTCGCATATCAGGTACAACTAATCTTACAAAGAATCTTTCAGTTCAGTTACACATTTAGCACATTTTAATTCACCAAAATTCCCCCTCACTGACAAAAAGGAAATCTTTTATATAATAAATAGAACGATTTGCTCTATTAATTTCCGGCACTGTGAGAGAAATTTTAGAAGCAGTTGACCCATGTCCATGTGTGAAAGGACAGTTCATTTTACAAATAATATTCAGGTAATAGTTCATAATTTCAGCAGAAGAACAAAAAAAAAAAAAAAAAAAAAAGATTTTAATGAAATAAGTTCTGACCCAAGTAGCATGTTATGTTGCACAATGTTATAAGATGTTATATTGCTTAATACTCGACAATATTATATTACATTGCGTTATAAATATTTGCAACACATATTGTTTAATATCATACTGCCTCTAAGAAATTGATTTACTGACAGATATTTTGCAACATCTGTATAGTACTAGAGAGTGAATAATTTTTTTACCCTCCAGCTGCTTATCTCTCGACATCCGCGGGTTGGCAATCAATCTATTTTCTATTACATCCCGCGTTTTTTACAGTTTAGTGAGTTAATTTTTACGATTATAGATTTTTATTATATCATATTATTATCGTGTAACATATAGTATCAGTTCACTTAGTTTGAAAAATATTTGAACTTATTTGCAAACAAGGCATCTAAATAGTGATTTTAAAAAATTACTTATTCAGAGGGTTAATAAACAATAATTTAATACCATTGCATATTAACCCTCTACTATTGACTTTATTTCAAAAAAATCTTTTCAGTTGTAAAATTAAGCAGTGTAATGAAATAAATACATTTAAATTTATTTACTTAAAAAGTATAATGATGCTTCTTATATCTGTAAAAATTATTTATTCTAAATAGCTTCCTGATTCAGATGGGTATAAGTTGCAAAAGTTTTAAAAAATAAACAATCATTATTTTTACACTATTACTAAAGCACTCATAGAAATGCACTATAAAGAATTCTTACCAATTCTCAGCTATATACTGGTAAATTACAAGCAATCGGAAAAAACCATTCAGATAAGAAAAATCAAACGATTACGGTAAATGCTTTTTGACGCACTTCCTCTTACAACGTTCAGCGGTAGCAACAAAATATAAAGCAGAATTTTATTAGAATAAATGGGAATATATAAATTATGTGATTCAAAAATGTAAAGTTCAAGAATATTTTGTAGGGGGAAGTGGCATATGATAATATTAACCGCTGGCCTTCTCAATAAATTCAGTTTTTCAGGTAGATTGATTAAATTATAAGAATGGTATTTTCTTGTACTAACCTAAACTGACGACCTTTCATTTTACAATAATCATTATTATTTTGCTATTTTAAAAATATAATATAAAAGTGTCAAATTGCCCTGGTACTGGAGCAAAATTATTTTGACCTTAAAATGATAATCCTAATAAAAGTTAAAAATATTTTCTTCTTACATAATATAAAAACAGTATACTAGTTAATTTAACAATTGTAGAACTGTTTTCTGGAATAGTATGTAATATGTAATGAAAAGGGTATTTCGAAATGAACTTTATCGCATCTAAAGCAAAATCGATTTATTTTTAGTATAAAAAATTAAATACAAATTTCCAGATTTCATGCCATCGCTGTTGCAACATTCTATCCTCATTTCCTGATAGAGTGACAAAATAGATTGCGCTACATGAAAAAAACGCACTGCATTTTCTCAGGAAATTTCAGCTCGGGGCCTGAGTGTCAAGAAAAAATCTCAATAATTCAATTTCTTAGAGGCATTTTTTTGTACCCCAAGTCTTTTGCTTTGTTGCTTTAATATTCTTGATGTGTGCATTTGTTTCCTATGGAACTAGACTAACTTTCAAAAGTGAGATTCTTAGAATATTACATGCATGTCTAGGCGATTTTTAATATGATTTGAAATAGTTCTTGACGATCTTGAAAATAAATCTATAAAATAAATAATAAATGCTTATAAACGCCAATTAGGAAGCATTAGAAGCATTTTAGACAAAATGACAAGGTCGTCAACTTACACAAGTCGTGTTATCTTGATTCAAAAGACTTCAATCTGTTGGTAGGATTAAATTATCAATAAAAAATGATTATGAAAAGTGCATTGTCGACGATAGTTATGTGCAATAAAGAATAACCAAGTGACAAAATGACAAGGTCGTCATTTTGTCACTTGACAAGTTAGACAAAATGACAAGTTCGTCAACTTACACAAGTCGTGTTATCTTGATTCAAAAGACTTCAATCTGTTGATAGGATTAAATTATCAATAAATAATGATTATGAAAAGTGCATTGTCGACGATAGTTATGTGCAATAAAGAATAACCAAGTGACAAAATGACAAGGTCGTCATTTTGTCACTTGACAAGTTAGACAAAATGACAAGGTCGTCAACTTACACAAGTCGTGTTATCTTGATTCAAAAGACTTCAATCTGTTGATAGGATTAAATTATCAATAAATAATGATTATGAAAAGTGCATTGCCGACGATAGTTAGGCGCAATAAAGAATAACCAAGTGTATTCTCTGCTAATCAGCAATGTTTTACCTTGCAAGCTTTGAAAATTACACGTCAATCAAAAGATACAAATAGCATCAAAGAGTTAAATGCATCAGTGATTTTACTTTGCGAATTTTCAATGTCCAGCAGTGTGAAGCTCATGCAATAGTCTAGCAGTATCAGCATATAAGCATCAACTAAGGCAGCTTTATCTGGTCCCGCTTGTCAACTATCTTCCTTATTTCAAATATATAAGTAACTCCATAATTATAAGAAGAAGAAAATAAATAGAAATAAGATAAAAATAATAAACAATAAATAATGAGATAATAAAAAATAATAATATACATAAATGATAATTCAATGATAATAATATATAGCATTTATAAGATTTAGATGTATATCATACATCTTAATCTTAGAAATATTGATGCATTTTATAACTATTTTCAAATTTTTTTAAATAACAATTTAATTTAAGTATAGCAAAAACTTATACAAAATCTGCATCTTTGACACCTTTACAAAATTTACTTTCTTTTAGTAATACTTTCTAATCAGCAATATGGAAATGCGATTGCCTACAAGATTAATCAATAGATTACTCTTTACTGAAATCTATCGTTGGTTAGAAAATCTTTAGTCACGCATGTAATTGCGAGCTAAGTCGTTTATTTTCTTGCTCGGAATTGCACCATATTTTTTTTAGATTTGATATTCAATTTCTCAAGATTCTCTTCATTCCCTTATTAAATTGCAATTGCAATTATTAACCATTCAAAGTGAATATGAGTATGAGTGATTAGCAAATTTATTTCAAGTCACAATGATTGAATGATGTTTTAACATATAATTATTTGCAAATAAAAGTTCTTCTGCATTGAATAAATTTAAATTTCTAAAAAATTTTCACCAAACATTTGTGATAAGATCCTCTAAATTTATAAATCAACTTATCTGTACAAATTTTGTAACTAACATGATTTACTTATTTAAATATAAATCTACATTTTAATACAGTTAAACTGTTTTACTTTTTATACAATTTTAAATGCATTTTACATTTTCATTATTTCCTAATTTTTAGTTTTCAATACATTTTCTAGTCAATCATCATAAATATTATGAAATATTTTTTTAAAAAATTTCTGATTTTCTTTTATATGGCGTCTCTCTTATGAAATGAAAATTTCAGTAAAATAATATATTCACTGAAAATTAAGATAAGAAAATATTAAAATAGTGCATCGCTATAAGATACATATAATTGCAATAAATTTACAAGTGCAAAATTCGTTCGCTAGCTTTTTTTCTGTACAAATTAAATAATTCAAGTTAATTAATTGATTGTAAAAAACGGGGCAATTAAACTAATAAAAAAGCTGAAACTCTAAATAAAGTTTCATTTTGACTATCCTTGTTTTTCTCAAATGTGTTCACAAAAATATAATTTGTGTCCAAATCTATGACCACGATTTTTAATTAATCCAATTTCATTTTGAACATGATTGGTAATAAACTGTATTTCAAATGAAAAGCTTGTCATATTTTATTTTTTAATTATCTTACGATTTTTCATATAAAGAAAATCGTGTTCCTTTAAAATACATTAATTAAAACTTTTAGAATAGTTTTCATTTAGAAAAGTAATTTTCTACATTTCATAATATGATAATGGTTGAACTACTTCCACATTATTAATATTCAAAATAAAACTATTCCAACATTATTAATATTAAAAATAAAATTATTCCCACATTATAAATTTCTTGTATCTCATAATATGGGAATAGTTAATAATATTTAAATACAATTAATAATATTTTCATGTAGTTAATAATATTCAATAATTTCAAGATATGGGAATATATCGAAAATGGAATTAAGCCCTTTATCTATCAATTTCCATGGTATAAAGATAAATCTTCAGATATTTTTAACTTTGGATAAATTAATTTTTGAAAATGAAATGTTAAAAAAATATGTTATCTTCAAAGAAATCAAAATAACTTCTCAAATACAAAACGCTACCTATTATTAAAAATCTGCATTTGGATTGAAATTGATACAGTAATCTTTTCATAACATTTCTTATTCTTCTTAAGCAGATATTTTGCAGGGGTTTTTTTTTAATTAAAAGTTAGAATTTTGTTTTGATTGTCATAATATGAGAAAACATGTTTTCGAATTCGTATTCTAAAAGCGATTGCTAAATTTAAATGATATGCAAAAGAACTGGATGATATTTTTAGTATCACTTGTTTTCTTTTTTTTTCCCCTTAAATTAAAAAAAAAAGATGAAGATTCATTTCAAATATTTCCACTTTATAATTTTTTTTTTCACTTTTCAGCAAACATATATTTCTATTAAAATGGTAAATTCAATACTTTGAAAATAACTCAACTCCTTATTGTTAGCATTTTATTTCTTTATGAAAGAATTTTTTATTTGAATATCAAAAAGTGGCTCACTTTAAAACTCTATTCAAAACCTATTATATAATAGTCAATAATAATCTTCATTTAAAAGGAATTTATTAGTTCAGGTTCTTGGAATAAATTTTCTAACATTTTTTTTAATTGTAGATATTACGTTTCATGCAATGTTGTGCAATTTATTTCTTACATTTAACAATTGAATTCAAATAACAAGTAATTTGAAAACAAAGAAAAATGTCCACATTCTCTGTTAATAAAATATATTAAAATGATTTACTGCAAATTATAAAATATTTGTTTCATGCGTGCTCTTTATGAGTAGAATTTGTAGAATTTCCAATTATAAAAAGAAGGAAAGTTTCCAAATAATGACTTTATCATGAAACTTCGAAAAGGCATTTTTTTCATACATTTACAAAGAAAAAAAAATTCTAAATTTACTACAAAAGTTACAACTACATTTTAATAATTTTATTTGTTTTCGCATGAAAAATTGAAAAAGAAAGTATTTTATTTGACTCGGATTATTCATTGAGTGAGAAAATTTATTAAAACTCACGAAAAATTCGAAATACAAAATACCTTATTAAATATTTCATATGAAAACTTCGTTTCAAATGAACATAAAAAAAATTAATTTTGTATTTTATGCCCAAAATGTCACTATATGAAAAAGATGTGATAGCCCACGGAAAACTTAATCTACATTAATATACAGAAAAGAATATTTTTTATGCTTATTGGGAATATATTTTCTTCATATTCAACATATTCTTCAGTTCATAGAGCCTTACTAGCTTCCTTCGGCGACCAAATGTTGTTGACAATATTAATAGCACTGATTTAATAACGTGTAATAGCTTCGATGAGATGCATCTTATTACATACTCAAATTTTTTCTTATTATTTAAATTTTATTTAAATAATAAGAAAATGGCATTATGATTAATTAGTGGGAAGTCGGTCTAGTTGCTACAGTAAAGGCTAAATCAAGGTTTTATTTTCATGTCATAACATGGTTAATGTGATGAACTTTCCAATGAAAAGTCCTGGCTAAATAAAAAAATACAAGGCTTATGCCATGAAGGTGTAGTATGTTTGCAATGAAGAAGTAAACACGAAAAAACTTTTTTGAAGTAATGCTTTTCATATTTTGCGTACCTTAGGATCATGAACTATCATTTGAAAGAAAAATTGGCATAATCAGTCCAATTGTTAAGACAAGGCCATTGGTTCATTGATTTTTCTTAATTATTTTAAATGCATAGATAATAAAGTTAAATCTGCCCTGCTTACACTTGATATATATTTTATTCATATTAAACAAAATTACCAACTTTTATGCAGAATTTCCTATGAAATGATGTTCATTTAATTTCATAAGATTGCCCACATTAAATCAGTCATTTAGAAAAACAATATCAAAAATATAAATTCATTCGCATCAAAATGAAACAAAATGTAAAATAATATATAAAATAGCTTATATTACTTATATAAAATGCTTAATAACTAGCAAATGTGATTTCTAACAAGAACCAGCTCCATCTGGTTTCATTCTTTCATTTTCCTACTACCATCTTCCGCGTTCTTCTGTGGCATAGTGGAATAACACGTTGGCTGATACATTTGACTCTTTTCAGTGATTTTCACTACCATTCTTAGATTACCTATTTTCTGTGACCGGTTATAAGTAATATCTGTTTAAGTAATTACCTGTTAAGTTTATTACCTGTTATAAGTAATAGACAAAAGATAATATAATTCGGTAGAAAGCATGGCTGAGGAAAGAGAAGGTTGTTAATGACACAGGTTCTTGTCTGTGTCATTAACTAATATTATTCAAAAACTGATATATTTATTCCGCTTTAAAGTCGAATTTCTTGATATGGTTTGGCAAGCAGCTGGAAATGTTTCCTCTTCACCGACAGAAACAAAAATGGAGACCAGTTTCTTTTATATGTCCTCAATATAGCCAAGCAGCGGAAGTAGTTGGTACCCGAAATATTATGTGAATTTTTCACTTCTAGCCACCCTTCTATCGTTTTTTTCCCTTTAAAATAAAATATACAGACTAATATTTTATTCCTCTGGCGTCCCCTAAGACTGGTTCAAGGGTCATCCAAATTAGTTGATACCAACACAAAGTAATTCCGTTAAATAATTTTAAGATCTGATTTAATCCAGGAATCAACGGATCTAATCCAAAGGTTTTAATTCTGTTAAAAGAGGAAATTTGCAATATGAATCGTATTTGTAGAAAACTGTAGATTTTGTGTTAATTGCTAATGTTTGAATTTCTGTATGTATAAATTTCTTAGTTATCGATTGAATATTATTCAGCTGAAATATTTGAAAGCATTAAAATGAATTTTAAGAACACAGAATCATAATAACTGTTTTAGTATGATTTTGTTTGATTATTCATATACGAAAACCATTCTTTATTTTTCAGTCTCTCATATGTCTAATTATAAATAAATGTTTGCATAAAATAAACTCACCTTATATGCAGTAAAACTCACCTTTTGCCCTGATATACAGTAAAAGCCAATGGGTGTGACTAAGTTTATACAAGGAAGAGAAAAAAATTGCTTTCTATTTTGAAACTTATTTCCTTCTTTAGCGTCTTCTCATGTGACATTCGATGAGCCGCGGAGTGATGGATAACAGCTAAAATTGACCTCCTTAAAAGCCCATAAGCCGCAAGGTGAAAGCCCTTGCCTTGTTTGGGGACTTTCCATACATTGAATGTTTTCTCATATCTGAAATATTGCTTACTCACAAATTTCAGTTGTGTTAGTAATATTAAAATGGATATATTTAATATTTCATTTCTGTAAGTTCTTATTTTATTCTTGTTAAAGAAAAAAAATCCATTTATTGTATTTTTAGAATTAATAATGTTTTTTGTTTCTCAATTCTCTGGTACTTTTATTATGAAATATATATTTTAAATAAAAGAAATCCAATTTTGTTTCATCTATATGAAGTGCAAATGAACAAATGTGACGATATTTATCCAGGGAGAAGGAAAAAAACAGCATTCCATTTTAAAACTATTTCCTTTGTTTATATTGTAGGAACAGGTTGTGAGTAACTCCTCATCGCAAGTCATTATGGTTCACACGTAACTAAATATTATAAATAATTGTTAATGTTTTGTATTTGTTTAATTGTTATATTTGTTCATGTTTGTTTTGAAGTAATTGCAGCAAAAATATTTTATATATTATTTTGTGTTAAATGAAACTATTTTTCTGCTGTTGCATCTGGCAACGAGGATTATGTCGTAAAAATAAATAGAATGAGTGAGAAACTCGCCGTTACTTGGATTTGACGTAGTCTGTGTTTTGATTTTAATTTCTTTAAAACACTTTCAATCGTTGGTCGTAATATCTTAAATAAGAAATGTTTATTTTATGTATCGAGCGTTTACAATCTGCACTTTAAAACGCAGAGTCATACGCTGATAATATCTACCTGTAATCACATCAGATGAACCGTAAAGCGATGTTTAATAGCAAAATTTGACCTCTGTAAGAATACGTAAGCTGCAAAGGAATGCTCCTATCTTGATTGAAGAATTCATATGCATATCATGAATTATCTTGTATGAAATACTTCATTCCTCAGGGAATTTCTATTCTCTTAATAGAACATAAAAAATATATCTGAGGTTTTTCTTAATATCAGCTATAATTTTTGTAAGCAATTTTTGGTAAGAATATTTGTATGCTATGAGACTCTTCATTGCACATGTTCGAGTGTCTTTTTTTATTGATCATCTAAAACATATTATATTACTTATTAATGGTTCAAGAAAAAAAAGAAGCTGATTTTTCTTTATTATACTGATTAAGTTTTCGTTTTGCAAATAAAAATCACATATGTTTACATATAAGATAAAGTTAAGATTCTTAAGCTTCATGGTTATTTGATCATAGATTATTTGCTCATAATATGAGACAACTGGCATCAAAAAGGCATACCTGTTAGTCTTTCTTGTCCTATCATGTATTGGAAGAAATTTCCATTTAAACCCTAGATGATTTTTGCAATTGTATGAAAATAAATGCTATTAGAACTTCTAAAATAAAATCTGGAACTTGGATCTATCATGCTAAAGTCAATATTCAACGATGTTATTTATGGATCATATCACAATAGGTTAGATCATTGTTCAAAGAACATTAAGAAATTAAAGTATAATTGAAATCAATAGGGAATTTAAGTATATTTATGAAAGCTCTCTTTGTTGCCATACAGAATTTTTTCAATATCATGGTCTAGAACTTCTTTCTATATCTAAGACGAAGGTTATTCTGAAAATTTTTCCAGGAATCATTTTTCTTACTGTGATGAAAGCTCGTCAATATAGAATATATATCATCTGGTTAGATGAATTTTATGAGCACGTAAATACGTGTGCCAAACCATGTTGAAGGTACCTGGAATCAAATTGAATTTTAGATCCAAATTGGTTTTACACGTAAAAGAGTCTCCGTTTACATTTGGAATTAATATTTGTCTTGCTCTACAACACTGAAATTTACAGCAATCACATCACTTACAAATTTTCAGCCACAGCTAGAATTATGACAAAAATGACTCTCATAGGAGACCTCGACCTATTCAATAGAACTTAAAATCGATTCCAGCATATCATTAAATATAATGCTCAGATGTAAGAAATTAATATGTCATGGGATATAGAGCAGTGGTTGTATCTGTAGAGACAGTTTCTAACTACAGCCGTATTGATTACTGACATTAGAATGGACTACTGACCATAAGATTGAGATTCCTGACTACAAGTCCAGGATTTCTTACCATATTGTTTTAAAGTATAATAATACGGTAATGTTAATCCACCTTCCTGAAAGAATATATTGCTGTTTCTTATGGCACTTGCCATGGACAAGCCCGCTGTTACGAAGACAGCGATTTAAGCCCGTGAGGGAGCATCTCTTGTTTTTATAGCAGCGCCAACAAGGGCCAAGAGTACGTCTTTGCTACTCAAGCATCACTCATTCGCCAGCACAACCCCTTTCTACAGGAGGGCAGGTTCACATTTCTCACAGATAGAACAACGGAAGAACAATCATGCCCAAACCGGGACTTGAACCCATGACGCCCAGATGACGGGGAAGACGCGCTACCCCTATGCCAGGACGCCGACTGAAAAAATATATGAGATGATCCAGTGTCTATCAGACTTTAAAACTGAACCCCTTTTCCAATAGAATGAAAAAATAAAAGTTTTCTCTAAAGCTAAATTCTATGGTAATCCTTGAATTAACTAATATAATCATATCTGGCATAGAATAATCTATACGGGGAATTGACTGATATGCTTGGATCTATGGTTTAGCTCTCTTGACTGAACAATCTTTATATGGAAACGCAGCAATCCCTGCACAAGGCATTTGAAGATATAAAGTCTTTTATTAATCCTCTAATAAAGGATTAGGAATGACAATTAACATTTCTCCATGCTATAAAAATTAAAAGAAGGTGATACTACATTTTAAGACAACTCTTCACATTACATTTTCTTCGTCATCACATCGCCATCTTTTTGTTGTAAAAGCCCAGTAGGACTTTAACAGTTTAAATTAGTTTCTTTTCATATATCCAATTTATCTTTGTTAAATTCTCATTATTTTTTAAATAATAATATTCATAGGTTAAATCTCTAAATGCGGATACATTAAGGTACATGCAATACTATATAATACAATTAATACATATATAATCATATTTGTATCCTTTATTTTCTAAATGGAAGTTTATAAATGCAATATATATTTGAGCAGTTTATTTTGAAAATGGGACGAGTCCATTTTTTTTGTTATTGCTAGGTATTTAAAAGTTTGCATTTAAATTTAAAAATATTGGTATTTTATATATAAAATACCAATATATATAAATATATATATATATATATATATATATTGTATTTTGTGATATTAGATAATGTAAGTTTATAATCCAATAGTGCTTACAGTGTTGACTAAAAAAAGAGTTTTATTATAACTAAATGGACTTGCCTCACTTTCAAAATCAATAAATTATTGTAAACGTTCATTTAATTGGGAAATATTTCAGTTGCAACAGTCTTTTTTTATAATAAAAACAAAATAATATTCAAAAATTTATAATTATTTATTCATTTGATAAAAAGTGAAATAAAACAAAGAATATTCTTGTAGAAAATATAACATAACAAAAAAAATCAGCTTCATAAAGAATTTCAATAAAATTATACATTTTCAATTCATACGCAAGTATAATTATTAATTGAATTTTATTCAGGATTTAACATTTTAAAATGTTTATGGTGAACAAGAGATATATATGGTAATAAATCCATTATGTCCTTGCATTTTTCAGATGTAATAGATCTCCTTTTTTTCATACATAAAAGACAATTTTATATTTCTGAAATTATTTCGTATTCTTAGTTATGGTGGCAAATCGATAATTTTAAATTCAGCATCTCGTTCTATAGAAGTTTTGTAGAACATTTTGTATGGTGCATCCCTTGTAAATCTGATCCAGCATATTTAAAAAATTCATGATTTCTCCATCGGTATTTTTATTTTTTTTAAAAATCGCTTTCTCCAGAGGTTAGGTTGAAAATAAATATCCGCGTTTCATTTCATGTATTAAACATTTATTATGTTTTCGATAATTTCGTATTACTTTATAGTAATCCTGGGGAATATACAAGGAACTGGCTTTCTGGATTGCCAGTTTTACCACACCAACATCACGATCGTTCGGTAAAATTGAATGTTCTGACAACAAAAATTTGTGATCAATGATATTTATTTCATTGTCACTGAACTGAAAAATCGGTGCTGGAAATAAGCATGTTATTATCGAAACACAAAATTAAAATATACTTTTTATTATTTACGAAATACTGTACAACCACCGATTTTCATTATCAAAGATAGATAGATAGAAACACCCTAGATTTCAGACACGTTATAAAACGGCCACATTTGTTCCACCATACAGCAACCGGAGCTAAATTTTGACGTAATATAATCGGTCAAAAATAATTTCAATCTAAGATGGACTTGCACCACTTTCAACAGAGTTTCAATATTGTTAAGAGCTAGAACTTCCATCTCCAAAATGCTAGAATCTGATTTTTTTTTTTTTACTTTAAATGTTTACGCATAAAAACATCATAACAAGTTTTATCTATAACTACCATTATCTCCATTTTTTTTTCAAAAATGGACTCCCCACTTTCGAAATAAATGGCTCATTTATTGAGTATTATAACTCTTAATATGCAAAGGATAGGCAAAGAAAAAACAGCAACCATGTCTGAAGAATTTTGGCTTGAATTATCACGGAAAAAAATTTAAATGCTGAAAAAGTTTTAAATCCCTGGTCTTACATTAACGGGTATTGTCATGCGCACGAACTGAGAGCTCTAAAGTACATCAAACATAAACAGTATTACGCGTTCCAGGGTTCAAGAGAAACTGTCACGTCGTTTCCACGATCGCTGAATACTGATCCGTTTCACTCCAAAGGTGCCCAAAAGATATATTAAAAGCCACCGACATATGTATATCCTCTTTGCTTTTAGCATTTTTCGTGCTCTGAAACCGAATGGAGGTGCTTATGATTCATAGAGAATGTTTGGTTTGTATATTCTCTTGTGAGGAATAAAAGGTATAAGTATTTATTAAAAGTTTTGAAGGAAAATATTTTTTTTTTGTTTGTTCCCTGAGTAGAAAGTTTTTGCGAAACAAAAAGAATATATTAAATGTTTAGAAAAAAGTTAGGGAAGTTAAGGAAAACTATTTGGCAGGAAAATTTATTGTATGTGATACAATAGGAAAAACAGAAGAAAGTCTTACTAGACATTGCTAGGAAGTTGAATGATGGAAATAAATATAACAAGAGTTCGAAAATAAATAAGCTAGTTTTATTGAGCTTTTAAAATAAAAAAAAACAAGGACAACATTGTTAATCATCGATAATCAACAATAACTATTGTAAGTTTAAATTCAATACATATATAAGTGTTTAGTATGAGCCATTCTAGAAATATGAATAATTCCAGGAGGTACAAAAACTAATTCTTCACTTTTTCAACAAATATTATGTGAACATTTGGAAAGTTCCCAGATATGTCTAATTCAAGCTTGTTAAGGCCTGCTGATTGCTGTGGAACAATCATCAACTGTTTGATGCAGTCCAGAGAAAAAAAGCATATATACAACCTTTCACAATAGATATGTAGAAAAAGTGTAGGACGAATTATAGGACCACTTCAAAAAATTTTGTGAACTCACACTGAACACTTATAATTGTGTTAAATTAAATGTTCAACTGTTATTTTCAATTATTGATGCACAACAATGTTGTGATTTGGTTTTGTTTTCTTTTAATAGCATTGAAATTTGAAACATTTATTTATGAATACTCTGTAAATACGTTTCTATTTCGGTAGGAAAATCATTATAGAAATTTTTACAGAAACTACTAAAATTTGAAACTCAAAGTTGCTTTTATTTAAGAAATAACACCGAAATGTACTCTATGGAACTGCTTTTGAAAATAAATAATACTGAAATTTATTCTATGAAACTGATTTTGAACAAAATTCAGTAATTTGTGAGAAATTAAATTAATTAAAGAAATTAAAAAAATTAAAGGTTAATACAATATCACACTCTCTCTCCCTTTTGTAAATTTCAAAGTAATAAAAAAATAACAGTATAAGCTGAAAGAAAATATAAAACACAGGTAACTATGTACAAAAGTAAAAATATTGTACAAGTGTATAGAGATCATACAAGACTTATAAACGATGGGAAAACAATAAAGGTGGATTCGTAAATATGTATAATATTTAGCTTAAATTTTAGCATAGAAAGAATAAAATTTATGTATTTACATAATCGATGCAAAATTGCACAAATGTTCAATGGAATAATAATAAAATATTTTTACATAAACAAGAAAGCGCAAATAAAAAGTTTTAAACTTTACCATTTAAACTATTAAATGTGAATGATTCAATAACAATTTTATCGCATAATAATCGATTTCCACATTATTACTTAAACCTTTTGCTATTCATCCTCAACCTCAAATCGTACGACGATAAATCATGAAATTTAAACGAAATATGGAAAATTATTTAATGATCGAAATAAAACTGAAGTAATGAAAATTTGAAACCTCTCTCTTAACATACCTTGACTAATATCCTCAAACTTGTAATATTGATTACCATTTTTCGAATCTTTTACTGTATGTATTAATAAAGAAAAGTTATTGTTAAAAGTTATTAAAAAACCCCTCGGAGAAAGAAACGATTTTTGAAGTTATCTCCTTTTAATTTAATTAATAACTTTTTGTCACACTAATAAAAAAACTGTTTGGCTATTACATATAGATATATGAACTTTTGAAAATAAAGCCCGCCGGGAGGGAAGCACTTCAAAAATGGGCTTTAGAAGCATCTTCTATGGTAATTGGTTCTCCCTTCCATTGTGGGTAAAGTTATGGTGTGGAGTCAAGTTACCATTATCCCGATAATGGGGCGTACCTTGTACAAAAGACATTTAATAGTAGTAGGCGATAGACATTAATCCTGAACATAGAATCCATAATAGAACATCCAGCCAGAATTCTATCGTAAGACGATGATAGTAATTCAATTTTCCCATGGGTAATTCTTTGCGGTTATTTTTAAGAATGAAATGTATTATTCTTCTTTGGCATTTAATGTACATTCTCTTATTCACTTCTGTAAGTTTATAATTATAAATACAATTTGTATTATCATTGTAATTACTTGTATTACGTTTTTATTTATTATTTATTTATTTATAATCTGAAACAACTTTTTTTTTTCAAATAATTCTGATTTTTTTTTTTTCAATTTACGATAATTTTAAAAATATATCTTATAATATTTGTGATTTGTATTTAAATTTTGCCAAAATTAATTATCTATCAGAAAGCTTTAATTCATTTTCGTTATTATTTTTTGCTTTTATGTTTAGCATTTGGTCATTTTGAATATCTTGCAATGTTTTAATACTAATTTAAATTTATGCTATAGTAAAATTTATCTTCAATCTATTTATTTATTAAAAATTATTCTATTGCTTATTTGTTCTTACATCTTATTTACTTATAAAATTGCCTTTAAAATGAAGCATTGCAATGGAATTGAAGATTATCTGGCGATTCTATTGGTCAAATTACATCTTCTTGTTCTCTACTGTGTAATGATCATGAACGCTTTGAAGTGAAATGATTGATTGATAGTCTTGAGTTGATTTTTTTTTTTATTACATGTTGACATAACTGTGATGTCCTGGCATTAGGTAGAGCTGCTGTATCGATATCTAAACGGTTTTAGCTAGGACGAAATATGATTATGAATATCACCAATTTTCTTATATGTGACTCTTCAGTTACATCATTAATTATTCAAAATAATATAAAAAAATGCACCGAGGGAAAATTAGGACAATTTAAAACTGAAACAATATTCATTGTGTTTAAAAATATATACTTAATACTATTTGGGTAGGTAAATAAATATGTGGAGCTTTCATTGCAAGAAGATTTTGAAGCATTTTTTCATGATTTATACAAGATATTTAGAGCAGAATATTAGTCCTACAATAGTGTTTATTTCATCTAAAGTTCTCCAACTATGCGATTAATCCATAAAGACCTTCTCTTCAAAATCTGATAAACTACAACACAAAATTCGATTTTTATTATTGAAAATGAAACACACAAGTTTTGAACATTGGTGATAAGCTTGCCATAAATGATTAAATCACCTTCATTCGGACAACAAACGCTGTGCAGAGAATGCTTACATCCATCTGATATGTTTAAATACTTTTCTTGAATATTACCCATAATCTGCTACTTCTTTTAAGATCATTATAAATATTCATAATGTACTTACAGTGATAGTTCTTTTTCTTTATTTTAGAAGAAATGATGAAAAAAGAATCACTTTACTTTAGCGTTTTTCATTTTTCACAAAGAAAATTTTTTACCAAACCTTATCTTAAAAAGAAGGGTAAAATTAATTAAATATTGTTTTACACGTAAATTTTGTATTTAACAATATCAAAAAATTAAATTAATTTGAAATAATATTTTACTCTCATAAACATAATTTAGTAGTCCTTCCAAATAACCTAATAAGAGACAAGAGGAAGCCATGATAAAAAATATGGGTAAAAACTGCGTTATCTTTAGATTTAACTTGGTATTATCTATCTCCCTTACATAACATGTGTGATACTTACACAGAAACAATATTTTTATAATTATTTTAGCATGAATTTGCATGGTACATAATTTAAAATAATTTCTTTAATCATATTTCTAGGTATTGATTTCAAATATCAATTCTTTTTAAAATATATTTTGACGTGTTAATTGTATTATAGCTTTCAGTTTGTAACTTTTCTCCCTTGTTTTGTTAAAAGAAAGATGCTATCGAATTTTTATTTGGAAAATTCGAAGAATTTTGAGAATTCGCAAATTCTCAAATCTCATTCGGATCTTAATTTTTTTTTTTTTTTTAAGAACGCAAAGAAACTTCAAAAAGAAAATTTCCTTTAACTTAAGCATATAAAACCATTTCGAATCAAGCAAGATGAATAAATCTAAACTAGGTTATATCCGGAATTCGTTAAGAAATAAGTTTTAAAAAATCTGTATTTCCAAGAACATCTAATAATATGTGGAAAAAAATCGTTCATATCAAAACAGGAAATATTAATGGCAAGACTCGTTATGAGATAGAACTATATATTCTTATCTTACTTACTGGAAGTATTCTATCAGCCAATTCCTTGTAGTAATATCCTGAAAAGTGATAAGAATTGAATATTAACCGTAAAACTTATTTAATTACCGTGCTTTAATAGATATTTCTGGAAATCCGTGGTTTTCATCTAGATCTTTTGGGCTTTTCTAGTGACTATAACTGTTTTATGATGATCCTTAGAAATATAAAGTTGGCTAAGCTTCTTCTAGGAAATATTTAATTTATGGCTCATAAAAAAAATTGTAAAGGAAAACTTCAAGTAATGTTGTACGGGAAAATGTGTTTAACAATACATAATGCTTCAATCAAGATTCATGGAAAATATTGATTTATAATGCATTCATATTTAAGGCTGATTTGCTAATTCCTCGTTAAATTTATTTCAATAATAATAATGTAGCTATAGATTTAAAGCAAGCATAATGATGTACTCAAATAAAGATAACGTGGGAAAAAAAATATTTAAAACATTAAATGTGTAAGCTAAAAGAACTTTGAACGTCGAATTACAATCAATTACGTCAATCTTTTATAAGGTCAACAAAGGCAATTTTTTTTTAATAACAAGAAATGATAGACTTATGAAAATAACTTCTCAAATTGAGCTGCAAAATAAGTGCATTTTCTTTTTGTGGATTCATATTAGCGAAGTTATTTTTAAAAGAGTATTGTGTATGATAATAGATTTTAGATGTATTTTTTTACATACGAAACGAGGCTAATTAATCCCAAATTTACAAGGTAAACATTCTGAATGAAATTGAAAATAAAAGTGATTCGTCATAAATAGACCAAAAGTAAGGATATTTTCATTAAATGATATTGTTGCAATGCTGTACTGTTACTTCCCGGCATGGCTGGTTCAATCAATGGAGGAACCATTTTACGATCAGCTCTGTTGTGTGCTGATCGGGTACTGCGTTAGTGATCTAAGAACTTGGCTACAAACTTGGTGACTATTTGGCGACTCGGCGATAAATTTGGTGATTTTGACAAAAAAATAGATATTACTGGAAACTTCCAGAATTTTAGAGATTCATCCGATAGGAACTGAGATACGCCTGATTGGTTTAGGACCTTCTTTGCCCATCTCGCAGGTACTATTAAAGGCCGGCAGTCTCAAGCTGCAGTCACTTGTGAAAGGAGTGGTCGGAGTCGTAGACAAGTATCGAGTCTTTGTGAGGATAACGAAGCAATGAAGAACAAGCGTTGTGTGGAGTTCAAGCGTTTGCTGAACTGAGCTGTCTGCCACGTCCTGGTGTTTATTTTGGAAGCAGCATCGAGTCCTGTGAGGAGTAACCAGTCATATAGTAGTGAGTCAGCTGTTGGATACAGCTAAAGTAAGGAAACATTGGAGATTTGCAGACGTTTGGAGCCCGTAGAGTGAATTCCCTCCTTCTGCTGAATTCTGCCAGGCCGCTTTGTGTGCTATGGTTGCTATTGCTACCGATTACTCCTTGTGGGTTACTGTTTTATGTAGTGTGCTTCTGTGTGTTCGTCTCGTTTGTATATTTGTTGTCTTTGTATTCGTCGTCTGTGTCTTCGTGTTTAATAAAAGTCGTATTTCTTTTCTACTGAGGTCTGTTGATTGTTTTCACACCATACACCCACTACAAGCGAACCCAGTGAATTTACGGACTTAGTTGAATTGAAAATCCGTAACAATACATTAAATCTTTTAATAATACTTATTTTCTAAATGAAGGGCGAAGGAAATGCGCTGACATGTGATTTTTTTTGGTATTTACAAAAGTTACTTCGGGCCTTAAATCTTTATTAATCTAATTATTTTTTATTTATTTCCTTATCAACTTTAAATATATGCAGCAATATGATAATAATTTAGGGAAATTATTCACACTCTTATTCTTCATGCAATCTGTTTTTCTTATTTACCTGCGAACTTTTATCCTTATTTATTATTTTCAAAATAGATGGTCAATATATTCAGTTACTCTCAAACAATTTTATGCGGCTTACAACACTTAAGCATTTAAGTACATAAAATGTTTCTAAATAAATTTAATTCATATTGTTTACTAACTTAAAATCACAGCTCATTCTTACTTTAACTTTGATCATATCCATCATGAAATTACTTTCTGAGAATTATACAAATATAAAACTACATAAAAATAATTTAAAATAAATATTTCTGTGAAATTTTATTTTTAATTAAAATATCTTTCTTATTTTTATTCGAGACATCAAACATAGAATAGTAATTGAATTAAAAATTCAGTATAATTGCAGAATAAGTTGAAAAATTGACTTTTTAGTTAATATTTTCTTTTTAATTTACTTTTTTTATTCAGATGAAAACTATAATAAGAAATATTTTAGTAATCAACTGTAATATTATTCAGAATATAATTTTTAAAATAGTAATGGCGAAAATGCTAATTTCCTGCCCAATTCAGAGTTAATTGTAGAATTATTTATTTTAAGATAAAATTTTTATTTTATGACTACATCAAAGCTTTTTATGAACATAAGATTTTCTTTAAAATTATAAAAGAATTTTATAATGTTAAACAAATGATAAAACACTAGCTGAAAAGGGACTCGATTGCATTCTGACTTAAAAATTAATTCATACCAATTAACATTCAGATAATAAGTAAACCCCTTTTTAAGGAAAACTTGCATGTAAAAATGATTTAAATTATTAAATGAGAGAAATTATTATGACAAATTGTCAAAACCAAACCCTCCCCCCAATGAAAAACAGAATAAATCAATGTAAGATATACGTATATTTGATTTGACTTATAGATCATTAAAATTTAAATATTTTTATAAAATGAGTTCCAAATTTGAATTTTCTAAACCGAAAGCACTTAAGGAGTAGTACAGTGCGAGTGATATGGAAGAAAATTTCTATATATTTTCAGAGACTAATATTTTAAAATTTACAAAGCTCTGATTCTGAAAAACATAACAATTTATAAATGTTATTTAAATTCTACTTTATTTTATTATCCATACTTTCCAAACGTTGCCTAAAAGCCTAATCTGGAATATAATCTGTTTATTTAATTACTTTCCCAACCAACTTCAGGCAATTAATTATCTCTCTAAGCTTATATCCATTAATATGCTTCTCACCCCTTAAGTCCACAAAGTGTCTCTTTAAATAACCTTAAACGGCTGTGTTGACTAACTTAACCCTCAGCACAGGAAGATTTCCTATGGTTATCCATTCCGTCATTTAAGCATAATCTGGAATATTATGTTAATCTGGAATTTACCGTTTTTTAATTTTACCGTCATTTAAGCATAATCTGGAACATTATGTAATTTAACCGTTATTTAAGCATAATCTGGAATATAATGTAATTCGAATCTGGAATACAATACAATATAACTGGAATATAATTTTATAATGTAATCTATACTATATTAATTGCAGATTAATCATTTACACTTTAATTTAAAGCATAAATTCTACGAAGGGTAACAGAAAATGAGAGAGATACATATCACGTTATGACTGGAGGCCTTTATAATATTATGAGTGAATTATATGACTATCAAAATTTGAAGTTTTAAAATATTTTGCTGAAGAATCTATTAAAGTTGGAATTGCATAAAATATTTAATTATTAAAATTTTAACGAACATTAAGATTGCCGAACTGGCTGGTCGCCAATGGCGGCTAGTTTGGAATAAAATGAATATAATATAATACAACCATCATTTATACATAATCTGGAATATAATGTAATAATGTAAATTGGCATCTAATGTAAAATAACCGTCATTTAAGCATAATCTGAAATATAATGTAATTGAATAAACAGATTAATATAATCTGTTTATTCAATTACTTTCCTAACCAGCTTCAGGTAATTAATTATCTCTATAAGCTTATATCCATTAACAGGCTTCTCACCCTAAAATCCAGAAAGTGCCTCTTTAAATAAGCTTAGAGGGCTGTGTTGACTAACTTAAACCTCGGCATCACAGACAGGAAGACTCCCTATGGTTATCCATCCCGTCATTTATCTAGCCACTCTAGAAAATATAAAAAAAGGGAAAGAATTGAGTAAATATGTCTCATCCTTTCCCATTCCCACCCTCCACAAACTGTCGACACAGATTCGCTCTATTGCTTCTTCCCCATTCGTGTCACTCAGGAAAATGCTTCCTAAAACATTTACAATGTTCACGCAAAACAGCAAAATGGGACCCATTGAATAACATTCCACAGAAAGCCCTTCCTCTGTCGAGGAGATATCATTCATAAAAGGCGTTCAATAAAGTGGCGGTTAGAGTAGATCTATGTAGCGATGCACTGTTGCCATCGGTGGGTTTCAAAAGCTGTGATAAAAATAAAAGTGGATGGGGTCTCTGTTGCGGTATTCATCTTTTTTCTTTATTATTTTCTTTGTTTAATAGTGCAATATGGAAAAGATGTTTTATGTGGGTCACATAGATGTTATAAAACGGAAAAATTTATTTGGCTGAGCGGTATTTGAATGTAACATGCCATTTTAAAAGTGACATTTTAGTTTGTGTTCAATAGTAGCATTGTTTTATAGTTTGGATTCATCATCGAAAAGTAAGTAATAGTACTTCCATATTATAAACTTCAATATTAATATTTAGTTTGTAAGTTTTAGTTTCATCTAATAAGAGAATTATGTTTGAAAAATATGTTTAAAAATAATAATAATTTATACTTAATAATTTTATTCAAATTTTTTAATGAAGTTTGGTTAAAATAGTTAGTAACTACCACTTATTAATTTCTTCAGAAACACTGTAAAGGACCATATTACTAATCATCATAGCAATATGATTTATGAATAATATTTGTCTTCTTATTTAAGTTATCTAAAATATGTGGACGATTTATCATTTTTTACCCAAAAATATACTCGTATAGCGCAGCCTGGTGTACAATATTGTATTAGATTATTATTATATTATATTATATTATAATAGTACAATGTTATGTTATATTATGAGACAATTTGTCTTCTTATTTAAACTATCTTAACTATGTGAACAATTTATTATTTTTTAATCTCAAAAAAGCCTAAAAATCACCTGAAATATTTGAGCGTGTCCAAATGAATTTTGTCATCTAAATTAGTGACTACGTTCACTTCAACGCAGATTAAAATATCAAAACTTCGGTAATGTGATGCACGAATGAGACAAATACTTGGAGGTGAAAGGGTTAAAAAAAAAGGGAACAAGCAACTTCTAAAAAATATCATTTGACGGAAAGAAGTGCATATAAGAAAATGCTTTTTTATCCGAAAAATTTATAGAAAATTATTATAAATTTATGAGAAAATTAACCAGCATTGTGAAACAAAAATTTATTACTTTTTTAATCCCCATATAGCATAATCTGGTGCAGAATATTTCATTATTACTTATCCAATATTATACAGTATAGCGAATATTGTGTAATATCGTATAATATTGTACAGTATATGTGTGCTATTAGAGCTTCGGAGTTGAGTTTAACTAAGAAAACATCCTACCTATCTATACTACAGTTTTTTTCTCAATAATTCAAACAACTTTTGGAATGACAATGTTTCTAGAGACTATAAATTACAACTTGTATGACGCGACATGTAAGATGAAAATAACTGTTGAATCTTGAGCTAAACTTCTTGGCACCTAATTGCTTCTTCGATAACAAGTGCTTCCTAAAAAAATTTTTCATAATTTTAGTTAGATTTTCAAGTAAATATTAATCAAAATTTTAACTCTTTTCCTCGATAATTTCGACCTCTATTATCGTCAAAAAAGCTAATATTCATCATCATAAAATACAAAAAGTTATTCTTGATACCATTTTACCCCCTATTATCTTAAAAAATAACTACTATTCATCATCATAAAATACAAAAATTTATACTAGATACCATTTTAAACTTTATAATTTTAATTATAATTTTGATTTTTTTGTATATAAGAATTATAATTTAATCTTTATAATTTTGATAAAATGTCAGAAACATTTTTATGTATATAAGAAACAAAACCCTTCATTGTTTTAAATACAATGATATTATATACATTTTTGTGCACATTATCATTGCTAGATTATTAAAAGTAAATGTTAAAAATAAAATAATGATAGATGAATTTTAAAATACAAGGAGTGTTCAAATGAAAAGGTACGAAACGACACTGTGAGTATAAATGAAGACTTTATTCAAAGTATAAATAGGCCTGAGCACAACGATCCCATTGATTAACGAGCCGAAGGATTCCTTGTTCCCAGAATTTCTGAGGCCGTGACGAGACCCAGTCCTTCACAGCATCCTTGAGTTCGCCGTCCGAGTTGAAGTTCTTCCTTTTCAGAAAAAGGGTTTTTTTTAAAGGGGACCAAACACATGAAAATTTCAGGGAGACATATCCGGGATGTAGGGCAGATGGTCGAGTTGCACCCATTTGAACTTGGCCAGTTCCAGTGTGTGACCCTGGAGACATGTGAAAGCACATTATCATGGAGAAGAACCGCACCCTCCATGAGTAGCCCCGGTCATTTGTTCTTGGTGGACCTGCGTAGTCTTCGGAATATCTCACAGTACACATCGGAGTTAATAGCTCTTCTGTGCTCGAGGAATTCAACAAGTAGCGGACCTTGGACAGCGAACTCAAGGACGCTGTGAAGAACTGGGTCTCGTCATGGCCACAGGAATTCTGGGAACAAGGAATCCTGCGGCTCGTTAATCAATGGGATCGTTGTACTCAGGCCTATGGTGTATACTTTGAATAAAGTCTTCCTTTATACCCACAATGTCGTTTCGTACCTTTTCATTAGAACACCCCTTGTATTATCATGCTATGGTGTAACGCACATAAAGTCCGAGTCTCCTTTAACTTGTTTTATGATAAATATCCTTTTTTTTAACTTTTTAAAAACCTTATGTAGTTTTTAATCAAAATTCATTTTAATGCATAAAAATTTGTTGCTGACGTTTCCATAATTTACTAAATTAAAATTAAAATTTTTTATCAAAATCAAATTGATTCGAAAATCCACCTAGAAATAATACTCACACAAGATTTTGCCCTTTTACATATAAATGCTTTTTTTTAATTTGCTACACATATTTATGTTTGATATATTTAAAAAATGTTATCATTGATAGCATTGTCTCTCATGTAATGCGTTAGCAAACAAATAAAAGGATTATGTACTCAAAAAATAATGCAAATCTGACGTGCATTCTTTAATAGGATATTTCTGATCATTGAATAAAATAAGGAAATAAAATCTTCAATAATACTGTCAGTTTAATACTACCTAAATATTAAATCTCTTTTTTGTCAGATATTAACTTCGCATCCTACAGAACTTAGAAAAGGGTATCTGAAATTTATATTGAATGCATTCTGCACTAAGCTTATTACAACAAAAGGAAACAATTATTGAATTAAGTTGATTCGCTTAAAACAGGGTATTTATGATTGAGCACATAATTTCTTTTGCTTAATCTAGGGAAACGTTTCAAATTCAATAAAAATACAAAAAAATAAATAACTTTTGAATCATTAGTTGAGGACGCAGATGGATATAGGAATAAATAAATATTATTCTTTTTTTTTAACTGCAAAAGCATGCAAGATTTCCTAAAATGCATACAACAATTTTTTTAAATTATTATTTCATCCTATTCCATCTTAAGACGTGTACCAAAATTTCATCAGGTAAAAGAAATAATATCGAACATAAAAAGCAAAATAATAATATTCCTCTTTTCAAACACAGTAAATTAAATAGAAAAAGATGCAAAAAATTATTATTTCCTTATTTACCTGGTATTTGAAAATACTTGCTTAAAGTGAAATCCCAAGCTACACAAAAAAAATTTCTTTAAGAAAAAAGAACATGTAAAAAAAAATCCAGATGTTTTAATAAAATAGCCAGATGTTTTCGAAATATTTTTAAAACTGTTTATGCAAGCTAATGAATGTTATTACTCTTTTACAAGTAACAACTTTTTTATATATATTTTACAAGTAATTATTGTGGAATAAAATTATCTGCATGGGTAATATTAGGTAAATAGCGATAATAATACCAGTTATAGGGATTATTAATGGCTTCTAATATATTACAAATTATATTGATCATATTACATAAATGACTTCATTTTTAATGAAAAATTCATACTTGCTAAAAATATAACAGAAATTAAAATTTGGTAATAAATTTAATTTTTTTTATAAATTAAATAGAATTTCTGTTTCGAGGCACTCCAAAATTATTTGTTTCTGTCTCGGTTAAATAATATATATAAATGAAATTTTAATTTAATTGCAGTTAAAGGAAGAAAAGCAGTATATAAAGTATTTAATAATTAAAAATTAAAGAAAAAAAATTAAAATATTAAGATTTATATATTGTAAAAATCTTATAATTATATAATCATCACGAAATAAAAGAAGAATTCAAATTAGCATAAGAAGACAAAATTTGGTAACATTCATGCGTCAACCTTAGAAAATCGCTTCTAGTTAATATATTATAAATCTTATTTCGCTATAGAATGGAACTATGTAAACAAGTTCAAAACTTTTCTTGAAGTCAAAATTAAAACAGTTTCAAATGATAAACGACTGCGGTTCAAAATTTTATTTGGCTTTTTCTTCCAGAACTTTTGAAAAGTCTAGACATTTTACATTTTTGTCGTTGAATGGTTAGTTTTCATTTTTCGCTTTCGCTTAGTTGTATTTGCGATTACCGCGTGACTTGTTTAAACACTGAAAATGCAAACAACTTCAATAAAAACAAATAAACTTTTGAATATTTACAGAGCTATTGAAAGGAGTATCCTATTTCAAAGGACTTGACTCTACATTATTAAATTTCTTAATGAGTTTCGTTTAAAATATGCGCATTTTAACATAAATAAAAATAGTGAAACTAAGCAACAAAAAATTTTGCAAGTTCAATTGATTCAATATAGTTGAGGAAATTAAATAAATTGAAATATATAAGGCTAAATTCAGAATTAAAAAGCATTCTTTCGATTGTATTAGAAAATTTTCTTTGAAAAGAAAACTGTTAATGGAAGCTGTTTGGAAAACTGTTAATAGTAATTGATTTATTGTTACTGATGTTGTGTTTAATATAGTTAAATTTTTATCATAGTAAGGATTTCAATTTCCTATTATTAACTTTATTTTTACCAGTTTTATCAATGACTTCATTTCTTTTTTTTATTATTATTATTAATTTGTTTTTTGGGGGGGTTCAAATTACCATTATCTTCATTAATAATAATTTTAAGTTTTAGCATATTAATTGTAATTTGAACTTTTAACTCCATATTTTCCACAAACTATTGACTTGGTTATCAAATTTTAAGGAAAATGAATAATAAATAAATGCAATATTATTTCAAAATTTAGCAAATATAATATTGATTCTATTTACAAATAGAAAGATTCAGCTTACCAATGTTTAGTGTACTTTTTCTTCGTTTCAAGGTCTTTTACTGAAGTAGACTTTAGAGATAAAATGAAAGAGTGTGTTAATGAATTCAACATTTTTTTTTTTTTTTTTTTTTTTTTTTGCTCCAAAAGGATTCAACTTACCAATGTTTAGTGTTCTTTTACATCGTTTCTGCTGCAAAAAAGATTCAGCTTACCAGTGTTTAGTGTTTTTTTACTTCGTCTCATGATCTTTTACTAAAGTAGATTTCAGATATAAAATGAAAGTGTGTGTTAATGAATTTTTGTTAGTGGATTCAACTTTGATTTTTTTTTTCTTATACCATTGAAATTTATTGCATATGAAAATTTATGATATTAAATTAAACGCAAGTATTTTTATACCAATGTGATGATATTAAATGAAAAGCAAGTATTTAAAACTACACCAATGGAAGAAATCAAACCTAAAATATTTGTTTTGGAATAAAACTTTGTTTGAAAGATAATAGCGTAGAAATAAATCTAATAATGCATTTGTGTGTGCAGGCGAATAACAATTGCTTAAATTTTCAATAGACAATCCTACTCTTAGGTACAGATTCAATGGATAACACTCAATCCATCCTAATGGATCCTAACAGTATCTACGTCTCGTTCAAATTTACGTTGCTTCTTTAAGACTAATTAGGAAATAATATTATCTATATTTCGTAAATAAAACTAACTTTCGTGCGTTTTCTTAAAATTTCAAACTTAAAACTTCTGGTCATTTTTATCAACAACCATTGTCATTAAAACTAACCTAATAAATCAAGTTCCTGCTGCAAACGTTTTGCTTTTCTTGGAATGGTATGCATTACTTTCAAAGATTTTGGCTATTTATTAAGGAGATAGGACTTCAAAATCATAAATCATTTAATATCTTAGAAAATATGTTGCAGAAGTTTATGACATTTTTAGGAAATTTGTCAAACAGTTGTTTTAAGAATATTTTCAACTATATTCTTTCCTTTCAATCCCATAGAAAGTGAATAAAAGAAATAAAAACATCGACTGTTCTAAATAGTTCCATTTCTTCTATTCCGCTGTTGTAATTCATAAATGAAGACCAGCACGATTCTGAGCTAAAGTATATTTGAAAAATTCAACAGCAGCTTAAAATCATCATAAAATATCAATCAGTTCTTTAAATGTAATTAATTGATGATATAATTTATTCTTGAATGCAAAATTGCCTGCATATATTTTTATGCCTTCATAACTTCTTATTGAAATTCTGAGCTTAAATTATAACATCCTTTCCCAGAGCTAGTATAATTCTTGTCTAATATATTCCTATGTTTTTAAATATACATTCATATGAAGATAAAGTCTGAAATAAATGTGTTTAAATTTTTTGCAGAATGCCTCAATTTTAAAATAAAATGTAATTTCCAAAAGCGAATCAAATATATTATTGTGGCAGACAATTTTTAAAGTGCTCTTTTAAATCGAGACTGCGCATTTTATTTTGAACTCTGTAATGCAATATGTTAAAAGTTAAAAGAACTTCAAGAATGCTTTCAAGTCTTAAGCTTAAAAGCGAATACTCTCTTACTTATATGGTTCAACTTTCATTTTCAAAAAGTCTACATATCCATGCTATATATGGCAGTTGAATAGAGAATATTTTAAAGTGTAAAAAAACGCCTTGAGAAGATTAAATAGGGCACTGACAAGGATTTGGAAAAATATTTCATGCTTTATCACTTCTAAGTCAGCTCTAAAATTCTAAGTTAATAGGAAAGAAGCATATGAAATTTGACCAAAGATGCGCCGAGTTATTTACAACATTTCACAATAAAATAAAACTCTCCGCGGTAGCAAACTTTCACACCAAAATATTAATCATAGAAAATTGTTTTCTTAGACTTATGCTTAATTTAAAATTTAATTTAAATTTTTATTACAAAGAAATTTTATATTTTTCACAAAAGTAATCAAAATATTTTATTATCGGTTTTTTAATTAATAATCAGAATACTGATATTAATTTGCCGATGATTGGTTATATTAAAGTTCTGAACAATCTTTAGTTCCAGTCAAAGTCGTACAGCTAGAAGATTAATGGATAAAAATTTTGTTTTAAAGTTAAATGAGCACTTTTAGGAGAATATCTTGGGATTTAAAGACGTAGGCAGGGGCATCTTATATAGTAATTGACCTTGAGGATTTAATGTGTCTTAGCCCTAGATAAGTGTTGAATTTTCATGGTATAGTTTTTTATTTTCAAATCATGAAGTCAAGGCTCTATCAGTTGGGGTAGCGATCCAAAAAATGCGTTCCATCTGGCATTCCTTTTTATTTTTAATTACACCCCTGACTGAAAAAAGACTCTCTAATTTTATTCCTTATAACTCAGCAATTTTTGAAACGAACACAAAATTCGAAAATACGTTTTCAAATGCATAAATATAGCTCTAACAGAGGCAATTTATCTGGTTCTAATATTGCTTCCTTGTGAGAAGACAAATATGACTCCTGAGAAGTTTTCCACACCACAGCTTTCATGTCATACGAATACGTTAGGTCAAAATTCACAAACTAGATTCTAAGAATTGGGTTTTTTCGGGTGAAATAAGCCTATTCGCGTATTCAAATTAATACCGATAGTGAAATCACCACTATATGAAATGCTAAAATGTATTATTTCATCACAATAAAAGATTTTGTATTTAATAATCATGAATTATACAGAAAAGAATTCTCTTGATTTTTTTTTTAACTTTTTCATACATATAGTGTAGAGAAAGTATAGTAATTGTCGAAAATTGTAACTCGAGAGTCTGACGAATTTTCGACTTCCTTGAGTTTGAAAAACACATTTTTGAAAATTGCCCGACTCTCTATGTTAAGATAACTCAAAAACACTTTCATTTGGGCGGATGAAAATTGATATACGGTCTATGAAAAATTTGTAGATTTCAATCAAAATTTCTATCAAAAACACTTTTATCTGGACAAATGAAATTTGATATACAATCTATGAAAAATTTTAGATTTCTATCAAATTTTCTATAAAAAAACACTTTCATTTGGGTGAATGAAATTTGATATACGATCTATGAAAAATTTGTAATTTCAATCAAAATTTCTATCAAAAACACTTTTATCTGGGTAAATGAAATTTGATATGCGGTCTATGAAAAATTTGTAAATTTCTATAAAAAAAACACTTTTATTTGGGCGAATGAAATTTGATATATGGTCTATGAAAAATCTGTAGATTTCTATCAAAATTTTGAGTAAATTCCATTCAGGAAGTTTGAGTTTCCGGTTGTGTGAATATAATTGAATGAGGTAACTACAAAATAAAGAGAGCTAGATTGGTAAAATTCGATGCACAGAATGAACATCTGCAGTACAGACACATATCAAATTTTGAAACAAATCAGAACATATATTTATCTCGGTTCGTCTGTACTTTTAGAAAAATGTAAACGCAATAGCCTGAAGATGCATTGACTTAAATAGATTAAATTTTGTAAGTATGTGATTTTGTATCTACGAGTGCTGTTTTGTGCCAATTTTTTTTCAGTTGTTGGAAAAAATGCGTCTAAAACACAAATTTGATTTTCGAGTTCTATTAACCACCTGACAGAGATTAATCGCCAAATAATTCGACAAGGATGACATGATAGATTCAGTAAAATTTCTAAATACACGCCAAAGGTTAGCACCTATATTAGGGTGTATGCGAGAAAGTTTAGAGAAAACCACTCCTGCTGGTTTCATTTTCAGCAGTCACACAAATAGTATATGTTGATGTTTGCATTAAATGTTTCACTGGTTGTATATTTAAACAAAATAAAAACATATGAGAGCTATCTCTGCAAAACTTTCTCGTATACTCTGTGTGGACTCAGGGTAAGAACGCGATCGCATTATATGGCAATACAATGTGGATTTCTGATGTGAATCTAGCACTAAATCTAAAGTGTGATCTTTGAAGATTTCTTTATAAATTGATCTCTGACATTTTCATTAATACAAGAACCCAAAAATCGAAAATGTATTTTGGAGGCTTTTCTAATGCCGATTGAAATCAGAATTTAACTTATACAGTTATAGTCACAAGATCATATAAAAAAAATCATTTATTTAAGTTATTACGCTTTCAGCTATCGCGTTTGCGTTCATCAGAAAACATTGACAAGCAGGTGCTCAATCCTTAACAGAGAAAATTACGAATTTAGCGTAAAGCCTCTGTAGCAGATTCCGCCGTCTAGCTCAAAGGATTTTGTGTTACGGTGTTCACAGACAAACGCAATGATAAAAATGTATTTTCACACTCAGGGGAGGCCATAAACATAAAAACATAGATCATCTTAATCGCTAAATCGACTTATTTAAAGATTACAATATTTTCTCCTTATGCCCTTCATATACAGCATGTCCCGAAAACCTTGACCACGGCTATTTTTCCTTAAATATTGACCGTAGACATATACTGTAAATTAAAAAGGTGCGTGAAAAAAGGTGTAAAATATTATGAAATCTATTAAAATTTTCAGTGGAATAAACTACAAAAAATACAAAATTTAAATTTTTATACGGACCCCAAACAAAACAATTCCCAGTGAGTAAAATGTGCCCCATCGTTTAATAAGGTCATGTACAAAATTTCAGCAATTTATCACAAAAAGTCTCAAAGATATGAAGCTATATAAATGCTGACTTAAACCACTTTTCGATGCCTGGATATGAGTTCGCAAAGAGGAAAAATCATGTCGGATATTCGTGTTTTAGGGGTCGTACACAAATTAACGAAGAAAGTAATGATTGAATAAGTAAATAATAATTTTGCTATTTATTGGTTCAAAAGTATAAAAAATTTGTAGAAATAATAACTTAAAGGAAAGATTACATAACTTTTAATTTAAATTTTGTGTTTTTTAAACTTTAATGAATTTTAAAATTTTAATCGATTTCATAACATTTTGCACCTTTTTTTACGCAACTTTGTAATTTACAGTATATGTCTGTGATCAATATTTAAGGAATAAAAGCAGAGGTCAAGGTTTATGAGATACCCTGTATAAAAGAAAGTAAACAAAGGAAAAAAATTGTTTTATTCGATATAACTTATCAATGATCTGAGATGATTTTACGCATATTACTTTGCAATATGGGACGAATACACATTTCGAATCAAAACAAAATTTAGAGTGAAATTTAGAGTGAATATTCATAATGCTTACCAGTTACTCATGAGCCCATAACTGGTATTATTTCTGGCTGCTTACTATTATTTCGCCCAAATATTTCATGGAAGTGAAAAAAATATGATGATACGGAGATCGATTGCAAATGATTGCTGTCAATTTACTCATAAAATATATTTGTTTTGATTAGATTTCTGCACTTTTGGCAGTCTGTTTCTCTCTTTCTCTAAATTTCGACGCAGTCAGTTATATCATTAACTAATGAGTGGAACTGTATGTCGTCACCAGACAGGGCCACTTAGAAATCACTCATAATTATGAATATCACTCAGAATTACGAATGTAGCACACATTTTTTTTTTTTACTTTAATCCAATCGAAATTAAGAAAAATAATAAAGCTACTAGATGGTGAATGTAATGCAATAAAATAAAAAGGATTAAAGCTTGACTTTTTTGACACTTTTTTTTTTAATTGGAACTATAAATTTCCAAATATTTTTTTTTAATTCTACTTTTTGGAATAATTTAAAAGTTCAGACTCAAATTTATCTTGCATTTAATTACTTTAAATAATAATATATCATTAAATTTATAATAAAACATCACTTAATTTATTTCTATAACTAAAAAAAAACCAAGGACTAAAATCATTTAAACATATCAAAAATGAACCTTTAACACTTAATTTAGGTAATATAAGAAGCTATAGATTTTAAAAAAGAGAATCAGGAAATGACGTACATTTTTAAAATGCACAAAGCAACGACAAAAGCATCCGAAAAAGATACGGATGCTCGTTCACGGTCTGTTAAATCAATCAACGATACAGAAACATTAATAATAGACTCGTAAATTATATACACACGCTAACCAGACAATAAATAGCTCATCATATTCAAAGGTATGATAGAGCAGGATTGTTAGATTAGTCTGGTTAGGAAAAAAAATCAGTCTGTCATGCAACGGTAGTATTTCAAGTGGTGAAAATAGCCATAAAATGATGTTATTGTAGTATAGGAACCAAGTATGAAATACTATTGACGTAGAATTTAACAATCAAAATAAACTTAATAACAATAATCGTTGTAGTCTGAAAAGGACAATGCAGGGCATTTCATCTCCTCGGTGGCGTCAATCCCTCGTGTATTATAAAAAGTCATTGATTGTCATCTCTAGTTGCATGATTTTTTAATGTTAACTCATAATTTTTTTTAAATTTGAAGCTTCAAGTTTTGAATTTTGAATTTGAGTTTGAAGAGATATATCTCAAAACGATAATTCCAGAGCAGAACATATGAGTGCTGGTAAAAAGCTCAAAATCATTGAGTTTTGAAGTGGTAAAATGCAATACATAAAATGAGGAATCGTGCTTAATAATCTGGATAGTCAATTTCAGAATTAAGAATTCTAGATCATTTAATTTTCAAACAAAGCTCTTCATTCTCGACTGTATTGAGCTATTCATTAATTGGAATCGAGTACAAAAGAATTATTCAGGACTTTTTACTTTATTTTGGTGCTTGAAAATTGAATTTTTAAAGGCATCTTGGTATTTCAAACATCTCTGTACTCTAAATCTTTATCAAAAGTAGAAGAACAGTTTTTGCTTCATCGGAACTCATTTTGTACCCACACAGCTATGCCTGCGCACTCGTAGTGTAAATAAAGCCAAATCCTCAAATTGATCAGATTCTACTTATGATGCAATACAGCCAATAAAATAATTTCTGCATCCATCTGTCTACCCATACGGAAAGGGCAAACAAAGCATACTGATTGAAATAGAAGATATAAGGGGACCTGTTTCTATGTGCTTGCAGAAAAGAAAGTAGAAGACAATTGAGTTATACGTACTTGTAAGTAAAAGGCTAGAGAGCATCATGCAGTATAGATATAAAAAAATTTCTTATTTATATTTTAGCAATGTAAAAACTAAAAAAACTGCGCCGGCAGAACAGAGTTTAGAAGGCTCCTTTTCACAATCGCATTCATAGAAGACAAAAAAAAAGCGACTTATTTATATTTTTTAGACGACGAAGAATAGAAGTCAGAAGGATCCTATTTAAATGTGGTGCAAAGTAAAAAGTAAAACGTCCGATTTATATTGTAGTGAATAGCTGATAAGCCAGTTAACAACTACACTGCACGAGCAATTGCTTTTGTATCGTGGTCACGTTACTGGACTGCGAACCACAAGGTCCCAGGTTCTATCCTCGCGCATCTCAATTCGTGCATCGGTAACCTCAGACGATGAATCTTCAACCTTCGTACAGATGTTGTGGCGCCATCTACCCATAGCAAATCAAAGTCGTCAGACTCACTTGACGCAGCAACAACAATAACTTACACACGCTACTCAAATGTTCAAATGGTTACCGGCGCATTAAAATCAACAGCTAATACATCACCACTCAACAGCCATATCGTTCGACTCATTGGAGGGAGAGTCTGTAGTGAATAGCTTATAAGTCAGTTAACTGCTACGCTGCACGAGCAATTGCTTTTGTATCGTGGTCATGTTATTGGGCTGCGAACCACATGGTGCCAGGTTCTATTCTCGCTCATATCAAAATCGCCACAATATGGACTTGCCGAATTGTTAATGCAATACTGGAACGTTTACATATTTGTTTTGTCATACAGTATATTATAATAAATTAATGGAATTTTTGCTATACTTATGGAAGTTATTAATAAAATTCAATTCAAAAATCAATCGGAGATTTAATATGTAATTTGTACAGAGATCCTCAAGTAAAATAATAGTTTTGTCATTCATAAATATGGAACATAAAAATGTTAAGAAAAAAAGAGTTTTCTGCAAACAAGCAAATAATTAGCACCAATTCACAATGTTTCCATTACCTGCAAGACAAAATACTTAACTCGACTTTATATACCTGATTTATGTTCAAAACTTCCTAGGGAAACATTTTATTTAATATCCCAGTTATTTCCTTTTAAAAGCAAAATAATCGATTTTTTAAAATACATGTTTTGCAGAGAAAATTCGAATATTCTACCAAAACAAGCTGTTTAACATATTAATCGTTACAAATGAGTACTTTTGTATTCAATGAATATATAATGATTTATGATTAGATTATCCATATTATATTTGCTCTATAATATGATCTTATATATTTTCATTCAACTCTATATTCTTTCATGTGAAACCTAAGACACGTGCTATATGTAATAAGACGCATATAATAAATAGAATATACTGATCTAGATGGTGTCTTTATTGTTATTTTCAAGCATTAAACTAGTTCCCACTACTAGTTTCAAAACTTATTTATAACTTAATTAACACTAAACAAGTTATATTACGGATCTTTATATGCTACTTTTATTAAAATTTAAATTATATTAGCTTCAAATAATTGACTTCCTCTTACTTTAATTCAACTGGAATTTTCCCTCGAGAGCTGTAAAAAATATAATCCCCTATCTTAAATATTATCTTTCCCTTATAATAAGCTTATACAAACACTGAGATCCACTAATAGTTAGCATTCTAATGTAAGAGAATTGCAAAATAGCATAATGTTATGAATATAGTTTAAAAGATCAATTTTTCTAACTTGAATAAAATAGCTGCAGGGTCCATAATAAGATTCTAAAGCCACATCAATCATTGTAAAATAAAGTTGTTCCTTCATTTTAGAAAATTCACAAAGAATAAACAAAAGAAATATTTTTGAATAATGCCTAGAGTAATTTAAATCCTAATAATTTAAAAATCACGAAAAGTAGTTTCACCCAACTCCATCCATGTTTTTTAATCAGTTCGTAGATCCTTTACTTTGATAATATTGTTTTTCTAAATACACATTTCTTTTTTTATAATCTATGAAGCTCTACAAACTACTGTAACTTTTAAAAAAAATTGATGAATTTTTTTGATTAATATTTTTTAAGCTAACAAAAAAATGCCAAAAAATAAGGATTTTTTTTTGTACCGAAAGTAATAGTTAATATCTTAATTGCACAGGCAGATTTTAAGTTTTTAATCACAAAAAGAATTCACTTGAGTACTACTTTAGTATAAATATTTGCCTTTAAGAAAAGCAATTAATTTAAGCAGTTTTAGACCAAAAAAAAATCTTTTTCAGATACTTTTTTCTTAATAAACTGTGGTAAGTATAATAATTTAAGATATCTGTGGATACTTAATATTTTATCAAAAGATTCTTTAAATAAGATATTTATTTTTCAAGTTTTTCAAATGAAACCTCGATGAATATTTTAAGACAGAATGCATTATCTTCCACATAAAACTAGGGCAGCGGTGGCCTGGTGGTAAGGTCTCGGCTCGCGAGCCGTAAGGTTTCAGATTCGAGACCCGCTTCCACCTAAGACCCGTCGTGTAATGTGGTCTGTTGCACTTTAAATCCTTCAGGACCCAACGTCCTCCCGCTCGTGTGGTGTGGAGAGAGGGGGAGTTCAGATCAGGTGTTGTCCTCATCATCTGACCGCAATTCAAAATTATGAGATCCGTCCAAAAATAGCTCTAGTGTTGCTTTAAATAGGACGTTAATATAACTAAACTAAACTAAACTTCATAGAACTTGAATGCAACCTAGGATGTTTGAAACTGTGATAAGGCTAATCACTCTACTCTTTTAGTTATTAAAAATTAGAGTAAAGTGTAATAAAACCATATGAATTAAAAATTTTTGAAAAATACACATCAATACTGTGACTTTTTCAAATGATCAACTAATAGACTTTATCGTCCATCCCAATTAGTTATTTACATATTATCTAAATCACAGAAACATTGCCAACGTCTGTGTCTTCAGATCCTTCAATATTTTGAATGAATATAATTCAAAATGATTTCGCCCAGAAAATATACACTTTACACTGTTCTGTTTGTTATCCTTTAATTAACTTCTGTAATTATCTATTTTATATTTTTATTCATATACATGTAATCTTATTTTCTTTTAAAGTAAGAGATAATCTTCTACACAATATAAAAGCTTACTTGCTAAAATTATTTGAGAAGCCCTTCACTAGAATATTGTTAAATAACAGAATAAATAATTGAAAATTGTGTCTTTCTTTATATAAAATCTTCGGGATGCAGTTTAGACGATATTTTAAATGATATCTCATCCTATGATTTTCCAAATTCTCCCCAGACAAAATATCAATCCTTTTAATAACCTTTTATGACAAGATTTTTGATAAATTTGAAGGGCTTTCGGATTACTAAGATAAGCCTTCTATTCTGATACTACATAAATAATACTTTTTTGTATGGATCTAGTAATTTTGTACCAAAGTCAAATGACGAGGGAAATTCCTTGGCTGGTTGTCTTTCTACTTGTGTTAGAACATAAATTCTTGATGAATTTCATGTTCACAAAATTAATTGCACAGTGGATCGCCTTTCCCATTCTGAAGTTACCTGAAGACTGCTTCAAAGCGGAATCCTCCAATTTGAGCCATAGTCATATGACAGGGTCTACATTAGAATCGATGGTTTCCTACATTAGAATCGACGGCATATTTTCTCGCCTCTTATCCTAATCAGGTTGAGTCGCATTCAGGTCCCTAAATGGGACACAAATAGCGTGTAGTGAGCCTTATTTTTACTGCAGAGAGCAATATAGCAATTTATGAAAAAGAAAGTGATACTAAGAATTAGGATGCACAACATTTAGAAGAACACATATTCCTTATTGAAAACTAATTTATTTCGTTATTTTCTCACAAAGAGATTTCTCCTCCCCCCCCCTGCTCCCTTCCGAAGTTCAGTTAAATTTTAGTAATGTCCCGTTTTAAAACAATGCTAGGGATATTTTAGGATGGATCTTGTTTTTAACCCCGGTCAGGTAATGAGGACGACACTTGATCTGGCACCCCCTATCCATACTTCCTCATCACACAATGGGGAAGACGTTGACCCCGACGTACTTAACTCCCCCGCCGAAAGTGAATGTTATGGATAACTGGAATTATCAGTTGTTATCCTGTATGACTTATGCATTAAATATTGTACTATATATACAAATGCGTTACAAAGCGTAGTAAATAATTGAATTACAAAGAATTAGATTAAATAATACATTTTCATTTGTAAAAATTTGCAAAAATCCCCCTCAATTTTCAGTTGGACAGTGATCGTAATTGAAAAACCAAAAAAGGGTTTTTACAGAGCCCAAAAAAGCAAAAGAACTTCACATTGAACAATTGGATTTGATAGAAAGCAAAATAAATATACACCTGACAAAATACATGACAATACCAGCAGAATTATTGACTTCTTTACTTCTTTTATTAATACTTCTGAAGCTTTCCCACTTTTTGTCTCACACTTGTCTTTTCCCATCCATTCAACTAAAACGTTGTTTTAGCTCCCCTACAACTTTCGTTTATTTTTCAGACTGAAGAATGGAGCGAGAGAGGAGCAAATCTCAATCCATCTCTCGGAATCTAGCAGCCGTCTGCCTTCTATCAGTTTTTGTGGGAAGCTGCGCCCTACTTGGAAACACAAAGGCGAGAGTAAGAAAAATAGAATCTTTATTTTTTCTAGTATGGTACAATATATTAAACCTTTGATGAACCCGGATGTTACTTCATTAATACTTTAAAGATTAAGGAAAATAACACTTCCTTAGAAAAAAATGTATTAATATGCTTCAAATTAGAAAAGTCTATATATAATTAAAGCATAAATACTAATTTTAAAAAAAGGAAATGAAATAAATATTAATCGAAATTATTCTTGTTATAGCAAGCTTTGTAAGTTACTACATAATAAAGGTCCCAAAATTAACATAAGATTTGAATTTACCACCATTCGTGCAATAAAGTGTTGGTAACCGTATTAAAAAACCATTTGACAACTGATAGTTTAGAGTTAGTAAAATTGAGTGTTACACGATAGAAAACAACGTGTTTTGATGTTGAACAATATTTCAAAAACAATGAAAGTCTGGTAGTCACAGCTCAAACATTTCAGAACTGGCCCCTAGATCGCATGATTTAACACCATCGGATTTATTTTTATGGGGTTATTTGAAGTCAAAGGTCTGTGCCAACAAGCCCACAACCACGCATGCATTGAAGGAGGAAATTCAACGCTGCATCAACGAAATAAGCCACATTTATGCAAAACGGTCGTAAAATTTCGGCAAAAGAGTGCTTATGTACCAGCAAAGCCGTGGCGACCATTTGCCCTAGATGTTATTCGATACATAACCCAATCTTGTGTACTTTACAATTCAATAAATATATAACAATTTAAAGAAAAAAGTACACTCTTTATTTAATTCAAATCTTGCGTTAATACATTGTTCTAACGTGTAACGCTCCATTGTTTCTGCCCTAAACTATCAGCTGTCAAATGATTTTTTTTTATGTTACAAATACTTTATTGAAAGCGAATATTGACAAATTCAAATCTTTCGTTAATTTTGTGATTTCGTTAATTTTTTTTAGCTTGACATATTAAATGGTACACATCTTCAAAGCTTTAAGAAATACTAGAGTTTTTCAGTTAATGACTTGAAAGGTTTTGGTTGAGTTAATAATTCAACAATTCAGACAGTGTACCTTAAAGTTATTCCTGCTATTAGGTTATAGGTTTTCCATCAAAGGAGTAAGACTTTGACATGGTAATTTCTCAAAGTAAGACTTTGACATATTGGATCAAACAAACTGTTTATTACCAAAGTGTCAACTGTTCAGAGTTTAGGAATCCTAAGCAAATTAATGATATTCTGCTGCCTTGTCTGGAAGAGAAGATATATAACCATTAACCTCACTATTTAATCTAAGACAATAAAGGACCTCAATATATTAAGATTATTATTTGAAGTTATATTCTTTAGTTATTTTGCTAATAGAGACTGTTTCACTGTTGGGAGGAATACAGCAAATTTTTTCACTTTCTCTTATTAGCATATTAGGTCTTTTTTCAATATGAATTCAGACATAGTATTTAATTTAAAAAGATTAAAATAATTTTTAAAGTTCTTGAAAAAATTTTGCAAAAGATATAAATGGAAAATATGCAAAAAAGACAAAATTTCTTACGCAAAACCATGAAGAAATTATTGCAAAAATGTTTTATTATTTTCTTGAACCCATTCACAAATAACTTTTAAAATGCTTAAATGTATTATTACTTCCATTTAGGAATTTAAGAATTTATTGAAGTAATGTACGATATAATTTTGACTTTTAAAACGTTTTATTTACAAAAGAACAATTGGGCAATTTACCAGTTGGATCCTTACACAGTACGCATCCCATATTGTGCCTATAAGACAACAGAAGTTAGAAAAATATATAATTGGACGCATTAATAGCGTCACAGGCTGTTATCCTAGAAGCGCAACTCATGGCGAATATTAAAATGAAACTATGTTAACTCAAAAATTATAGCTGATAATGAAACAAAACCAATCAATCAAAATCAAAATCAATTGACAACCAGTCAATTGTCAATCAACCTGTAACACAACAGAGTGAAAAAAAACATCAATGTAAATTATCTGAATTCTTGGATTATTAACCCACAGAAAACTTTTTCAAATAGTTACTCATCAAAATCAATCAATCAAATTACCAATGAATATAAAATGGCCCTTTGATTACACTAATGTTTCTATCAAAGATGAATATTTCAAGAATACAATTTTAATATAATTAATGATACATAAATCAAGAGCATTGAATAGCAGTCTTCTTCTCCATTATATTTTGTTTTGTACAATTCGCTCAGTGAAATTTTACGATAATTAATGAATTTCCATATATTATAAAATATCATTCATTTCTTGGTAAAGGTATTATAGCAATCGTGCATACACTTCGAAAATCACATTTCGGGATCTTTAATCAAATTGTCAATGCATGTTGAGAGCAAATGTGTATTTGCTGCATACATAATCCTGGTAGTGCTACATGCTTATGAAATCTACTTTTTTCGCTACCTATCACAGTTTTCAAGAAAGAAAACCAGCTGGTGTGCTGGGGAGAGGGGGGTGCCAGCTCAGGTGTCGTCCTCGGCATCTGACCGCGGTTCAAAATTACGAGGTCCGTCCCAAAATAACCCTATTGTTGCTTCAAACGGGACGTTAATATAACTAAACTAAACTAACTAACTCGAGAAAGAAAAAAAATACTTTCTGTTAGTATTCGTCGCTAAGATCGCCAATGTTAATCTCAGCTGATAATTCATAGCAGCTTCCTAAAAGCAAACATTTCTTCCGCATTTCTATTAAAATAAAAATATGCTATACAATAATATAACTAATCAAACTATATAATTACAAGTAGTATGTGAATACACAATTGTCTGCTACGATAACTATCATGCGCTCAATAATCCCTGGATATACTTGAAATTTGCATTCTTTCTCCAATTTCAAATCACACTTAAATGATGACTATTTTAATGGTACTTAAATTTTTAATGCAACTAATTTTAATTAAGATTCGATTTCATCTCTTTAAACCTGACAACTTCCTATGCTCATTAAAAGGCAGTGAAATTGAAAGGTAATTCATAAATGCAAATAAACAAAATTTAATGCCAGTGAATAAACCACTTGTTCTTTGAAAACATCGACATTAAAACCATTCAACTGTAAAAATTAATTTTGATTTCATAAAGATAACACATGAATTCTATTCTCACAGCCTTCCGTTCCGTTTCAAACCAGTCTTTTGTTCTTTATTTCTTTCGCTTTGCATGCTGTTGTCTCGAGTTTCTCATCGTATTGTTCTGAAATTTTAGATTATCGCATTATTTGCTAATTTTATCCCATCATTCAAGAATCCAGCCCTTCGACAAAGTAATTACATTCTATATAGCCTTTATTCAACCCGAAAAGATGTCTTAATCCTTTGCACTTTCCTTAACAGTAAAAGCTTTTTGATGAGGTAAAATAGGCGAAACGGTGGAACAGTAACACTCTATGCATGCTCGCTTCGGGGATAAATTTCCATGGGGGTTTAAGAAAAGGTGATGCTAAAAGGGGCTTTATATCCGTTAAACATCGAAACCAAACTTTTCTCAGTGAGTTCACACGCAAAAATGAGTACAGGTACTTTTATATTTTGTTATTATATCATTAAGATTAAATAATACAATAAATATTCAATTTTTTTTTGTTACAGCCACTTCTGAAGTTTTGCTTCAATTCCAGAGACCAGTTTGTTGCGGTGAGTTTTTGTATTTTATTACTTCTTTAATATGTATTATCAAATGTCTGCTAAATTATTTATTTTCTGGGTGAAAACTTATGAAAAGTGCCTAGAAAATTCGTAGCTGTTGTTGAATATTTATGAGTTGTTGTTAAGTCGAGTTATTTATGAGTTGTTGAGTTAATATTTATGAGTTGTTGTTAAGTCGAGTTATTTATGAGTTGTTGAGTTAATATTTATGAGTTGTTGTTATGTTAAGTTGGTAAAAATTTTCTTATTCCTGACTTATCCAAGCGCAATTTAACAATTAAAAAAAATGAAGTGGGCACTGAAATTATTTTAACTTTTCAAAATTCAATTAAGTAACCAAAAGTAATACAATTTTCAACTCATTAAAATTCTTATTTCTATTGTTCATTTTTATAATTTATAATACATAAGATATTTTATTGAGTAGCATTGGGCTTACGGAGAACTCTCTAATTCGAAGAATACTAATTCTGTATAAGCGGGTCTGTGTATGTAGCTGTTTAACAACTCTCGTTGAACTCCTACTATCGGATGCAACGAAGTTGCGTAGTTAATTCCTGGTATATTTTTGTGACTAGAATTTTCTATCCAAATTAGAATCCTCTTACCTTGTTATATCTTAACTATAGTAAAGAAGACAGCCATTTAATTAGACAATATGTATGAACTTATTAGTCAGTAAGTTTAAACCACTGAACAAGTCATGCGACAATCTGTGTGTTCAAGTGGGCGTATAAGTTATTTCCCCTCATTCTCAGAAATGCCATTTAATGAGATGCAATATGCCATTTTAATGAGAATATAATGTTTAAATTTCTTTCGGAATCTTATAACGATTTAAAAATGTAAATTTTTTTAATGAATTTGCTAGTAGAGCGTTGCCCCCTCATGGCTGATGGCATAGCCCAGTGTGAATTTTGATTAGATTCACTACTTTTATGTATTTGAACCACTTTTTTTAGTCACTGCTGTACTGTATCTAAGCGGATAAGTCCTCATCTAGTTCATCTATATCAATTCCATTTCTATAACACATTGTACGTTATTTCTGCTATGTTGTTTGCCGTATAATATCGTAGTAATGTCGTGGAGTATTTTATGCTAATAGAGAAACACTGTCCCACTGATGATGCACTTCGAGAAGATAGGTAAAAAGCATCTAGAGTTCAAAAGGCTGTCATTATGACAAGCTTTCAAAAAGAGTCCGCATGCGTACTTCAATATGGGACATTCATCTAACTAAATAAACCTTTTTAAGAATCTATTTTTGATGTATATTGATACGTCATTTATTAATGGTGCTGATCTTGAACAGAATTATTTTATCCTTTTTAAGATTGTAGACAATTGTAATTAAATGAAATGTATAATATTTTTATTAGTAGTAAAACAAAATTTGAATAAAAAATAAAAAGGAAATTTATAATATCACTTTTTTTAAACAAATGATCAAATTATCTAAACTTTTTAAAGTCTTACAAGCCTGTTGTCTTTTTTTAATCGCAGAAAAATTATTATTAGAATTCATAAATTACGCGGTTCTTAAAAATTTTACGACCCTCGGCTATATATATCTTTAATTATATTTTAAACACAATTAGATTATTAGTTCACATGCGACGAAAAATATGCAGTTTGGAATTTGTGATAAAAAAAATTCGAAATAATTTTTTAAAAAATTCTACGAAAGTGAATAAAATATCTATAATTCAACAACGTTAATAAATATTATTCATCGTAATTGTATTGAATTATGCTGAATCAAATTTGTAAATGCTTTAAAATTAGTAAACAATTAATTACTATTAGTAATAGCAAAATACTAATTTTTTTTAATTAATACAAAGTTTGTAGAAGCTTGAAAAGATATATGTGAAAGCCATTTAGGTACCAGAATAAATGAACTCATTTTTCTTAATTACTTGTAATTTCGTAAACACTTTTCGGTTTCTGCCATAGAATCTTAATTAGCAAAATCGGTATTAAACTAAATTGGGGAATATAGTTAAATGAAAACTAACGTAATTAACATGAATGTAATACGAAATAAACTAAAATAAAATTGTGATTAAGAAATTAAATGTAAAGTAAAAATAAAGATAAAATGTATTAATAGTAAAGTAAGGAGGTATTTAAAGTAAAGGAAAAAATTAAAAACTACAAATTGTTTGCCATAAAATTTATTACATCCTTTAATTAAAATAATCTAGTTTATTTTTAATTTCTTTACATTAATACTCTAATTTGAAACCATAACTAATTTATTTTCATTTTAAATCAATTTTTAATTCTTGTTTTAAAAATATTGACTTTTGAGAATAATAAAAACATCAATTATTTTCAATTATCTCAACCTTTAAATGAATATTGTACTTTAAATCCTCTTCAATCCACATTGTGTATTTTTAGTTTACTCAAATACGTAATGAGCTAATACATTTTTTTTATATCCTATTGCAGATTAATACCAAATTAATACCGGTAAAAGCAAACTTTTACAGCACGCGTAATTTCTTTCTCGTTAACATCATTAACATTATTTTCATTTAATATTTCAATTAATATATAAAATAAATGCATTTAATTTGATTTTTTTATACTTTTATGACATTAGCAATTTGACTTTTTTTTCTTTCTAAAAATAAATAAATGAATGAACAAAACTTAATATTAATCAAATAAAAATATTAATTATAAAAATAAAAGAAAACTTTAAAAAATGCTAGAAGAATTTTGGATAAGTAATAAAAAAAATCGAATATAGTATTATATATTTCGAATTTTAACAATAAAGAAACAAAAATTTGAAGAACACCAGCCCATTGTTTTACAAATTTAGATAAATAATGTTAACCATACATTTTTCACACTATGATCTAATTTGCTTTTTTTTTCGGCATTAAACTAAATAAACTAACTAGCTATTTTTCTGTGTAAATACATTGATTATTGCCTTTTGAATCAGTAAGAAAATCAAGGGCTCTTATAAAAAGTTTTGGGAAAAAAATATTTTTATATGTATTCACAATTATAACTGCTCCTTTTATAGTTTTACAATATATTCGTAACATTAATAAAAAAAACATCCAACAATTTTGTTGATCTTGGAATCAGAAATATTCCTTTAAAACTTGTCGATTATTATAATTTGACTGATAAATGACACAAGTTATAACAGACGTGAACAATCGTCAAGATAAATCTCGCAAGTTGTAATTTGTTACAACTTGCCTAGTGCTTTAATTTTGAACATTTTTATTGATTTATAAAAAATATTGCAACTAGCAAACAATTTGTAGTAACATTAAAACCTAATATTTAGACAAAATAAACGGATAAAAATATTTTTAAAATCATTAACTATCTTATTTTAAATAAAAATCAACGAAATAATTTTTTACTCCATTAACTAGCAAAAATGGCAAGTGCGTCCATAATCTTATACAATCTGTTTCGTCATTAGAATCAAGTTAAGCGAAAATTCTGATTTAAAATTTAAAAACAACACTATTTAGCGTGTATTACAACTTACTTCTTTTACAGCTAGCCTCTAACTCTCCTATTACTAAATTTGGTTTTGATCCAAGAGCTGATGAGAATAGTATCCTTTCTGTAATTAAAAGGCATTATTTTTTTTTCTTTATATTTAAAAAAAACTAAATTAGTTCTGTACATTATAATTAATATACAGGGTGCGTCCTCAATCCATACAAACTTCAAAATTCCATAATATAAGAGGCAATGTTTGAAAAAAATTTCCATTTGCTCGATTATGAAAGGAGAGATGGATTTTTTTACACGTATAAAAAAAAATATCAACCGAAAGAGCGTGAGCACAAGTTCGACTAAAGCATGTTATGCAAATCAGGTAAATACAAATAAAAAATGAAATAGACCGCAATAACGTTACATTGTGTATTTATTTTAAAATAAAAGATGTTCAACATGATCACCACCATGACCATGCATTAAGCAAGTGAAAAGCATCACTACACCTATTACAGCTGAATGTCAATGCCACCGACACTCCGCTGGATGGCATCTTTCAGTTCCATCAAAGGAGGAGCTCACGAGATTTTAAGCATCCTCATAACCAAAACTCTGCCGGCATCAAGTCTGGTAATCACGAGGGCCACTTAAATTTACAACCTCGGTTTAAAGCTTGATCTTCAAGGAAAATTTCAATAGGAACGTCTTGACTTCATGTATAAAGTGGGGATGAGCACCATCTTGCTTAAAGGTGATAGCTAACGCATGCCTTTCCTGCAATGTAAGCACAGAATGGTCACGAAAAAGCATAAAATATTGTTCTGCAGAGATTTTCAGGTTTTTATTTATCTTAATACAGGACAACTCTCTTCAATAAAGAAAGGACTCAGAATAAAAGAAGCGATGGAGCCACACCAAACAGTCATATGAGAAGAATATAATGGCTTGCCCTGACACTTATGAGGTATCGAATCGCCCAGATTCGACTGTTTTACTTATTGATGTCACCATGCAGTGACAAATGTGCTTCATCCATCCACATAATGATCAGCAATCATTGTGGGTAATGTTTCATTTGTGCTAGCGCCCCTATAACAAAGTTTAATCTTTCGTCTGTATCTCCCGAGAATCTTTGCGCAGATACAGATCGATGATTCTGGAATCCTTATTGTTCTCCTGATTTACAAGCAAGCATTGCTACTCCCTGTTGATGTTTCGACTGTCAATTCTTCCCTGATACTTATTACAACATGGGTGCAGTCTGCACTCAAGGATGGTCGTGGATGGACTTCAGTTCGCGGACAATCTTCCAAATTCCTAGTTCCTTCAAAACGTTGTCATAAATTCGGTATCCCATTCAATCAAATGGAGTAGTTTTGCAACTTAGTTGAGGATAAATCATTTTTATAGAAAAGTTTAACCGCCAAATTTCGCCTTGGTAACGATAGTATGCTGCTGGGATCGAATAATGAATCCATTTATCCATGCTTTACTGTTAATCTGATTGGCATAAAATGTCTCAGCAAAATTTGTGAGCGCCCTCTTTCGGTTACTTTTGAGATTATTTTTCATACTGATTATTAGATTTTTTTGGGGTGGGGGGATGGGATCTAATAACCTTTGATTATATTTGCGCAATCCAAAATTTTATCAGCCCAATACATTTCTTTTGTTACGAAATTTTGAATTTTTTATAAATGACACACCTTATTAAAATAAATAGCATTTTGCATTTATGTTATTTTTATGCTCCTTTATTTATAAAAACGTGTTTCATGTTTGTAAGGATGTAATTTTGTAATCGGTTTTATGCTCACTTTCTAACGTTCCAGTGTTTTTAAATTTTGCATACATACTTTCTTGATGACGATACATTATTCATTTTTTTTCCATTTTCTTTGATATTTTAAAGAATATTTCATATTAGTGGCGTGAACTCTCAGGAAAGATTATATAATATTTATAATAATTAATTATAAATTAAAGTCTAAAAATCATAAGATGATTTAAATAAAACTAAGTCTTATTTTCAGCAAACACTAATCAAAAAATATATTTTTGAAAATTATTTTCTTTAAATCCTTTACTGCATTTTGCTTATGAACTAATAAGAGAATATGATTGTATAAAATCAGTATCTTGGTAACCTGGAAAATATATACTAATTACGCAATAACGAAATAATCTTACATACCATTCTACCTTATTTTTAAAAAAATAAAATATAATGGCATTGAACTTTGTTAATTATTCATGGTCGAAATATATGATATCAGTGCTATCAAGTTTGTAAAAAAATGGCTTTCTTTTGTTTATTTAAAAAGAAGAGAGAAGAATTAATATATCGCTAACTGAAATAGTTAAATCTAATATAAACACAGCCAAATAAATTTATAATTAAATTATTCCAATTCCAATTGAGACTTCATAGCAATAATTCTATTTCTTCGACTAATTTTTTTTTTCCTAATTTAGAATTTAATGTTGAAATCTTAATAGAAAATAATATTCTCCTTTTTAATAAGGAAAAAATATTCCCTTCTTCCGTTTACAATCGAGTATTTATTTTTTAAGTAAATAAAAATGAACAATTTATCTGATAATGTTGTTAAATTCTTGACACATTTTAGCCGATTAAAACTTAACGCATGAAAAAAAACCTATTTTATTAGATTTATTTTTTTATAAATAATTGTTAGAATTCTTCATTAAAAATGTGATATCGGGAGAAAATTCTTGAAATACTTCTAGTTTTTCATCGATCCATTATTTTTATACTCTGGGAAAATGCCTTTCAAATACTTTTTCGATAAAGTTCTCGTCCTTTCTAATTAAAAAGAGAGTCCCAAATGTCCCGCTTGTTATTAAGAGCTTAAAAGTTCTTAGAAGAAATTCAATTTTAATTCGTGGTATCAGCTATGACACGTATTATACATCTGTTTCGTATTAAAAATTATTGTTTCACCCTCCGTCTTCGTAAATGAAATGATTTATTTATGTTAAAGAAGGAAGTATTATTGTGTCCTGTTGTTGTCTTTTTTATTTTATTTACAATAAATCAAATAAGAAAATTTTCAATGCGAGCTTTAAGTAAATCATAGAGTTTCAAAAACTTTAAAAAAGTATTTGCTAATGGAAATGAAAAATTAATAGAAATTATTCAATATAAAAATTAATAGAAATTTGCCATATAGTCAAAAAAAGATTATTAGATGTGTATTAATAAGAATTCTGATAAACTTATCCTGAATTCGAATTTTTGGTTATTATATTGCAATCTAAAGTAACATTTTTACATATTATATTTCTACAAATATAATTATTATAGCTGAAAAATAGGATTATTGGTAAATTCATTGTCATAAAATAGAGACCAGCATGTATTTTTCATTTAATCTTTCTCTGAGATATAAAAAAAATCAATCTTATATTCTGATTGATTCGAATTCTGATATACTTATTCTGAGTTCGAATTTTTTTGTTATGAAAATACATTCTAAAGTAACATTTGTGCATATTACATTTCTATAAATATAATTATTATAGATTGAAATTAAGAATATTGATAAATTCATTGTCATAAAAAAGAGACCAGGGTGTTGTTTTTTTCATTTCACATTCCCAGAGAAATATAAAAAAATTCAATCTAATAGTTCAAACTTGTTGAAATTAGTCTTAAAAATATGAAGGAAAAGAATATAGATTTTTTTTAAATGCCGAATCTCACCTAGATTTATTGATGAAAGCCCAATTTCATATAAGCTTACAAACAAGAATGAATATAAACACATTTTTTCAGTGCTTGTTCTTAATGATTTTTAAGATTACTTATGCTCACTTAGTTAAAAATTCGGTAATCTGTTCTGGTAATCATATTTACTTAAAATCTTTATTAGAAAATAATAATAATGTAAAAACTGTTACTGAATGCATAATCAAAACTACGGTATAATAACAGTAGACCAAACCTTCTTGAATATTAAATTTGTTTATTTTCTTGAATATTAAATTTGTTGCGTTTATAGTTTCCAATAATCCATGATTTATAATTTATTCTTTATTTTCATGTGTTTCTGCATGATGAATTATCACCCTACTTTGATATGCTTTTTCACTCACTTTTTGTTTTGTATTGTTTTTTTGCTTACCAATAACGATGTAAGAGAAGACATGAAATTGGCATTTATTTGGCTGAAATTTTAAAAACTCACAACGCAACACTGAAGAAATTTCTTATTATTGAAAATGCTTTCCATCGACCAAAACACCTGACATTCCGGAATCGTTGTAACAGCAAATCCGTACAGGTTAATCCTTGCGCATTCACTTCTAACAGGAAATGCTGACAAACGATACTCATTTCGCAGTTTCATCATGAATCACTTAGAT